>NC_066579.1:362229758-362549341 GCF_024323335.1 Lathyrus oleraceus | reverse complement strand
TAGAGGAAATGTTCTCTAGATTCCAAACTCTTATTGCAGGTCTCAAAGTTCTAGACAAAGGATACACAACTGCAGACCACGTCAAAAAGATTGTCAGAAGCTTGCCAAAGAAGTGGAGACCCATGGTCACTGCCCTAAAGCTGTCAAAGGATCTGAACAACATCAGTCTTGAAGAGCTTGTCAGTTCCCTCAGAAGCCATGGGATTGAACTAGAGGAAGATGAGCCTCAGAAGAAGAACAAGTCCGTTGCATTAAAGTCCAGATCTGAAAGGCGTAAATCTGACACAAACAAAGCCTTCCAGGCTGAGACAGAAGACGCAGATGACTCTGAACAAGAAGATTCTGATGAGGAAGAAGAGTTGTCCCTCCTGACCAGAAGAGTCAAACAACTATGGAAAAAGAGGAACAACAACTTCAGAAGACCAAGACATAGAGGGGATCGATCAGAATCAACCTCAAAAGGTAAAACTAACAAAGATGTTACTTGTTATGAATGCAAAGAAACAGGTCACTACAGGAATGAATGCCCCAAGCTAAAGAAAGACAATTCCAGAAAAGAGAGCTTCAAGAAAAATCCCCTCAGAACCAAGAAGGGACTAATGGCTACCTGGGATGATAGTGAATCTGACTCATCAGAATCTGACTCTGATGAACAGGCCAATGTAGCATTCATGGCTACCACATCTAATAACAGTTCAGATGAAGAATCTGAAGAGGTATTTTCTGAACTCTCTCGATCTGATCTTGAATCATGCTTGTCTGAAACTCTTAGCTCATATCAGAAACTAAAACAAAAGTTTAAAGCAATAAAAGGCTGCCTTGAAGAAAAATTTGAAGAATGTGGCAAACTTGAGATGACAATTCTAGAACTAAAAGATGAAAACAGATCCTTAACATTACAAAGAGATGCAGCAAAGAACAATTGTTTAAAACAGGAAGAAGCGTTATCTCAAGCCCCACAAACTTCAAATACGATAATTTATAAATACGAAAAAGCCTTTCAAAAGTTTCTGAAAAATGGGATAGGAAGGAGTGTAATGGCATCCATGATTTATGGAGTCAGTCAGAACAATAGAAAAGGAATTGGGTATGATCCTAAGGAAGATAAAACTTCTACTAGTGATCAACTTAAATCTCCATTTTCATATCACTATACACACACACAAGAACAAAAATTTGAAAATGCTAGAAAACCCAAAGTTATAAGAAACTCTGGGAAAATTAATCAGAAAGGACCCAAGAGACTTTGGGTACCAAAAGATAAGATTGTTTATCTTGCAGATATCCTATGCAGCAAAGTTCAAACACCAGTCATGGTATCTGGACTCTGGATGCTCGCGACACATGACGGGAAGAAAGTCAATGTTCCAAAGCCTGGAACTTAAAGACGCTGGATTCGTAGGTTTCGGAGGAGATCAGAAAGGAAGGATCAGAGGCTCCGGAACTATTGGTAATGGTACTCTTCCCTCTATATCTGATGTCCTTTACGTAGAAGGATTAATGGATAATCTGTTATCCATAAGTCAATTAAGTGATAACGGTTATGATGTGATCTTTAATCAAAAAACATGTAAAGCCATAAATCAAAACAATGGTTTTGTCCTATTCACAGGCAAGAGGAAAAACAATATTTATAAAATTAATCTTTCTGATTTAAAAGAACAAAATGTTAAATGTCTGATGTCTGTTCACGAAGAGCAATGGGTATGGCATAGACGCTTGGGCCACATTAGCATGAGAAAACTATCTCAGCTAAATAAACTCGAGTTAGTCAGAGGCCTACCTAAACTGAAGTTTTCTTCAGATGCTCTATGTGAAGCATGTCAGAAAGGAAAATTTTCAAAAACATCTTTCAAAAAGAAAACTATTGTTACTACCTCTAAGCCTCTGGAACTTCTTCACATTGATTTATTTGGTCCTGTGAAAACAGCATCATTCAATGGAAAGAAGTACGGACTAGTCATTGTTGATGATTTCAGTCGCTGGACATGGGTGAAATTTCTCAAACACAAGAGTGAGTCTCATTCTGTATTCACTAGTTTCTGCTCCAAAGTGCAAAAAGAATTTGACTCTAAAATTATCAGAGTCAGAAGTGATCATGGTGGGGAATTCGAAAATAAATCCTTTGAGGAATTATTTGACTCTAATGGAATATCCCATGATTTCTCCTGCCCTAGAACTCCACAACAAAATGGAGTTGTAGAAAGGAAGAATAGGACACTCCAAGAGATGGCCAGAACTATGATCAACGAAACAAATATGACTAAGCACTTTTGGGCTGAAGCTGTAAATACAACGTGTTACATTCAGAATAGAATCTCCATAAGACCTATTCTGGAAAAGACTCCCTATGAACTGTGTAAAGGAAGAAAACCAAACATTTCATATTTTCATCCATTTGGATGTTCTTGCTTTATTTTAAACACTAAAGAACATCTAAATAAATTTGATTCCAAAGCACAGAAAGGTATTATGTTAGGATACTCAGAATGCTCTAAAGGCTACAGAGTATACAATACAGAAACCAAAATTGTGGAAGAATCAATTCATGTCAGATTTGACGATAAGCTTGACCCTGAAAAGTCAAAGCTAGTTGAAAATTTTGCAGATTTGGAAGTCACTCTTGCAGGATCTGACAAAGCTCTAGAAGCAACTACCACTCAGAACTCTGAGGAAATTAATCTTCCATTAATTCCAAAGAAAGCTAAAAGTCGCATCAACGTATCTGAAGAATTGATTCTGGGCAACAAGGACGAACCTGTCAGAACCAGATCTACCTTCAGGACTTCTGAAGAGACTCCTTTGGGACTAGTGTCTCTGATCGAGCCTACGTCCTGTGATGAAGCACTCCAAGACAACGACTGGGTTCTAGCCATGCAAGAAGAATTAGACCAATTCACAAAGAATGATGTCTGGGATCTTGTTCCCAAGCCCAGAGGCACTCACGTTATCGGAACCAGATGGGTATTCAGAAACAAGCTGAACGAGAAAGGAGAAGTCGTCAGAAACAAAGCACGACTGGTAGCTCAAGGTTACAGTCAACAAGAAGGTATTGACTACAATGAAACCTTTGCTCCAGTCGCAAGGTTAGAATCTATTCGTCTTCTTGTATCTTTTTCCATAAACCATTCTATTAAATTATATCAAATGGATGTCAAGAGCGCATTCCTTAATGGTTATATATCAGAAGAAGTGTATGTCAACCAACCTCTAGGTTTTGAAAATCCAAATTATCCAGAATATGTCTTTAAACTCAAAAAATCTTTATATGGACTTAAACAAGCTCCTAGAGCTTGGTATGAACGTTTAAGTAACTTCCTTCTGGAACATAATTTTATCAGAGGGAAAGTTGACTCCACTCTATTCTGTAAGAACCTTAACAATGATCTCATGATATGCCAGATATACGTTGATGATATTATTTTTGGTTCAGCTAACGCCTCTGTTTGTCAAGAATTCTCTGAGTTAATGCAGGCTGAATTTGAAATGAGCTTAATGCAAGAACTAAAGTTCTTTCTAGGAATTCAAATTAACCAAACTTCAGAAGTCACGTACGTTCATCAAAACAAATACATAAAAGATGTTCTGAAGAAATTTCACATGGCTGAATGCAACTCTGCAAAAAATCCCATGCATCCAACATGCATTCTTGAAAAGGAAGAAATAAGTAAAAAGGTTTTTCAAAAGCTCTATTGTGGTATGATAGGCTCCCTTCTCTATCTGACTGCTACTCGACCTGACATTCTCTTTAGTGTCTATCTATGTGCCAGATTCCAATCAGATCCTAGAGAAACTCACTTAACAGCAGTTAAGAGAATTTTCAAATATCTGAAAGGAACTCCTAACCTGGGCCTGATGTATGAGAAAACATCAGAGTATAGACTTTCGGGTTACTGTGATGCAGATTATGCAGGAGATAGACTGGAACGAAAAAGCACATCTGGAAATTGTCAGCTCCTAGGAAATAATCTGATATCCTGGGCCAACAAAAGACAGTCAACTATCGCCCTATCAACTACAGAAGCAGAATACATCTCTGCATCACTGTGCACAACTCAGATGCTCTGGATGAAGAATCAGTTAGAAGATCTGCAAATCTTCGAGAGTAATATTCCTATCTTCTGTGATAATACTGCCGCCATTTGTCTAAGTAAGAATCCCATTTTACACTCCAGAGCTAAGCACATTGAAATAAAACATCATTTTATCAGAGACTATGTTCAGAAAGGGATAGTAACATTGAAGTTCATTGATACAGATCATCAATGGGCAGATATCTTTACTAAGCCTTTAGCTGGAGATAGATTTCTTTTTATCTTAGAAAATCTGAACATTCAAAATTGCCCTGAATAAATTGTGCCTCTGAAGATGTAAAATAAGACTCTGACATAAACAAATGAGCTTCTGCCTCTGACTCTGATACTTCTACCAAGTTAAGAAGATATTTGAGTTAGAAATCTCCAAGAACCATTCGGTTGGTATTCCTGAAGATCAGATAAAGCAAACACGTGGAGTGAATTGCGTCTAACCTTGGAATTTCTAGACAGCTGTCCAGAAGAAATTCAAAGGACAGACGTTTGAGATCTCCTCGAGCAGTGCGCATACTATTGGGATTAGACATTCATTAATGAGCCATAATCATTTCTCCCTCTAAACGTGCTATCTTGGGTTTTGTGCTAACTCTGATTTATGTGTCGTTTTGCATGCGTTTCCTTTTAGGTATATAAACACTCCTCTCACACTTCACACACACTTCACTCTCACTCACTTTTTCAAACCTAGCTCCCTCAGGCATTTCTGTAAACAGTTCATCTTCATCTCGTTCTTCATCAACAATGGATTCTCAACAACAATCCGTGTTCAACTACTCTCAACAAATGGACTCCAGCAACGCAGCTCAAAGCACAAGCATTCCTACTCCAACAGTTACAGGCGTAACTATAACACCAGTATACAAGGATCCTCATATTCTTGACCGTGAGCCTCATATCAATCGTGCAACTCCTTTCGATAAACTGGATGTTTTGTGTGAATCACTGGTGGATTTCAACAACATGAAGAGGAATGGAGTAGACCTAACTGAAGAACTCCGTCAACAAGGTTGGGAAAACTACTTTCAACGCCTCTATGGCCCTGTTTACCCAAACCTCATTAAGGAATTCTGGAGGTTTGCTGATGTTGACGACCATTTCATCGTCTCCTACGTCTTGGGTGTAAAAATAGTGATAACTGAAAAGTCAATCGCTGCCTTGCTGAACATGGAAAAGGCTGGAGGAAGCAGAATTTACAACATAAATCCCAGAGCCAAATACATCCCTCATGAAATCAACCCAACTATCTTCAAACTCAACACAAAAGGAAACCCCTCAAAGAACAAGGAACTACATCAGAACCTCCGGGTATGGCTCAAAATCATTCTGGGAACCATTCATCACCGCCCAGCATCAAACTCCTCAGATTACATCAATACAGATCAGAAGTGTATTCTGTACTGTATTCACAAGGGTCTGAAGCTCTGCCTCCCAACACTCCTCTTCAAATACCTCAGAGACTCCGTACGGGAGACCAGGAACAACATGAAACCCAGAACCTACATCCCTCTGGGAAGACTTCTATCAGATGTACTGATAGAAAATGGGCTCGTAGACCATCTGGAAAAACACAACCTCATGGAAGACATGGCAATAGAAACTAGAAGGCCTCTGAACTCCAGAAATCTGAAGAGCATGGGGATTCTGAAGAAGATTCAAGTTAAACCTACTCTGGACACCTCTTGGGAAGCCTTAAAAGATCAGAGGGTTATGCCAAACGGTCTTTGTAGGTTCTACAAGAATGAACCCAAAGAGGCAATTCTCCACTATCTCCAACGTCTGAAGGATGAAGGAGTGGACATCTCAGACTTTAGATTAAGCGATCTGCCAGATTCAGAACCAGAATTCGTGAAGTTCAAAAGAGGTCCATCTGAGAAGTCTTCAAGAGTGAAGAAAGCAAAGCTAGGAGAATCTTCCGAATCAAGACCTTCAGCGCCTCTGCACGAGTCTTCTGGTAAGTCTGCCTCTACTGTTCCCTCTGTACAGCCATTGGCTTCTTCTACTCCTCTACCAACACCCATCTACACCACATCTGAAACCCCTCCTTCCACAACCAGAACACAACAACCTCTACCAAAATTCAATCTTGCAAATACCTTCTTACCACTATCCGAAGTTGAAGAATTAAACCAAACCACTTCCTCATCCTCAACCCCAGAATCACCTCCCTACTTTATCCTTTCCTCTGACACAGAACCCTCTGACCCCGCTTCTCCCACTCTAGCACAACTTCAATCTCTAAACCGTAATTCACAACAGCCACAACAACCTCCACCTGAACCTGAAGTAACTTCACCTCCCACAGAACAACAAACCATCACTCCATCTGAACTTCAACCCTCTGACCTCCATACCTCTGACATTACCCCTCCAAACACATCCGCTGAACCTCCAACTCTCAACCTAAGCCCTCCAACCTCTCCACCTCAACCATCTGAACCAGAACATTCCATGCCTACCCTAGAGGAAGCCATTATGCTGTTCGCAAGGGCTTCAGTGCAAAAGGTCAAGTCTCTGACCATAAACTCTGGCATTAGTGATGATCCATCCTCTGTAAGGACACACTGGAACAGAGTCATTGGCTGGATGACTTCTGAGGCCTTAAAGCTGAAACACATCTCTGAGCAAGTCAGAAACGACTTCATTAGAGAGGTTGAGGCAAGACTACAGGAGCGCTTGGCCAGAGAAGCTGAAGAATAGGCCAGAAGGGAAGAAGAAGAAAGAGCCAGAGAAGAAGAAATCCAAAGGGCAAGGGAAGCTGAAGCTAAAGCTCTAGCTGACGCTGCTGCTGCTGCTGCTGAAGCTGAAGCAAAGGCTGTTGCTGAAGCTGAAGCCAAAGCCGCTGAAGAACAACATGCTCTGACTCAGGGGGAGTCCTCTACTTTTGCCCCCTGGTTCTCAGGACGCTTGAATAACTTCAGAAAGAGCAGAAGAAAGTCCGAGCCAGACTGGATCAACAGGACACAGTCAACGCCAACATCCAGAATCTGCTTAATCAACTGCTTCAGAGAATGCCTCCACCTCCCAACCCTTAGGCACTTAGGATTTATTTTGCTTGTTGCTTATTTCTTTGTCTCTGATGTTTTGCTCCTATCTAAATATATCCATATTTCTTTCCTGCTTATTATTTTGTTTAAGTCTTTTTGATTCTGACAAAAAGGGGGAGAAATCAAATAGCTCTGATGAAAAATTGCCTAATACCTTAAAGCACTCTGCAAACATATTATTCTCTAAAATAAATCTATCTGACACTTGACTTAAGAAATTGCAGAAAGGTAATCGAGAAACTTCATTTCTTGGAAGCTCTGGTAAGAACTTCTGAACTCCCTAGCCTATCTTAAGGGGAGCTCACTTCTATCTGATCTGATAAACTCTTTAATTTTTTTTGTTTCATCTGACAATTGAGCTTGTTTTGTCATCATCAAAAAGGGGGAGATTGTAAGAACAAAAATAGTTCTACAAACATATTCCAAGATTTTGATGATAACAAAGGATGAAACCAAAAATAGCAGTCTAATGAAAAGTTCTAAAATGTGCAGGACTCTAAACAAGAAGAAAGGAATCTGATGACGTCATCAAATACAGAATTAAATCAGATACAAATCATCAGCATATCAGAAGCATCTGAAGTGGAAACGCGCTCTAGAAGTTCTGAGTCCAAGCAACAGCGGATCAGAATATCAGAAGCATCTGAAGAAGAAGCGCGCTCTAGAAGTTCTGACTCTGAGCAACGGGATATCAGACTATCAGAAGCTCTAAAGTCACCTCTCTAAAGATCTCGGATTAACAGAGCAACACAGACTCTAATAATGGATTTCCTTATTCAGAATGAGTAACGGCAACTTCAAATTCAAATGGAAAGAATCTATTATTGGAAAGAAGTTACTCAGGGAGACAGTTGTTTTGGCAAGAAACAACAGAAGTTATGACATTAATTTCTAATCAAGACAAAATCATTTGCCATCAATTTCAACGGTCCTTTCACCTCTATATAAAGGACAGCAAACAGCATTGAGAGACTTAAACACTCTGAAATATTCTCACTCTCTCAACCTTTCATGAGCTTTTGCTCAGAACGTGAAACATTCTAATTGTTCTTACTGCTGTAATATTTGCTTTATCCTAGAAGCACTCTAGATTACAAACTTTGTTTTTATCTAAGTTGTTTTATATTCCTCAAGTGACTCTGCGCAGTCTGTATACTTGAGAGGACTAAGAGATCTTTCTCTTAGACGTTGGTTGTAATAATCTTTCAAGATTAGTGGATTAAGTCCTTATTGAAGGCGAAATCACCTTGGCCGGGTGGACTGGAGTAGCTTTGTGTTATAAGCGAACCAGTATAAAATCCTGTGTGATTTTATTTTTGCAAAAGCGCTTATTTTCCAAAAAAATTCAAACCCCCCTTTCTTGTTTTTCTCACCTTCATACCCGCCTGGGGCATCTGTTAAATATAAGAAGACTTTGAGGAGATTATTTGGTAGTTTTTACCTCAATGGCGAAGTGCTTTATAAGAGAAATTTTGACATGGTCTTGCTTAGATGCGTGGATAGACACGAAGAAGACTTGTTGATGAATGAAGTTCATGAGGGTTCATTTGGTACTCATTCCAATGGACATGCCATGGCAAAGAAGATGTTGAGAGCAGGCTACTATTGGCTGACAATGGAGTCTGACTACTGTAAATATGTGAAGAAATGCCATAAGTGTTAGATTTATACGGATAAGATTCATATTCCCCCGACACTTATGAATGTGATTTCATCACCATGGCCCTTCTCCATGTGGGGAATTGACATGATTGGCATGATAGAGCCAAAAGCGTCCAACGGTCAATCCATAGCCATACCTAAAGGAATTCACATTTTCTTTTCAAAAATTCAGATCTGATTTTCAACTACATTGGTTGATTTTCAGACTCAAAATTCCTTGACCTTGCTTCAACTTCATCTCAAGAGTGAACTGTAATCAATAGTTGAGAGTAATTGTGCTTCACAGATCAACATTTCCAAGGTTGATACACAAACTTTTCTTCTTCGAAACACACTGATTGTTTAGCTTGTTTCTTGCATTTATTGGTTTGGCTGAAGTCCTCTCATCAGAGGCAATTGAACTATGCTTTTAATTTTGAAAATGCATTGAGTTCAAGTTGAACACCATCATTTTCCACCTCTGATTTCTCTTCCCGTGGAGATCTAGAGTGAAAATAAATGGTACAGGGGTGATGTACATCACCCCAACTTTCCATTGTTGTATAGATCGCTTCATTTGGTTGAGATTGCCATGTCTGCAACTCTCACCGGTGCTGATGAGCTCGTCGGAGAAGACGGTGGTGTACATCACCGTCCCAACTCCAGATCAAACCACAACCCTTAGATCTAATCTCCAGATCTAATCTGGTCCTTCCTTTTTTATGACTTTTTTTATTACCACATGTTTCTCATTGACCGTAGACTTTGGCGGACGCACGCATGTGGATCGTTTGATAGGCCAGGTCAATTAATGAAATTTGATCCAACGCATGTGGTTTTTCTCATTTTCTGAATTTCCTTTTAATTTTTGTTTATTCCATTTTATTTCAAAAAATCATATCTCTCTCATTTTAATTCCAAAAAATATGAGACCAATTGCATTATTTCTATTTTAATTTCTAGTTTCTGGAAATAATTTTTAACATTTTTTATTTTATCATTTGATATTTTTTATGAATTTTCTCTTTTCTGGTTATTTTTAATTCATTTTAAATAGTTTTAAATATTCAAAAAATACAAAAATATTTTCTCAACCTCTTTGAATGATGATGGATCTATGAAAAATATTCTCATCAATTTATTAATTGATTTGAGATTTATTTGAGATTTTAATTCAATTAGTTTATTTTTGATGCATTTTTAATTGATTAAAAATAGTTTTCTGATTTCTAAAAATGCTGAAATTTTTTGTCAACCTTTATTTGACCTTGTTGAACTTAGGATGATCCATTTGGACTTTTCAAAGTTGATTTGAAATGGATTTGAAGTTTGACCTTTAATTGTTTATTTTAATTCAAGTATTATTTTAATTTCCAAAAATACCAAAAAATATTTTATTTGTTTCTGGACTTCTAAGTTTCATTTTGCTTTTGTTTATTAATGTTTGGCCTTGATTCCATCTATCTTTGGTCTATGTATGTTGATTACTTCATTTGAATTTCCATTAATGTCCATTCTTATTCATCTCCTTCTTCATCTTTTTCTTTTTTTGATCAATGAGTTAAAGATTGGTGGTTAGCCTTGATGTATGGGAGGTTTAACCTTCCTTGATTCAAATCTAATTCATCTTGATCCAAAGATCAAGTGAATGGCTTTGCATTAAGGATAGGTTGCTTCCTAATCAAGCAAGAAAACCTAAATCAATATAAGATCATTTCTCATCTTCTTTGGCATGGCAAGTTGTAGGAGCTTAATTTACTAATCAAGATCCCTAACTTGTGTTTGTTGCCTATATTTTTATTGACCGGCCTTAGATAGGTGTCATTACTATATTAGTCCACTTACGATTGCTTAAGATAGCGCTAAATTGCCTTATGGCACACTAACTCTAACTATTGACCACTAACTTTTAATTCTTGCACTTTACACTAATGCAATTTAATATTCTTGTACATATTATTCATTTGCTTTTACCCCTTTGCTCACTTGAGCACATGTTTATGTTAATGCAATTTTCCTTTTGCTCACTTGAGCACATAATTATGTATATACTATTGTGCTTGTATTTTGTGTTGATGGATGTGAACCAAATGCAAATGGACAAAAGGACTTAGACTTTACAACATTCCCTATGCAAAAATGGAGTAAAAGGGACCTAATGTTGAAGATGAATTGGAAGGACCTAATCTCCAAACTCACTCTTGTCCATTCTTTATTTGCATTATAGAACTTTTTTATGTGTGTGTTCTTGTGCTAGGGATTCCTATTTGAGCCAAATTGGAGAACCATTGTCATGTGCATCTAAAGTGAGAGATGCAAGAGCCATTGGAAGATTCCTAAGAGCATGCTTGATTGATTGATGGCTTGAGTATAAACTTATTTGCTTGCTTATTCCAAAGGATGGGAGCTACTTGGATCATCACTATGATCTCAAGAAGGGAACTCCATTTGTGGTCATACTTCTTTTCCTTCCACTCTGTATGCTTAAGACTTAGCCATTCTTCTTCTTGCCTCCACTCTAACCCAAGCCAAAACTTTTGTGCAAACATTAACATTTGTTTTCAAACATTAGAAACCTAAGCATTATGCTTTTGATTTTCAAACTTTCTTTTCATAACACTTATTTTGAATTGAATCCTAAGCCAACCTTGACCATATTTTGTAAATACTTTTCATTGGTAAATATAGCTCATTCAAATGTTTTTTGTGGTTTCAATGGCCACTTCTTACCAAAGTTTTTCATAACCCTTAGCTATTAGGTTTGAGTTATTCTTGAGGTTGATATAATACTCATCTATATCCTTAGTGATGGACAATAAGTCTTCCATGCTTATTATAGGGTTAACCCCTCACTAGCATGTTGAAGCTATCCTCACATGGTGGATTTGTGGTTTTAGGTTGAGTTTTCTCCCTTGGATAACAAAAGACCTTAAGGCTTTTGGACCAATCAATTCACCAACTTGTTTTTGAGATTTTTACCCCGAACTACGAGGTTTTGATCCTAATCCTTTTTTAAGATGGTACGTAGACAATGGGTTCATCCATTCAAACACAAAATTGTAAATAATTTGTACATTCTTCTCTCATCCCCCCAATCATGTTTGCAGAAATAATTTTCACAAATACCAACCTACCTTACAACTATTGTGAAAAGGGATCCCTTAGAGTACTAAGGATGTTTTGGGTGCTTAAAACCTTCCCATTGCATAACCAACCCCCTTACCCAGATCTCTGACATTTTTATTAGTTTTTTATTCGATAAAACTTCTCGGTTTTTGTTCGCTTTCTAACCTTTCCTTTGGATAAATAGAAGTGCAGTGGCGACTCGATTTGTATGATTTACTTTTGATTTAGTCAATAAATCTAAAGGTAACGAATACCCCGCTACACGGAGGGCAATCCACATCGATGTAATGAAAGTAATGGACCTACGACAATAACAGAACACCCCGAATAATCAACTCATTTTCCAAGAAGAGTCTCTCAAAATCTTCCCTCTTTACCCTCAATTATATCGGAAAACAATTTGTAAACATTATTATGACGATCCCTCTTTGGTTGTCCGTGGATTCCATTATCAAGAAGTGTATCCATGGCTTCTTGTACCAATTTTTATTGACACATTACTAATTCCCCTGGTGTAAATCCACTTGTTGTTAATAGATCAATAAGAATATTGTTCCGATAGATAACTCTTCTATAGAGTTCACTAATATCCGAACTCATTAGTTTACCGCCATCTATTTGAATAATTGGTCTCAATTCGGGAGGAAGAACTGGTAATAGACATAAAACCATCCAATAAGATGGATCTCCCCCTTTGAAAATCGGACATGAGGGTTTCCTCTCATCCGGCTAAAGTATTTAAACACAATTAAAGATAAAGAAAGGGGTTTCCGCTTTCCAATTTTTTAAAACCTCTAATCTAAAATAAAAAAGGTTTACTCTTTACTCAAGTTATAAATAAATACCAAGCAACATTTCATTGATACACTCTTCTTTTTTTCTGAACTTCTTATCCAATTCAAAATTACGACAGAAATAAAATGTAAAATTCTTGAGTAGTCTACCTCCCTTCGAACGAGGAATCCTCTAAAATGAAATTCTTAATAACAAAGGAATATCCTCTAATTCATAAGAGATTTCTTTGTCTATGTATCATACCGTTTGATCTTTTAAGTCAAGTCGTCACCTCGACGGGTTTGCCACGATGTCTTAAAGCCTATATGCGATAGATAAACTTCTGCAATCATGATATATTTTATTCTTTAAACATAATTTTCGTTCTTTTCAAATAAATAAAAAAGAGATGGAATAATTCATTCCACGAAAAAGTTTTTTTCACAAGGTACATACAATATAAATAGTTATTTATTACTGAATTGACCATAGACCAATTCCCTTATTGATTGGGGAGTATTCAATACACCCATGAATTCTGAGCTTCATGTTACTCATCCCAAGAGACATGCCAGATATAGGAAATTCCAATTTAATTGAATGGAATGACAATTTATAATTCGAAATTTGTACAATAATATTTTTTATCAAATCACACATCACAGTATACTAGATCCTCTAATTCTTTAAGAGGTTTATCTAAAAGGCTCGTGATATAACTAGGAAGACGTTTCAAATGCCACACATGGGTTACAGGACATCCTAGTTTGATATATCCCATTTGATATCTACGTATCCGAGAATCAACAAATTCTACTCCGTATTGTTCACAAAATTTTGGTTGGTCTTTTTTATCTCTGGTTACTCGATAATTTCCATAAGCATAAATTCCACTTTTTATAGGCCCAAAAATTATCTCACAAAATAATCCATCTTTTTCAGGCTTATTGGTTTTATAATGAAGAGTATAGGGTTTTGTTACCTCCCCAACTGTTTCTCCATTGGGTAGGACTTTTTTTTGCCCAAGCACTTATTTGTAAAGGAGAAACTGATCTAATTTGAAGGTGTTGATGTTTATACTGATCAATCATAAAATATAATTTCCGATTAAGTCCAATTAAACTTCCTTCCTTTGAATCTGAAAGTCTTTCTCAGATACAAAGAAATGATTCAGTTCCAGAGCCAAGGATCCTAGTTCGCGAACGAGCAATCGAAAGGATTCTGGAGCATCCACAGGTTTCGATATTGTTCCTCCAATAATTGTAATTCCATGTACTTCTTGACGAGCTCTAATATGATAAGATTTATAAGTAAGCATCTCTTGTAAAATAAGGGCAACACCGAATCCCTCGAGGGCCCAAACCTCCATTTCGCCTACCCGTTGTCCTCCTTGTTTGGCCCTTCCTTTAAAGGGTTGTTGTGTAACAAGTGCATAATGTCCACTGGAATGTCCATGTATTTTATCATCAACTTGATGAACTATTTTCAAGATATAAGGCTTTCCTATTATGACGGGCTGTTCAAAATCATTCCCTGTTCTTCCATCAAATATTTTGCTGTTTCCTGGATACTCGGGTTCAAATATCCATGGATTCGATGTTTGTTTACTGGCCTCATATAATTTAGAAAACACAAGTTTTGTAGAAGCCTCTTGTTCATATCTCTCATCAAAAGGTGATATTCGATAGTGTCTATTTAGAATACTCTCGGCTAACCCGAGTGAACATTCCAATATTTGTCCTACATTCATTCGAGAAGGGACCTCTAATGGATTGAAGACCATATCAACGGGTCTTCCATCTTGTAAATAAGGCATATCCTGTCTAGACAAAATCTTTGAAACGATACCTTTATTTCTATGTCTCTCGGCCACTTTATCACCTACTTTGATTTCACGTTTCTGTGAAATATATATATGAATCGTTTCTGGATTATAGCTAGAACTCGTTTTTTTGTGGATCCACCTCACATCAATAACTCGGTCCCTATCACCTATAGATAGTTTTAGACAAGTTTCCTTTGAGGTGGATACCTGAATCCCAAGTATAGCTCGTAATAATCTATCTTCCCGGGCATATGAGGATTCTTTTGCCATTTGAGGCGTTAATTTACCCACTAAAATATCACCCGTTTCTACCCAAGATCCCAGAATTACAATTCCATTTTTGTCTAAATTTCGGAGTAAATGGGCTTCTAGATGTGGAATTTGATTAGTGATTCTTTTAGGACCATGGCTTGTCACATGAGTCTGAATTTCATATTTCCGTATGTGAAAAGAAGTATAAATATCTTCATAGACCAGACGCTCATTAATGAGTACAACATCTTCAGAATTGTAACCTTCCCATGGCATATAAGCTACTAATACGTTTTTTCCCAAAGCGAGTTCACCACCAACTGTAGCAACACCATCTGCTAAAATTTGTCTCTTTTTTATGCATTTACCTTTCTGAACCTGGTATTTTTGATGCCTGCAAGTATTTTTGTTGGAACGTTGATATATAATTAATGCAATACTTAGAGCATTCCCACTTCTAAATAAAATAATCTTATGAGTATCATTATAAACGATCTTTCCCTCGTGTTCGGCTATAGCGGGAACTCCTGAATCTAAGGCCACTTGGCATTCCAATCCAGTTCCAACAATGCACTTTTTGGACCGAGAAAGAGGAACTACTTGACGTTGCATATTAGAACTCATTAAAGCTCTATTCGTATCATTATGCTCGATAAAAGGAATGAGGGAAGCTCCAATAGAAAAATATTGGAAGGGAAAAATACTTCGAAGATGAATTTGTTCCCATGCAATAGTCAGAAATTCTTGACGGTATCGAGCTGGAATAATCTGCTCCTCCTGAATACCTTGATTCAGTGCTAAAAAAATTCTCGTCGCTACCATATAGTATTCATCTCTACTTGGTGATAAATAAAGCATTCGTATTCTTTTTTATCTCTCAGAAATTTCATAAAATGGACTTTCTATAGACCCCTAACGACCAATCCTTGCGTGAATTACCAAGGATCCAATAAGTCCGAAATTGATTCCATCGGAGGTGTCAATAGGACAAATGCGTCCATAGTGACTAGGATGGATATCCCGCATCCAAAAACTAGCAGTTCGCCCCGTCAATCCTCCAGGACCCAAAGAACTCAATTTCCTTCCATGAACTATTTCGGTCAATGGATTGGTTAGATCTAAAACTTGAGATAATGGATGTAATCCAAAAAAAGATTCATAAGTGGTTGTTAATGGCGTTGAAGTCACTAAATTCTGAGGAGTCGGTCTCAATTTAGATCTAACTGCTCCACATATAGTTCCTCTAATTATATGTTCTAAACGAACGAGAGCCAATCATAATTTGATCTTGTAAGAGATCTGCTACGAAACAAATACATTTATTTTTCAAATGATTCATATCGTCAAGTGTACCCATTCCAAGTTTCATTCGAATCAAATGATCTGCAGCTATCAATATATCTCGCGGTAACAAAAATGTATTATTCTCAGGTATATCAATATTTATCCTTCGGTTCATATTTCACCGACCAATTCCTCCTAATTCACATCTTTGTTGAAAAAAATTTGTTTGTAATTCCATACATAAAGATTCAGGAAATATGGGATCTCCGCCTACACAAGCAAATTGTCGATAAAACTCCAAAATGGCATTTTCTTTTGACCCTATTTTTTTCCCTGCTTTTCATTGAGGAAAGACAAGAAAATTTCGGGGTAACAAACGTTATCAAGAATTTTGCTTAAATTCGAACCCATAGCTGATGATAGAACTAGAATAGATATTTTCTGTTTCCTACTTACACGAGCCCATATCCTTGCTTTTCTATCAATTTCTAACTCTAATCTTCCTCCCCAATTTGATATTATTGTGCCACTATAGACTGAAATTCCGTTATGGTCCAATTCTGACCGATAATAGATACCGGGGCTTTGCAATATATGATTGATTACTATTTTGTATATTCCATTTACTATAAAAGTTCCTAGGGAATTCATTAGAGGAATGTTTCCAATAAAAATAATTTGTTCTTGGATATCCCGACTGTTTTTCCAAATTAATCCCGCGGATATATATAATTCAGAGGAATATGTAAGTGATTCATATACAACATCTTTTTATGTATGTTACCAATTGATATGTTTCCACAAATAACTGAAATTCACTTTCTTGATCTGTATCTTCAATTTTTGGAAACTTCAAAAGTTCTTCTGTTAAGCCCCGATCAATGAATCTACAAAATCCTTCAAATTGTATTTGATTCAATCCGGGTAGTGTAGACATTCCTTCATCCCCAACCCCAAGCATTTTTTATTTCCCCCCTTTTTTTTCTCGAAAATATCCCATTATTTGCTGTCATTCTTCATCGAATCACATGAATAGATTTATCAATAATGGAACTTCTGTTCTTTTTACTTTACTGAATCACATGAAATTTTACCTAACTACGTCTATGAAATACCTATTATGAAAGGAGGAAATTGGATACTCCAATTAGAATTTGCAACAAAACAAATAGAATTGAACTTGTAATATCAATGGAAACAAATGGATAACTTTCACGTAGACTTCGGGTCGGGGTATTTTTTACAATCTAAAAAAAATGAATTCTATTTATACTATTAGTATAGTATGATATTCCATATTCCAATTCGATTAATATCCAAAAAGTAAATTCAGTATTTGCTCGGCTCCATGAGAGAAAGATATAAAAAATAAAATAATCAGAAAAAAATATACTATTTTTTTGAGCCCTTTACCATTTCAAGTGTTCAAAAAAGAATGAGAATTCACAAAGAAGAGAGATATTTTGACCCCTTATTTTAGAATTGTAGGATTGCAGTGCATAAAAAGACTGGGATTTATTAAACATTCATAGATCTAACTTCAGCTATAGATATCTATATATGTCTCTTAGGTTATTGCAGTCCTATTTGTTCGGGACATCATATATTGTGGTAATTTGTTTTTTCTATTCATTCATCAATCTATTTAATGAAAAATTGGCAAAAAAATGAAAGTACGAGAATTTATGGAAAATTCCCTGTAATCTATAAATACATAGAAGATACCCGATTAGATAATGTGTAAGAATAAAAATGGATATTCTGGGGTTGACATATATTAACAGTTCTTGTTATAATGGAAATAGAGAAGAATTCGAAAAAAAGATATAATAATATTGATTTGTTATGTAGCAATTTATATCTTTTTTTCTCATTAAAAAAAAATGAAGATTCCTTAATTCTTCCAGAATTTGTAGTTAACGGTTGCTATTTGTCCCGAAATTTTTACTTTTCTTTTGTGACTGAAAAGGTATACGTTAGTTTTTTTATATTCTAATCTATTTTTTTGTATCATTTGGGGGGCATGGATGAGTGGTAAGGCGGGGGACTGCAAATCCTTTTTCCCCAGTTCAAATCCGGGTGTCGCCTGGTCGACAAGATAATAAAAAATAAATAAATAATTCTATTCGATTTCCAGTCTACGAAAAAGAAAAATCTTTCTTTTGGGTAATCCATAATAAAAGAATTTACTAGCCTGTTTTCCAATTGTTTTAGAGAACGAATCGGGACGGGATACAATAAGGATTAGATCCAAGGGAACTAACAGATGCAAATAAGAGTATGTAAAGGAATCTATCTTGATTCTTTCTTTTTTACTTAATGAAAGGGGAAATAAAACATAGGTCTTTGTATTCCTACCTATTAGTATGATTCATTACCTTACTACTTCTAAGTATATTTTTTATTTATGCTTCCAATTTGTCAATTCTACTCCAAATCTGATAAGAACTTGCTAGATGTTCTAATTGGATGTTTCGCCAATGGTGTTAGGACGAAATGGAATCCTTTTTTGACTTTGTACTAGCGATTCCACTATTATTATAAGATATTCTCCAATTTTAAGTGAAAAAGAAAAACAAAAAAAAACACAAGAAAAATGAGTAAACAATAAAAAAAGAATTAATAAAAGAATTGATTCATATTGATATAGATAGGAGACATAATTGACATGGATATAGTAAGTCTTGCTTGGGATGCTTTAATGGTAGTTTTTACATTTTCCCTTTCCCTTGTAGTATGGGGAAGAAGTGGACTCTAAAGGTAATACTAATTGAGTTAAGGCATCAAACTGTCGTAATTTTTTTCTAGCTGGGGTTCTTCCAATTTTGAACTATTTCATTAATACTAATTAATGAAATAAATTTTTATTTAGATTTAGAAATTCTATTGTATTCTAGTGGTGTAATATTTTCCATGTATATATAATCTTGAAAAGAAAAAAAAAAGCTATTTGAATCAAACAAATATTGAAATTGTTGCCATCTTGATATCCCGAGAATCCAGATGATTGGAAACGGATTACTATTCCAAACTTAATTATTTTGAATATTTCTATTCAATTTAATCAAATTAAATTTTGGAATTCTAAATAGATTCTTTCCATGACATTTCCCCTTTTTACTTTTCATGATCATGATAGATTCGTTAAGGATAAACTAAGGAAAAATAATAAAGAAGTTACATTGAAATCCATTTTTATTGACCAATTAGAATTGCCTCCCCGGATCTATAATTGTCTTAAAAAGTCCAATATACATACAGTATTGGAACTTTTGAATAAGAGTCAAGAAGACCTTATGAAAATTGAACATTTTCGAGTAGAAGATTTAAAATTTATATTAAACATTTTACAAATCGAAAATCATTTTGTATAAATTTTAAATACATTGGATTTTTTTGAATCTTTAGCACAAATCAATCTATTCATAATAGGTCTCAAATGAAATAGAGGTATCTAGGGATTGGTCATTTCAAAGTGAATTTTCCCTAGATACACAATACATCTGTCATGATATTTTATTTGACAATAGAATCAATTTAATAAATACCTAACGTTAGGGATTTTTCAATAGGTAATGTTGCTCCAATACCCAACCAAAGAGCCACGACGGTACCAATCAAAAAGACAATTGTTGCTACTAGACGCCAAAATGGGTTTTGGAACTTATTAACATTCTCCAAAGAGGGTACTGTTAATAATCCCATGGGTATTGAAACCATTAAAAGAACGCCCAATAATTTATTGGGTACGGTACGAAGTATTTGAAATACGGGAAAAAAATACCATTCGGGTAATATTTCTAAAGAAGTTGCAAACGGATCCGCGGGTTCCACAATCATTGATGGTTCGAGAACCGCTAAGCCCACGTTACAGGCAATAGTCCCCAGAGTCACTACTGGAAAAATATATAAAATATCGTTAGGCCATGCGGGTTTGCCATAATAATTATGACCCATACCTTTGGCCAATTTAGCTCTTAATACAGGATCAGTCAAGTCATGTTTTTTTGTTATTGGGATAGGTGAATTCTTATAGATGCATCCTCCGAAAGAACCGGACATGATAATTTTTCATCATCCGGCTCGAGCACGAATCAAACGAATTGAATGTAGACATAGAAATTCTTTCTATGTTAGTCACTCATCTATCCATTGCAAATGCAAATGCAACTAGACATAGAATTTTCGGAATTTTTGACATAGAAAGGATTTACTTGTTACTAATATAATACAACCCCCCCCCCCCTTTTTCTTTAGATCTACTTGTTTAACTCCGATAGTATCATAAATTGAGTCAATGCATAGGAAATGAATGGATTTCCATACTATTAAGTTTAATGAAATACATATGACATAATCTAGATTATATCATCTTACTTATTTTACTGGATATTACGGAGCCTGTTCATGCAGGATATGATCGAGTCTAATCATAGAAAAGATTATCTTCAAGCGAACCGGACTATCCTCTATAGAGGACTCGCGCGGTGGTTGGAACAAAGACACATTTAATTGTGAATTCAAATGTGGAAGATAAGATTAAGTCATATATCTGCATGGCCCAATCAATAGTTCAAGTCACACACTCCCATAATCCATTCTTTTTTCTGAGAGTTCCCATCAACTATTCGTGTATGTCAAATAAAAAATCCAATTGATTTTGTTAAGTTGAAGGGAAATATCCAAATACATGTCTTATTAAAAAAATAATGCATATTTGTAGCAATGAAATACTATGACTCCTCCCCAAAATGATTGATTACAAATATCTATGATTCGTATTCTCTATAAAGGACCAGAAATTCCTTGCTTACGTATCATTGGAAAGTGCATTAACATGAATACGGCAGTAAGAAGAGGTAATACAAAAGTATGTAAACTATAAAAACGAGTCAAGGTAGATTGTCCCGCACTCGCGCTGCGGCACAATAACTCTACCACTGAGGATCCTATTACAGGAATAACGTCGGGTACACCTGTTACAATTTTGACTGCCCAATAACCGATTTGGTCCCAAGGTAAAGAATAACTAGTTACACCGAAGGATGCAGTCAATACACCCAAAACTGCACCTGTAACCCAAGTCAATTCACGAGGTTTTTTAAAACCACCAGTGAGATACACGCAAAATACGTGCAAGATCATCATTAAGACTATCATACTTGCTGACCATCGATGAACTGATCGGATTAACCAACCAAAGTTAGCCTCGGTCATTATATATTGAACAGAAGCAAAACCCTCCGTAACGGTTGGACGATAATAAAAAGTCATAGCAAAACCCGTCGCTACTTGCACTAAAAAACAAGTAAGTGTAATTCCTCCTAGACAATAAAATATATTGACATGAGGAGGGACATATTTACTAGTTATATCATCGGCAATGGCCTGAATCTCAAGATGTTCTTCGAACCAATCGTAGACTTTATTGAGATAGGTAAACTAGGGGACCCCCCTTAGAACCGTATATGAAAATTTCATCTCGTACGGCTCAAACAAAAAGACTCAAATACTCGTTATTTGGAAAACAGATATGTGTAATAGAAAGTTTTACACTTCTTAACTTAATCCTATGATTCCAGTCTTTTTTGAAGATAAAAAAAAATAGAAATAAAAAAAAATATTCTTAGTGTTTATAATGCCAAAATTTCAAGTCGGCTCACTCGTCTTTTCTCTTGATCCTTGTCGGCCTCGTGAATCTTCTATTATTTACTTCATTTTTTTGTATTGTGTCTATAATAAGATTTTACTGTTGTCTTTTTTATTATTATTATTGATAAGAATTATCTTGTTAAGACCCTATAAGAATCAATTAAAAACCTGAGATTCATACCAGAACCACGATGATTTCGGAAAAAAACCTTTAATCGAAGTCCAAGAATTCCCTGAGTAAGAATTGCTGAATCGTCACTTATTCAATTTCAAGAAATAGATATAATGAAAAAAAATACAAAGAAATGGATAAGCGGCGGCAGTTTTAAAGAATAAAATTCCATTTCATTTTCTAAATGAATTCTTCTAAGTCTTTCATTTTTTTCGTCTGGTTGCGAGGTCTAAATATAAATATTAAGTATGAATCATAGTTCTAACACTTTAGAATCTATTTATTTTCTATATTCCATGCTCCAGATACTAGAATAAATATCTGACGGGGTAAAGTCATCTATCAAGATAAGATGACGTATCCATTTTATGTTCTGTACTATTAATAGGATCCATTATAATAAGTCATACACTCATATTCCGGAAATATAGAAAGAAAGAAGTTTCGCGGTTGAACTACCAAATAAATCAAAATGGAATGGCTAAAAAGGAACAATCTAAATGGTAAACTTTACTTTTCTATTGAAAAGCTAGTTAGTTGGTTCTTGTGAATAGAATTCTTTAATTCACAGAAATTTGGTCCAGTAAAAGGGATGAATTATAAATCTCTAAAATAATAGAGAGAAATACCGTAAATAGGGCCATTGCAATCCCCATCAAAGGGGTAGTTTCCCACCCCGGAGCTACTTTACCATATTCTGAATTCAATGGTTTCAATAAATCTCCTACAACAATTCGTCTTGGACCAGATCTAGAACTACCCTCAACGGTTTGTGTAGCCATGAATCCTTTTCTTTTGATTGAGATCTATTGACTTTGTATACCATTCCGCTGTAGATAAAGGATCTTACCCTATAGATCCATTGTAGTCTTGATATTATACAATCATGGAAACAGCAACCCTAATTTCCATCTCTATATCCGGTTTAATTGTAAGTTTTACTGGGTATGCCTTATATACTGCTTTTGGGCAACCCTCTTAACAACTAAGAGATCCATTCGAAGAACATGGGGACTAGTTGAAGTAATGAGCCCCCCATATTACGATATTGGAGGCACATTACTTCAATTGAGATAATTCAAAATCATTTCGTGTTTTTAGTTGGAACTTTAGGGGGTTCTCTAAAAAAGATAGCGAAAAAAATAATTCCTAACGTCGAGACTAAGAGGAATGTATATCACAAGGGGGAGGAGTTATTGTCATATTGCAAAATATCGGTTTTTTTTTTTGAAAAAAAAAAGTTCGATAAGAAAGCAAGTGGTTAATGATATTGAATAATAAATGTAAGTTAATAATCTATTTTCTTGGTACCATCCAATCAATTCAATTGTTTTAAAATTTCAATGATTGAATTTTCAAGGGCAACCCAGTCATCTAGATTATAGACAATACTATATTATCTATGGAATTAGAACCTGAACTTTGTTTATGATTCCGTTTTTCTATCTCATTGGTCCTTCTTTTTTATTTTCTCAACATAGGATTTATACTTAGCATATCATTTTTACCAATTTTTCTTTTTTTTGGGAAAATTCTGCCGATTTTTACATCTAGGATTTACATATACAACATAGATCACTGTCAAGGTCAAGAATATCTTTTTTATTATTTAGATTAGAAAATGATATTCCAAAAAAAAATAACAGACTCAAAATAAAAAACGATTGGGTTGCGCCATTCATATGAAAGAGTATAGAATAATGATGTATTTCCCAAATCAAATATCATGGTAAAATTTAACAATGACCCAGTCAGATTCATTGATAATATTAGTTGATGGATCATTTGTAAAAGGTTTTATTAACTCCTAAGTTATGTTGAGTAGACCTTGTTGTTGTTGCTATAATTCTTAATTCATGCGTTGTAGGGGAGATTTATGTCACCACAAACAGAAACGAAAGCAAAGGTTGGGTTCAAAGCTGGTGTTAAAGATTATAAATTGACTTATTATACTCCTGACTATCAAACTAAAGATACTCATATCTTGGAAGCATTCGGAGTAACTCCTCAACCTGGAGTTCCGCCTGAAGAAGCAGGTGCAGCGGTAGCTGCAGAATCTTCCACTGGTACATGGACAACTTTATGGACCGATGGACTTACGAGCCTCAATCGTTATAAAGGATGCTGCTACGAGATCGAGCCTGTTCCTGGAGAAGATAATCAATTTATTGCTTATGTAGCTTATCCCTTAGACCTTTTTGAAGAAGGTTCTGTTACTAACATGTTTACCTCCACTGTAGGTAATGTATTTGGGTTCAAGGCCTTGCGCACTCTACGTCTAGAAGATTTGCGAATCCCTGATGCTTATGTTAAAACTTTCCAAGGTCCTCCTAACGGAATCCAAGTTGAGAGAGATAAATTGAACAAGTATGGACGTCCCCTATTGGGATGTACTATTAAACCAAAATTGGGTTTATCCGCTAAGAATTATGGTAGAGCAGTTTATGAATGTCTCCGCGGGGGACTTGATTTTACCAAAGATGATGAAAATCTGAACACCCAACCATTTATGTGTTGGAGAGACCGTTTCTTATTTTGTGCCGAAGCAATTTATAAATCACAGGCCAAAACAGGTGAAATCAAAGGACATTATTTCACTGCTATTGCGGGTACATGTGAAGAAATGCTAAAAAGAGTTGTATTTGCTAGAGAATTGGGCGTTCCTATCGTAATGCATGACTACTTAACAGGTGGAACGACTAAAGAGATGAGGAAGGGCGTAGTAAGCGACAAAATGCTTCGTGGACCCCTTTAATCTTATCATTTATATATACGTACATGATTTTGTTAAATGGATTTTCCTAATATTAGCATAATATTTTGTTTCCTTTTATTTCCATTCTTCTTATTATTTATATATACATACATGATTTTGTTAAATGCATTTTCCTAATATTAGCATAATATTTTGTTTCCTTTTATTTCCATTCATCTTATTATTTATATATACATACATGATTTTGTTAAATGCATTTTCCTAATACCTGAGTATATTTATATACTATCTTAAGAATTACGGTTAGTCAAGTGGCTAGCATTGACTAACCTTAACTCTATTGACTATCTCTATAAGAACCTTGGAAAAAGAAAAAAGAAAACGAACAGCAGAAAAGAAGATAAGAATAAATTCACAAAATACCGTGTCCTTATTTTGACACAAAGTAGCTGACAATCAGAACAAACAAAATAGCCAAATAGCAAACCAAAATGTAGTGCAAAAATAAGGTATAATTCAAAAATAAGGACCAAAAGAAAATGACAAAGCACGAACAAGCCATATTTAGATTTTACGAGAATACTATAGACGAATGCCTTAATGAAGAACCAAAGAAGATAGAATTTCCAGAAGTGAAAAGAACGCATAAAATGAAGAAGTATTTTCATTATTTTTCTGATTCCTCTTAGAACCTTCTGATTTTTTTTGATTTTAACTCCTAGAAAATTCTCAATTTTTTTGATTTGAGCTCCTAGAAAATTATGAATGTTTTTGCTTTGAGCTTCTAGAAAATTATGAATTGAAATGAAAATTGAAATCAAAAGGGAAATCAAAATCGAAATGAAAAAGATTCTAATTCTTCCTATTAATCTTAACCAGTCAGAAAGAAGGAGAAAAAAATAATGCAAAATTAATAACAACATAGATACAGTTTGCATACGAATATAAAAAAATAGCTTAATAAAGAACCAAAGAATATAGAATCCCGAGAATTTAATAGGACTCATAAAATTCAGAATTTTGTTTAATTTTCTTCTGATTCTTCCTATTGCTCCTATTATTTTTATTTTGATTCTTCGTAGCGTCGTGATAGTGTTGTCCATTCGATCCTTATATTGTGATCTATTTTGAATTAATTGTAAATGTGCATGAACATTATGAATAATATGAAACTAGAAAAAGTATTCACAATGTGTTTTTTTTTAATCCATCAAAAATGAGATAGAATAGCTTCAACCTTGTCAACCGAAAATGAGAAAATGAAATCGGGGTAAACACCAATACCTATTATGGGTATAAGGATACAAATAGAAATAAATAATTCTTTGGGCCCAAAATTAAAAAAAATAAGAGTTTGGTGTATTCAAAAACTTATATCCATAGAACATCTGCCATATGATTGATAATAAATAAATCAAAGTTAATATCATTCCAATTCTTGTTACAAAAGTAGTTAGTATTTTCATCATGAAAAGATATTTTTGACTACTAATTATTCCAAAAAAAAACTATCAATTCTGCAACAAAGCCACTCATGCCAGGCAATCCAAGAGAAGCCTTTGATAAGATAGTAAAAATTGTGAATATTTTTGGCATTGGGATAGCCATTCCCCCCATTTCGTCAAGATAAAGAAGATGCACTCTATCATAACTAGTTCCTGCCAAGAAAAAAAGTGCAGCGCCAATAAATCCATGAGATATGATTTGTAAAATGGCCCCATTGAGACCAGTATCACTTATGGAACCAATTCCTATAATTAGAAAACCCATATGAGATACCGAAGAATAAGTTATTCTTTTTTTTAGATTACGTTGACCAAAATATGTTGAAGCGACATAGATTATTTGAATAGAACCTAATATCATTAACCAGGGGAAAAATATCGAATGAGCGTGGGAAACCAATTCCATATTAATTCGAACCAACCCATATGCTCCCAGTTTTAATAATATGCCGGCTAAAAGCATACAAGTGTTGTAATGTGCCTCTCCGTGGGTATCTGGTAACCATGTATGTAAGGGTATAATTGGCAATTTGACAGCAAAAGAAATAAGAAATGCCGTATAGAATATTATTTCTAGTGCCGCGGGATACAATCGATTAATTAATGTTTCAAAATTAAATGTTGGTTTATTAGAGCCATATAAATGGATACCCATAATTCCCATTAATAAAAAAATAGAAGCTCCTGCAGTGTACAAAATAAACTTAGTAGCAGAGTAGAAACGTTTCTTCCCCCCCTAGATGGATAAAAGTAGATAAACGTGGATTAATTCCAATTCCCACATGATGAAAAAAAGTAAAATGTCTCCAGAAGAAAATGGTCCTATTTGACCGCTATACATTGCTAACATCAGCAAATAGAATAATTGGTATTCTCGAGTAACCGACTGAGCCGCTAAAGTGGCTAAAGTAGTTATAAATCCTGTTAGTAAAATGGGTCCTATAGAGAGTCCATCTATTCCTAATCTCCATTCAAAATAAAAAAAATGGATCCATTTATAATTCTCCGTCAGTTGAATTAGTGGATCATCCAATTAGAAATGATAAGAAAATGCATAGGTTGTTAGAAGGAGATTGATTAAGCATATACAAATGCTATACCACCTAATTACCTTATTCCCCTATGAGGGAATAAGAAAATTAAGGAACCTGCGGCTATTGGCAAAACAACAACGATTGTTAACCAAGGAAAATAATTCATAATAAAAATAAGATACACTTGGGCCAAAAAAGCCCGTGCTCAAAATAGAAAAAAAAGATTTTCTATTTTATTTTGAGCACGAGTTTTTGCGAGTAAAAAATGTATTCGTGTGGTGTTGTTTGAAACGAATCAATAAGCTAGACCCATACTTTGAGTTGTTTCATGCCATAAATAAACTCGAACACTTAAGAAATCCGTCGGACAAGCGGACTCACACCTCTTACAACCAACACAGTCCTCCATTTTTGGGGCAGAAGCTATTTGCTTAGCTTTACATCCACCCCAAGGTATCATTTCTAATACATATGTGGGACAAGCTCTGACACATTGAGTACATCCTATACATTTAACATAAATCTTTACTGAATGTGACATTATATCTGTAAGACCCTAATTTTGACCCTAAGATCCCTCATGGCATCATAACATTGCTCATTGCATTTGCCTCAAGGATCATAACATCTTGGCTCCTTTATCCTAGGGTTGGAACTTGTGTGAGTTGGCTTGAGACCACGAAGCATGCTTGAATTGTATATTATTGCTTTTCTTATTTTGTTTACTAACCAAAAGCACAAAAATATGTCACTAACTTTGTTTGTTTTGAAGCTCAAGCAGTCATGTGATCCAAGGCTCCTAGGAGACCCCTATGCCCATTGAAGTGGCCAGATGAAAGTGAAAGCAAGCATGAAAATGGTTCACAAAGATCTCAATAATAATATGTGCCTCCCAAGTATCTCAATTTTCCAATTTGATCAAGATAAACCAAAGGGCTTGAGGTTTGTTTCCCAAGGAAACCCTAATTCATATGTGCATTGATTGTGCCTTGCTCATGAAGCAACCTCAACCTATGATCAAATATGATCAAGGGAAGTTATTTCATTCATCATTTTATTCATATATGATCCCATGTGAGTGTCCTCAATCATTCATTCATCAAGACTTGAAGTTTGTCTTTGAGAAGTTGACCAGTCAATTCATCTAACTATTTTTGAAATCCACTGAGACCTAACTTTTGATGTGTTTGTCAAATTAAGATGACCCTAAGATAAAAATGTTCTTAAGAACCATATGAACAACTTTCATGTTCATCAAAAATCCATTTGAAACTTGGAAGGTCGTCATTCATTTCAAAACATTATAGGTCATTTTGACTAAAACCCTAATTTTAGGTCAAATTCCCAAGGACCTAACTCACTCATTTTTCATAAGTTTAAGGGGGGACCAAGTGCATTGGAAAGTCTAAGATGTCTAATTCAATTGTTATATTGGACAAAATTTCATAATCCAAAACGAAACACATGTGATAGTACAAAACATTATAGGTCACTTTGGACCAAAGCCATTGAAATGTGAAAAAGTCCAACTTCAAGTGCCCATAACGTTCTCATACAAATTCCAAATGATGCAAACTTTAAGTCCAAATTGATTGTCCTGAAAATATCTACAACTTTGATGTTGGAGGTTTTGTCATTTGAGGCTTGCATCACTGAAACAGAAGGGCTTGAAGTTGGTCCATTTTGGCGAAATTTCCATATACATGTTTGTACTTTGAACTTCATGGCTAGTTTTCATCATTTTCCCAACTCCGAATGGATTTTTGTTCAACATAACATTTGTTCCTTATGTCAAGACCTTTCCAACCATTACCCACATGCCTATGTTTCAATTTTGCAAATGGCATTTTCAAAGAGGTGAAGTTTTGGGTTCAATTATGCATAACATGTGAAATCTTCTTGCATACTACATTGCCTTGCCATTTGCACGTCTAAAACTCATTCATTTGTGTTCAGCATGCAAAACCAATTGAGTTTGGGCCTCACATGCGCCTGTACAGGCCCATGCATGGAAGACCCAAGCTCATGCACACACGAATTTTCCATTGCATTGCATCAGCCTTGGCTATAAATAGGATGCTTTGCTCACTTCAAATCTCAACCTAAAGGCGCCTGAAGCTCTACACAACTGAATCCCCAACCCTCCATTAAAGGAATTCTGATTTTTCTCTTCATTTTTCAAGCTCAAATTTCAACTTCCTTGGTTGATCTTTGACTTATAATTCCTAAGCCTTGCTTCCTTGTTACTTCAAGATCAAGCTGCACTGAAGAATTGGATTGGATCAAGCACTGAAAAGTTCACTTCAAAGGTTTTCCTTCCAACTGTTTTCGTTGGAATCTCTTTGGATATTGAGCATTTTTTGTATTGGTTGGTACCTCTGAAGTCCTCATGTGAGAGGCAATTGATTTGTGCTTTTAATTTTGTGAATTGAACAAGTTCAGTTTGAGTACCTTGTTTTTCCATCTCAGATTTCTCCTTCTATGAGAGTCTTGAGAAAAAACTAAGGTCACAGGGGTGATGTACATCACCCCAACTTTCGAATGGTATATAGATCGCGTGCTATGGTTGAGGTTTGAAAACCTGCAACAGGTGGCCGGAACTGGCCTTCTCGCCGGAGAAGACGGTGGTTTCCACCACCGTCCCCATGCGTCCTAGCCTCAGCCATTGGATGAGTGTTCCACGTTTTAATCTTGGTTGTTGATCTATTTGACTTTATTTAATGCCATATGCCACACTATTGACTAAGGTTTACCATGAGCGCGCGCTTCTCATCCACCAGATCAGCCACGTCAATTAATGAAGTGGATCTGACGCCTCAGGATTTTTGCTATTTTTAATTTCTATTTTAGTTATCTTTTATTCCATTTTATTTTAAAAATTCATAACTTCTTTATTTGGAATCACAAAAATATGGGACCATTTGCAAAAATATTCTCTTAAATTCTAGTTTCTAAAAATGATTTTTAATTATTTTTGTGATTCCATTTAATATTTTTTGTGAATTATTTCTTTTCTGGTTGTTTTTAATTCATTTAAAATACTTTTTGATATTCAAAAATGCCTAAAATATTTTCTTAACAACTTTGGATGATGATGAATCTATGAAAAATATTCTCATCAATTTCTTAATTGATTTGAGATTTATTTGAGATTTTAGTTCAATTATGTTATTTTTCTTCATTTTTAATTGTTTAAAATTAGTTTCTGTTTTCAAAAAATGATGAAATTTTTTGTCAAACCTTGTTTGACCATGTTAGACTTATGATGATCCAATTGGACTTTTCCAAGTTGATTTGAATTGGATTTGAAGTTTGACCTTTATTTTTTTATTTTATTTCATGTATTATTTTGATTCCAAAAAAATACCAAAAATATTTTTGTTATTTCTTGACTTCTAAGCTTCATCTCACTTCTGTTTACCATTGATTGATGTTGATTCCATTCATGTTTGATCAATGTGTCTTGGTTATGTTCTTTGGATTTCAATTATGTACATTCCATTTCCATCTTCTTTTTCTTTTTGACCAATGAGTTAATGATTGGTGGTTAGCCTTGACATATGATAGGCTTAACCTTCTTTGATCCAAATCAAATTCATATTGATCAAAGATCAAGTGAATTGCTTTGCATTAAAGATAGGTTGCTTCTTGGTCAAGCAAAAAACCTAAATCCATACAAGGTCATTCTTCTTTTCTTTTGGCATGGGAAGTTGTAGGAGCTTGGCTTACTAGTCATGATCTCTAACTTGTGTTTATTTGCCTATAGTTTTATTGATCGGCCTCAGATAGGTGTGACTACTACGTTAGTCCACTTATGATTGCTTAACATAGCACTAAATTGTCTTATGACACACTAACACTAACTACTAATCACTAACTTTTAATTCAAGCATTTAATTCTTGCTATTTACTTTAATGCAATTTAATTTCTTTCTCATTAATTCATTTGTCTTTGCCCTTTGCTCACTTGAGCTCATGTTAATGTTTATGTCATTTGACTTTTGCTCACTTGAGCATATTACTGTGTATATACTATTGCCTTGTGCTTGTCTTATTTTTGTTTGTGTGAACCCAATGCAAATTGGGAAAGGACTTAGATTTAGGACCTTACCTATGCTAAATGGAGTTTCAAGAGCAACTAGGCCTCATGCCTTTAGAATGCTAAATATGTTGAAGAGCAACTAGGCCTCATGCCTGTAGAATGCTTAATCTTGAAGATGAATTGAAAGGACCCTAATTCTAAACTCACTCTTTTCCATTCTTTTTATTGCATTGTGGAACTTTTGATTTGTGTTATCTTGTGTAATAGGGATCCTAAACTTGAGCCAATTAGAAAGACCATTGTCACGAGCATTCAAGATAAGAGAGACAAAATCCAATTGGAAGATTCCTAGGAGCTTGATTGAATATTTGCTTGATTGCTTGAGTTATTTGCTTATTGCTTGCTAAGTCCAAAAGAAAGGAGCAACTTGGATCATCTTTATGATCTCAAGAAGGGAACTCCAAGTGGTTTTATTTCTCTTCCCTCATCTTTTCATGTTTAGTGAAAGACCCTAATTTTGTCCCTAAGATCCCTCATGGCATCATAACATTGCATTTGCATTGCCTCAAGGATCATTAGCATGTTGGTTCCCTTGGCCCTTTGGGTGGGACCTCTTGTGAGTGGTTTGAGATCACCAAGCATGCTTGAATTGTATATCATTGCTTTTCTCATTTTGTTTACTAACCAAAAGCACAAAAATATGTCACTAACATCCTTTGTTTGTAGCTTGAGCAATCACAAGGTTAAAAGCTTCAAGGAGATCATTGGTACAAAGATATGGTCAAGAGGAGATGATAGCAAGCATGGTAATGGTTCCCAAAGCTCTCATCCATCAAATGTGTCTCCCTAGCATCTCAATTTATCATTTTGATCAAAGCAAGTCAAAGGGTTTGAGGTTGGTTCCTCAGGGAAACCCTAATTCATCTGTGCACCACAATGCCTTGCTCATGAAGCAACCTCAGCCCATGGTCAAACACAATCAAGGGAAGTTATTTAACTCATCATTTCATGCATATTTGAACTTATTTGAGTGTCCTCAATCATCAATTCATTAGGATATGAGTTGTGGACTTGAGAAGTTGATCAGTCAATTCATCTGACTATTTTGAAATGCACTGAGACCTAACTTTTTATGTGTTGGTCAAGTGGAGATGATCTCAATATCAAAAATTATCTTAAGGACAATATGAACAACTTTCATGTTCATCAAAAATTGATTTGAAGCTTGGAAGGTCATCTCCCATTCCAAGACATTATAGGTCATTTTTGACTGAAACCCTAATTTTGGGTCAACTTCCCAAGAACATAACTCATTCATTGTTTATGATTTTGAGGTGGTATCAAAGGAATTGGAAATCTTAAGATGTCTACTTCAACTGTTATGTTGGACAAAATATAAAAATCTCAAAGGAAATACATGTGATAATGCAAGACATTATAGGTCATTTTGGGCCAAATGCATTGAAAGGCAAAAAAAGTCCAACTTCAAGTGCCCATAACGCTTTCATCAGAAATCCAAATGATGCATAATTTAAGTCCATTTTGATTGTCTTGAAAAGCTCTACAACGTTTTTGTTAGAGGTTTTTTCAGTCGAGGCTTGCATCATCATAACAGAAGGGCTTGAACATTGGCCAAATTTAGAAACTTTGCCTTTACATGTTTTGCACCTTGCACTTTAAACTCCAATTTCACCAATTTCCACACTTCAAATGGATTTTTTCCCAACATAACAATTGTTCCTTACATCAAAACCTTTCCAACCATTACTCACATGCTCATGTTTGGATTTAGCAAATGGTATTTTCGAAGAGGAGAAGCTTTTGGTTCAATTATGCATAACACTTCAAAATTCCATGCACAAGAAATTGTCATTCAGATTACACGTCCATTTCACTTTGGTATGTTCAGATTGCATTTGGCATTGAATTTGGGCCTTGTGCATGATCATGCAAGCCCATGCAAGGAATGTCCAACTTCATGCACACATATTGAATCACCCTCTCCTTGCCATTCCCTCTATAAATAAGGACCTTATTCCATTCAAATTTGAACCCTCGAATCAACCTGAATTGCTGCAGAAATCAAAACCCAACCTCTCACCAAAGAAGCTATTTCACTTTTCCTCAAATTTTTCAGATCTAAAATTTAACTACATCTGGTTGAATATTTGGATCTAAAGCTTCTAGACCTTCATCCTTTACTCCATTGATCTTCTGTTTTGGCAAAGGAAGCAAGGAATCAAGCTCAAATCTCCAAAAATCAAGGTTGTTCTTCAACTGGTTTTTTCTTCGAAACTCATCATCAATTGTTCTATTTGCTTGGATCTTGTGTTGGCTGAAGTCCTCTTCATAGAGGCAATTGATTTGAGTACTTAATTGTTGAAATCCATCAAGTTCTTTTGAACATCACAGAATTTCCATCTCTGATTTCTCTCAATATAGAGATCTAGAGTGGAATTGAGTGATACAGGGATGATGTACATCATCCCAGCTTTCCAATGATGTATGGATCGTGTATTTTGGTTAAGTTTTGGTTGCCTGCAATTTTGGCCGGAAAACACAAGCTCATCGGAGAAGAAGGTGGCTCCGGTGGCCGTTCCATTGCGAGTTTGAATGTGGATCGTTGGATTGAGTTTCCCAGATCTAATGCTGGCCCTCGCTTGTTATGACTTTCATTTATTCATTATGTTACGCGTGGACTTGGACATATGGTGGAAGCGCGCATCTGGAGCGCATGATCTGCCAGCTCAATTAATGAGCTCAGATCTAACGCTCCTGGTTTTTTTGAATTTCCAATTTTCTGATTTAATTTATTTAATTTCCATTATTTTCAAAAATCAATATCTTCTTCATTTTTAATCCAAAAAATATGGGACCAATTGCATTCTCCCCCAAATAATTTCTAGTTTCTAATTTTGATTTTTAATATTTTTTATTTCATAATTTGATATTTTTTGTGAATTTTCTCTTTTCTGGTTATTTTTAATTCATTTTAAATAGTTTTTGATATTCAAAAAATACAAAAATATTTTCCTATCCTATTTGAATGATGATGGATCTATGAAAAATATTCTCATCAATTTTTTAATTGATTTGAGATTTATTTGAGATTTCAGTTCAATTAGGTTATTTTTATTCACTTTTAATTGATTAAAAATAGTTTCTGACTTTTAAAAATGCTGAAATTTTTTGTCAAACATTGTTTGACCTTGTTGAACTTGGGATAAATCACTTGGACCTTTCAAGGTTGATTTGAAGTGATTTTGAAGTTTGACCTTTCTTTTATTTTTAATTCAAGTTTATTTTAATATTGAAAATGTCAAAAAATATTTTGCTTATTGTTTGATCTCCAATCTTCATCTCATTTCTGATTTCTCATTGTTTGACTTTGACCTTCAATGTCACTTGGTTAATACACATGGATTGGTACATTTTATTTGACCTTATGCATTTTGATCTTTCCATTTCCTTATCCATTCTTCATCCCCTTCTTCTTCTTCTTCTTTCTTTTTTGATCAAAGAGTTGAAGGTTGATAAGTTAGCATTGTTTAGGGAGACTTAATCTTCCTTGATTCAAATCTAATTCATCTTGATCAAGTGATCAAGTGAATGGATTTGCATTAAGGATAGGTTATTTTCTAAATCATGCAAAAAGCTTAAACCAATACAAGATCAATTCTCTTTTTCTTTTTGGCATGGCAAGTTGTTGGAACTTGGTTCACTAATCAAGACTTCTAACTTGTGTTGTTGCCTACATTATTATTGACCGGCCTCAGATAGTTGTGACTTCTACATAAGTCCAATTATGATTGCTTAACATAGCGCTAAATTTCCCTTATGGCACACTAACTATTAACACTAACCATTAACCATTAACATTTACTTATTGCACTTTACTTTTATGCAATTTACTATTCTTGCACATATTATCCATTTGCTTTTCTCTTTGCTCACTTGAGTACATGTTTATATTAATGCCATTTGCCTTTTGCTCACTTGAGCACATAATTGTGTATATACTATTGTGCTTGTGTTTTGTTTTGATTGTTGTGGACCAAATGCAAAAAATGGACAAATGGACTTAGTTTCTAGGACATTCCCTATGCAAAATTGGAGTAAAAAGACCTTAATGATGAAGATGGATTAGAAGGACCAAATCTCTAAACTCACTCTTGTCCATTCTTGATTTACTTCATGGAACTTTTGATGTGTGTGCTTTTGTGTTAGGGGATTCTATGAGAGCTTAAATTGAAGGACCATTGCCATGATCATCCAAAGTGAAAGACACAAGATACATTGAGGATCTCTTGAGAGACTTGTTTGATTGATTGAGCTTACTATTATTGTGATTGCTTATTCCAAAGGATGGGAGCTACTTGGAACATCAATATGATCTCAAGAGAGGAACTCCATTGTGGTTTTGTTTCTTTATCCGTCACCTTTTTGCTTTTACATTAGACTTAGCCATTCTTCTTCTTCCCTCCACTCTAACCCAAGCCAAAACTTTTTGTGCAAACATTTAACCGTTGTTTTCAAACATTAGAAACCTAAGCCTTAGGCTTTTTATTTTCAAACTTTATTTTCATAACACTTATTTTGAATTGAATCTTTAAGTTAACTTTGACCATTTTGTATATACTTCTAATTGGTCAATATAACCCATTCAAATGTCTTTTTGTGGTTCCAATGGCCACTTCCTTAATCAAATTTTCATAACCTTTAGCTATTAGGTTTGAGTTATCCTTGTGGTAGATGTAATACTCACCTATATCCTTAGTGATGGACAATGAGTCTTCCATGCTTATTATAGGGTTAACCCCTCACTAGCTATCCTCACATGGTGGATTTGTAGTTTTAGGTTGAGTTTTCTCCCTTTGATAACAAAAGACCTTAAGGCTTTTGGACCAATCAATTCACCAACTCATTTTGAGATTTTTACCCCGAACTACGAGGTTTTGATCCTAATCTTTTTAAGATGGTACGTAGGCAATGGGTTTATCCATCCAAACACAAAATGTAAATAACCTGTATATTCTCTTCTCATCCCTTCAATCATGTTTGCACAAATATTTTTTTTTCACAAAACAACAACCTTTACAACAAGTGTGAAAAGGGCTCCCTAGGAGTACCTAGGATGTTTTTGGTGCCTAACACCTTCCCATTACATAACCAACCCCCTTACCCAGATCTCTGTTTCTCTTTTACTAGTTTTTGATTCGATAAAACTATTAGGTTTTTGTTCGCTTTCTGACCATTCCTTTGGATAAATAGAAGTGCGGTGGCGACTCGACTTGTATGATTTACCTTGGATTTAGTCAATATTTCTAATGGTAACGAATACCCTGCTACAGAAAAATGGTGACTCTGCTGGGGACTATTTGCCTAGTGGGTTTTGCCTACTTTTCATTTTTGTTGTATTGTATTGTATTGTATTGTCTTGTGACATATTTTTGTGCAATTTGGGATTACTGTATTGTATGTAATGATTGAATTGCTTGAATATTAATTCCTTGTATGCTTGGTGATCTTTGTGAGATGAGTTCTATACACGGACTCGAGCGCACTTAGGATAGGAGAATGGCATAGTCTTGTTGACTTTTGTGGAGTTATTCCTTAGCAAGTTGACTTGCAAGTCCATTCACTTGGTGGAGGTCATGTTGGGATCAATAATGTCACACAAGTAGTTGTGGTTAGACATTACTCTTCCCAATATAGACCTTAGAAGCCAAGGACCTTAGTTTACCAAGCCCATCTTGGCCTATTCTTAGGATGTAGTGTGAAAGTCGTTCAAGTGTAAGATTTGATACGACTGTTACGCGATACTACACTCATAAGAGTCTCTCATGAGAATATTTTTGGAATACGAGTAGTCGTTTATCCGATAATATCCGAAAGATGGGATGATGACTATGGGAACCTCTTGTAGAACATGTTTGGCAGGTTTAAACCCTAGTACACTCCCTTTGGGTGGTTCTTAACCGAGACTCCATGCTCGTGACTCGCAACAAACCCTTGATTCATGGTTGATCCATTCGTGTATCCTTAATATCAATGGAACTTGGGTGTCGATAAGGTGTAAACCATAATCCACCAAAATGGATGATTGATATTAAGGATGATGTGATCCATCCCATGACCTTTGTTTGGTGTGCTTTGCTTGATCCTTGAGTGTGATTATTGCATTCATGCATTCATGCACCCATTTGCATTCATATCATCAATAATGAAGAAAATTTTCAAGGAACTTAAGGGGGTTTATTTGCAAAATTTTCAGACATGGAAAGACAAAGAAGGAATACAAAGAAGTACAGTTTCAGACAACCAGATTTGAAAGAGTTAAGGAATCTGACATCCTATGTACTAGATCCCTTGGGTTTCAAGGCTCTTTTTAGGAAGCTTCTTCCTCTTCTGACTAATCAGGTGGACGAAGGGTTGATGAGTGTATTGGTGCAGTTTTATGATCCCTTGTACCACTGCTTCATGTTTCCGGACTTCCAGCTTTTGCCTACACTTGAGGAGTATGCCTAACTTGTGGGTATACCTATTCTAGACCAGTTTCCGTTCAGTGGCTTGGAGAGTGTTCCTACTTCTCAAGAGATAGCTGACATGTTGCGTATAGATGAATCTCTGGTTGGTGCTCATATGACTACCAAAGGTGGATTTCAAGGTCTCCCTTCTGAGTTCCTCATTGCTCAAGCTACTGTGTATGGGAAGGCCATGAGTGAGGATGCCTTTGAGGCCATATTTGTACTTCTCATCTATGGGTTAGTGTTATTCCCCAACATCGACAAGTTTGTGGATGTGAACGCTATTAGGATTTTCTCTACTCTTAATCCCGTTCCGACTCTGTTGGGTGATACCTATTTCTCTTTGCATATGAGGAATGCAAAGGGCGGTGGTGCCGTTGTGTGTTGTTTGCCTCTGTTGTATAAGTGGTTTATTTCTCACTTACCACAGACGGTCGCCTTCAAGGAGAACAAGGGATGTCTACGGTGGTCCACGAGACTCATGTCTCTCACTAATGATGATATCTCTTGGTACAACCGTGTGTATGATGGTGTGCAGATTATCGACTCTTGTGGTGAATTCTCCAATGTACCTCTTCTTGGTACATGTGGTGGGATTAACTACAACCCTGTTTTGGCATGGCGTCAGCTTGGGTTCCCCCTAAAGGATAAACCTAATAACATTCTGTTAGAGGGTGTGTTCTTTCAGGAGGGTAAAGATCCCCAAAACTTGAAGGGCAGAATGGTCCGCGCTTGGCGCAAGATTCATAGGAAAGGAAGGAAAGAGTTGGGTCCTAAGAATTGTGTTGCTATGGAGCCTTACACTGCTTGGGTTAGGAAGAGAGCGTCTGAGTATCTCATGCCTTATGAGTATCCGAGACCTACACCTTTGGTTATGGCTGGGCCTTCAACCTTCCCTAACCAAGGAGTAGAGGAGTTGAGAGACGAAGACCGATCACGTGCTTGGATCCGTGAAAGACAGGAGTTGCTTCAGCAGATCAAGGAGAAAGATGCTTTGATAGAGTTCCTCGAACATCAAGTTATTGATGATCCTAATGCTGCATGGAATTCTCTACTTCCTCAGTCTTCCAAGTTTTGGAAGAGGAAGTACGACCGACTCGCCAAGGAGAAGGCAGATATGGAGGCAGCCTACGAGAGGGAAGTGAAGAGGCTTCGTGCATCCTATCTTCCTGTGTCCTGAGCTTTAGATGATTGTTTCTAGGGATCCATAGGATGATTATTTTCCTTTTCTCCTATATATGGTTACCAATACTGTACTTCTTTAGTGTACAAATATTCCCCGATATTATTTAATGAAATATTTCCATATGTGATAAATGTTTAATATTTCCAAACTTTGCGAATAGAACCCTAAAGTTCCTATTGAAATAAAAGAAAATATCATATGCACGAGCATTGCATGCATCATGTGCATAAGCAGGTTTTGTTCCCGGCTTCTTGTCCTGTGGTCTAACTCTGTGTTCTTCATTTATTTTGAAGACAAGCTAACTCACCGGTACTACACCAGAGCCAACATTTTAAGACTGATGGATCATCTGGAACAAGAGAACCGCGAGCTGAAAGAGGAAGTGGCCAGACTAAATGCCTTGATGGAGTCATTCATGGCTGCCCAGAGCCAGTCTTCTCCGACACCTTCAACTCCTCCCCAGAGGACAGTCATCTCTGAGATTGTCTCCTTGACTGTGCCTGCAGCCAGTGCACATTTTGCTCCAACAACCATGCCATCTAGATTCCCGTGGGGGATGCCTCCCAATTTCATGCCTGAGGGTCCTGCTCCCACCTTTGCTCCTATGCCAGCATCTAGCCCGGTCCTTGTTGTTCCTCCTCCTGTCGTGCATACTCTGCCTAGAGTAGACGACACCATCTATCATTCTGAGCCGTCTGAGGGCTCAGATGTCTATGAGAAGATGGATTCTATGAATGATCAATTTCTTGAGCTTCGCAAGGAATTGAAAACTCTCAGAGGAAAGGATCTTTTCGGCAAGTCTGCTGCCGAACTCTGCTTGGTTCCTAATGTGAAGATCCCTGTGAAATTCAAGGTCCCTGACTTTGAAAAATACAAGGGAAATACCTACCCTCTCAGCCACCTAGTCATGTATGCCAGGAAAATGTCGACTCAGACCGAAAATGACCAATTGCTCATCCACTACTTTCAGGACAGTCTGTCTGGTGCTGCTCTGCATTGGTATATGGGTTTAGACAGTGCGAACATCCGATCCTTCAACGATCTTGGCGAGGCCTTCGTCAAGCAATACAAGTACAATATGGATATGGCTCCCGATAGGGATCAATTGAGAGCCATGTCCCAGAAGGATAAGGAAACTTTCAAAGAGTACACCCAGAGGTGGCGAGAGTTAGCAGCACAGGTCGTGCCTCCGCTAGAAGAGAAAGAGACGACTAAGATCTTTTTGAAGACCTTAAGTTCTTTTTATTATGAGCGGATGATCGCTAGCGCTCCTTCTGACTTCACCAAGATGGTGAATATGGGGATGCGTCTAGAATAAGGGGTTAGAGAAGGACGTCTGACCAGAGAAGAAGGCTCTTCTACCAAACGTTATGGGTCGTTTGCGAAGAAGAAAGATGGAGAGGCACATGCTGTGACCTCCCATGTGAAACCAAGAAGACCCTCTGTGAGGGGAAAGACCGTGCGTCCCGCTGGTAACCAGCACCATGTGGCTCATATAGCACCTGTCTTCAGAGATAATCAACAGTATCAGCATCACAACAATAATCAGCAACCGCATCCGCAATATCAACATCAACAGCATCGTCCGCAACAGCAGGCCTACCAGCCTCGAAACAATAATCAAACCAGCACAAGTTACGAGAGGAAAAGGGTCACCTTCGATCCTATTCCGATGACGTATGCAGAGTTATATCCCTCTTTGATAGAGAGGAAATTGATTACTCCGCGAGACCCACCGGCTATACCCACTAACCCCCAGTGGTGGTATAAGCCCGAATTACACTGTGTTTACCATTCTGGTGCTCCCGGCCACGACGTGGAGAATTGTTACCCTTTGAAGACCAAGGTTCAAGATCTTGTGAGGTGTGACATTCTGTGTTTCGAGGACGTAGGTCCCAACGTGAAGAAGAACCCATTGCCCGAGCATGGGAAGTCTGTCAACATGGTCCAGGGTGCCCTGGCAAGTACAAAGTCAAATATGTCAGTCATATTCGACAGTCTCTGGTCGAGATGCATCGTTTTCTATGTGATTATAGTCATTATGAGCATGACCACGATATATGCCGAGTCTGTTCTATTAATCAAAGAGGTTGTCGCCAGGTGCGCAAAGATGTTCAAGAAATGCTGGATGAAGGAGTTATCGAGATCCTTCAAAACAGAAATGTTGACGAAGATGCTGATGAGGTCAACGTAATTTCTCCAGTTTCCCGGATCCCCGAGCCTGTTATCATCAAGTATGATGGTAGCAAGCAGAAGGTTTCTCCCGCATTAACCATCAAGCCGGCCGGACCAGCACCATACTCTTCTGAAAAGGCGGTCCCTTATCGCTACAATGTTGTCGTAGTAGAAAATGGGAAAGAGGTGTCCTTTCCATCTTCCTCTGTTGTTAACATTGCGGATGTTAGTGGTTTGACCTGCAGCGGTCGTGTATTTTCAGCACCGCCAAGGCCTTAAGCTGATACTCGTGCTGATGCTGATTCTGTTGAACGCCCGATTGGGAATGCTGTGAGCACTCCGAATCTGGCACCTGTTGTTAAGCCCTCCTCTACATTAAAAACTCCTGCTTCTGTTGGCCCGAGTGGCAATATGAAAGAAGACTGCGATGAGATGCTAAAGCTCATCAAGAGAAGCGAGTACAATGTTGTAGACCAGCTTCTACAAACGCCATCCAAAATATCGATGTTATCATTACTTTTGAATTCAGAACCACACCGAGAGGCTCTGCAGAAGGGTTTGGATGTGGCATATGTGGATCACGATGTCACGATAGAACAATTCGATAACATTGTTGCAAACATTACTGCTTGTAACAACTTGAGTTTTTGTGACTCTGATCTCCCCGAGGAGGGAAGAGACCACAACTTGGCATTACATATATCTATGGGTTGCAAAGACGACGCCATGTCCAATGTGCTGGTGAACACTGGGTCATCATTGAACGTATTGGCAAAAACCACTCTCTCGAAGCTGCCATATCAAGGGCCTCCCATGAGGAAGAGTGGAGTAGTTGTGAAGGCTTTCGATGGGTCTCGCAAAACTGTGATTGGCGAGGTTGATCTCCCATTCAAAATTGGGCCAAGTGATTTCCAGATTACCTTCCAGGTTATGGATATTCACCCATCGTATAGCTGTCTCTTAGGTAGACCATGGATTCACGAGGCAGGCGCCGTGACATCCACCCTACACCAGAAACTGAAATTCGTGAAGAATAAGAAGCTGGTGGTGGTAGGGGGAGAAAAGGCTCTCCTGGTTAGCCATTTGTCTTCCTTCTCATATATAGATGCTGAGGATGAAGTTGGAAATCCTTTCCAAGCTTTATCTATTGCTGAGCCTATTGAGAAGAGAACTCCTTCATTTGCTTCCTACAAAGATGCAAAGTTGGCCATTGAGCGTGGTGCAACCGCTGGTTTAGGAAAAATGATTGAGCTAGAAGACAACAAGTCTCGGGCTGGCATAGGTTATTCATCTGGGGCTTTCAACATACAAGGGTTGTTCAAGAGTGGAGGTTTCATCCACACTGGTCAAGGAGAAGAGGCTGCTGCCATCTTGGAAGAAGACGAAGAGGATTCTGGCAACTTCGTCATCCCTGGGGGAATCTGCAATAATTGGGTCATTGTGGATATTCCCACAGTTATCCATAAGTCAAAGTAATGTTCATTGTGTTTTAAAACCCCATTCCCATGCCAAAAGGAGGAGTGATGACATTTTGGCGCATAAATACAATGATATTTTCATTCAATAAATTCATGTTAAATGTTTGTTTTCCAATTATTTTCCCTTTTCGCTTTTTGCATGAAATTGGTGATCACATAAAACCTAAGAAAAAATAGAATAAAATCAATCTTTTCATCTACATAATGATTTGCCTTGTTTGAATTCTAAAGCTTTTTATATCCAAAATCATTATGCAGGTTAATCAAACCCATTGAACATAATGACCCAACACCATCTCCCAACTTTGAATTCCCTGTATTTGAGGCGGAAGAAGATGATGTTGAAGAGATTCCTAACGAGATTACCCGCCTACTTGAGCATGAAGAGAAAACAATTCAGCCACATCTTGAGAATCTGGAAACAGTCAACTTGGGGTCTGAAGATTGTGTGCGAGAAGTGAAGATTGGGGCACTCCTGGAAGAGTCTGTTAAGAAGGGATTGATTGAATTGCTACGAGAATATGTTGACGTCTTTGCCTGGTCATATGAAGACATGCCGGGTCTAGATACATATATTGTGCAACATTTTCTACCTTTAAAGCCTGAGTGCGTGCCTGTGAAGCAGAAGCTCAGAAGAACTCATCCTGATATGGCAGTGAAAATCAAAGAGGAGGTTCAGAAGAAAATTGATGCAGGGTTTCTGGTGACTTTTACATATCCTCAATGGGTGGCCAATATTGTGCTCGTGCCTAAGAAAGACGGAAAAGTCCGAACATGTGTGGACTATAGGGACTTGAATAAAGCTAGTCCAAAAGATGATTTCCCTCTACCACATATTGATATGTTGGTAGACAATACAGCTAAATTCAATGTCTTCTCATTTATGGATAGATTTTCCGGATATAATCAGATCAAGATGGCACCCGAGGATATGGAGAAGACAACATTCATCACACCTTGGGGAACATTCTGTTATCGAGTGATGCCTTTCATTTTGAAGAACGCCGGAGCCACGTATCAATGAGCTATGACCACCTTGTTTCATGATATGATGCACAAGGAGATCGAGGTATATGTTGACGATATGATCGCTAAGTCAAGAACGGAAGTGGAACATGTAGAGCACTTGTTGAAGCTTTTTCTGGGTTTGAGGAAGTACAAGCTTCATCTGAATCCCAACTAGTGTACATTTGGAGTCCATTCCGGCAAGTTATTGGGCTTTATCGTCAATGAAAGAGGTATTGAGGTTGATCCTGCAAAGGTCAAAGCAATACAAGAGATGCCTGCGCCCAAAACCGAGAAGCAAGTCCGAGGTTTTCTTGGTCGCTTGAATTATATTTCCAGATTCATATCCCACATTACTGCCACATGTGCGCCGATATTCAAGCTCCTCCGGAAAGATCAGTCCCATGATTGGACCGAGGATTGCCAGAAAGCTTTCGATAGTATTAAAGAGTATTTGTCTGAGCCTCCGATCCTGTCTCCGCCTGTAGAAGGAAGACCATTGATTATGTATCTGACAGTTCTTGAAGACTCAATGGGTTTTGTCCTCGGTCAGCAGGACGAATCGGGAAAGAAAGAGTATGCCATTTACTATTTGAGTAAGAAGTTTACTGATTGTGAGTCTCGATACTCAATGCTTGAGAAGACATGTTGTGCTTTGGCTTGGGCTGCTAAGCGCTTACGCCAATATATGTTGAATCATACGACTTGGTTGATATCCAGAATGGATCCAATCAAGTATATCTTCAAGAAACCTGCTTTAACAGGGAGGATTGCCCGTTGGCAGATGTTGTTATCTGAGTATGATATTGAGTATCGAGCCCAGAAGGCTATTAAAGGTAGTATTTTGGCTGACCACTTGGCACATCAGCCGATTGAGGATTATCAGTCAGTTCAGTATGACTTCCCAGATGAGGAGATTCTGTATTTGAAAATGAAAGATTACGATGAGCCTACACTCGATGAAGGGCCAGAGCCTGGCTCCAGATGGAGTATGGTGTTTGATGGCGCTGTAAATCAATATGGAAATGGTATTAGGGCAGTGATTATTACTCCTCAGGGCACACATATTCCTTTTACAGCAAGGCTAACTTTCATATGCACGAATAATATGGCTGAGTATGAGGCCTGTATTATGGGATTGGAGGAATGCATTGATCTAAGGATCAAGCATCTTGATGTTTATGGTGATTCGGCCCTCTTTGTCAATCAGATTAAGGGTGAATGGGAAACGAATCAGCCTGGTCTCATTCCATATAGGGATTATGCGAGGAGGATTTCAATGTTCTTTATTGAGGTTGAATTCCATCATATTACTCGAGATGAGAATCGGATGGCAGACGCTCTCGCTACACTTGCTTCAATGATTGTGGTAAAACTTTGGAATGAATTTCCCAATATCACTGTGACGCGCTTGGACAGACCAGCTCATGTATTTACGGTAGAAGAGGTGAAAGATGATAAGCCATGGTATTACGACATCAAGTGTTTCCTTCAGAACCAGGTTTACCCGCCTGGGGCATCTGTGAAAGATAGGAAGACTTTGAGGATATTATCAGGATGTTTTTACCTTAATGGTGATGTACTTTATAAGAGAAATTTTGACATGGTTCTGCTCAGATGCGTGGATAGACACGAAGCAGACCTGTTGATGGCTGAGGTCCACGAGGGTTCATTTGGTACTCATTCCAATGGACATGCCATGGCCAGAAAGATGTTGAGGGCATGCTACTATTGGCTGACAATGGAGTCTGACTGCTGCAAATATGTGAAGAAATGCCATAAGTGTCAGATCTATGCGGATAAGATTCATATTCCTCTGACACTTATGAATGTGATCTCATCATCATGGCCTTTCTCTATATGGGGAATTGACATGATTGGCATGATAGAGCCAAAAGCGTCCAACGGTCACAGATTCATTCTCGTAGCAATTGATTACTTCACCAAGTGGGTTGAAGCGGCATCATATGCAAATGTGACCAGGCAGGTGGTCGTGAAGTTTATCAAGAATCAACTCATATGCCGTTATGGTGTGCCAGATAAGATCATCACTGATAACGGATCTAACTTGAATAATAAAATGATGAAAGAGCTGTGTAGCGAGTTCAAGATCACGCATCATAATTCTTCTCCTTACAGACCCAAGATGAATGGGGCTGTTGAAGCGACTAATAAGAATATCAAGAAAATTATCCAAAAGATGGTTGTCACGTATAAGGATTGGCATGAGATGTTGCCATTTGCTTTACATGGATATCGCACATCTGTCCGCACTTCAACAGGGGCAACCCCTTTTTCTCTTGTTTATGGCATGGAGGTTGTACTCCCAGTAGAGGTGGAGATCCCATCAATGAGAGTCTTGATGGAGGCCAAGTTGACTGATGCTGAATGGGTTCAGAGTCGTTATGACCAGCTAAATTTGATAGAAGAGAAGAGATTGACTGCCATGTGCCATGGTCAATTATATCAGCAAAGGATGAAGAAAGCCTTTGACAAGAAGGTCAAGCCTCGGGTGTTCTGAGAAGGTGACCTTGTGCTCAAGAAAGTCTTGTCTTTCGCGCCCGATTCCAGGGGCAAGTGGACTCCAAACTATGAAGGTCCATACGTTGTTAAGAGAGCTTTTTCAGGTGGTGCTCTGATACTTACAACTATGGATGGAGAGGATTTCACTCGTCCTGTGAATTCAGATGCAGTCAAGAAATACTTCGCCTAAAAATAAAAACAGAATAGCTCGCTAAGTTGAAAACCCGGAAGGGCGACTTAGCAAAAAATGAGCGTCTCGGTGGATTGAAAACCCGAAAGGGCGATCCAGGCAAAAGTTAGAGACATGAAAAATGAATATATGTATCCCGCTAGATTGAGTACCTCATCCTGGGGCAATCTAGGCAAAAATTAGGGATTTGGCAAGTAACTGCATCCTGACAAGATTTTGTTCTACAATTGTCATCCGTCAGAGATTCTTGCTCATTCGTCATCAACCGAAGCTTCAAATACATCGAATTCAGAATTGGTGGAGAAATGGTCATTATGTTCAATGTAGCCCTTTTCCAATATATATCACCAATTTCAAACTTATAAAGATCTATCGAGTCTTGCCATTTGCAGACTACCATTCCATCAAATAAATTTGAGCCTTTTATCCAATTATTTGCACTCTTATTTGTTTCTATTCAACAAATGTTTTGCATGTTTTAATTGAGAAAATATCATTGTTTTGAATAATCGAATTTTTCATAACTTGTTTTTAAACAAAGTGAACATTCACAGTGACGAAAGGATACTTAAGAGATCCTCAGTGCTCTCCCAAGGATGGTATGATCTCCAACAGGGTAAGACATTTGTTCATATTCCTGGCATGACTGTATCTTCTTCCTCCGGAGCCTTTTGTGGTTTTTCTACAGGGAGGAGTGCTTGGTGAGATATTCACCACTCTTCCCTTCAGCAGAGTAGCGACCTTTCCTCCTCAGCAGAAGTGATCTCTTTGGTGAGCACGGTACTTGGTGGTTGATCCCCAGAATCCCTTTATCCCTTGGATAGATTCCCCAGTAGAGTTGCTTATGTGGCGGATTTTATCTGTGATAACTCCTGTCCCCAGCTGGAATGACTGATGTTCACCCCCAGCAGGGATCTTTGCCTCCTGGTTTCTCTTATCATATCGGATACTCTCCGGGGAACCTGGATTTCTCTCTTGAGATATAGTACCAGATGTTTGTGTGCTTATTCCTTGGAGCTGTTTGTGTTAGAGTCTGTTTGTCATCATTCATCATACATAAACCACGCATATGTGCATATAATTTTCAAACATGCGGATATTCATATTGCATTCTTTGCCATATATCTTTGTTTGTTATCCCCTGCTAGTAGGTAATGCATTTCCCAAGCAGATGTCGGTGTCTGATCCCTCAATGTAGAGTCAGCCCATTAAGCAGAAAGTATTTATCTTTCCTTCCGCATTCCCCACTGAGTTATATCCTCGTGGAAGACGGTTGTTTTCTCTTCCTACCAACACATATATTGGGATAGGTTTCCCTATTGAGTTATATCCTCACTAGGACGAGTCTTGATTCAGTTTGCCTCTTTGGTTTGATCCTAAATTGGCCTTTTGTGACTGTTTCCTATGTTTCCCCGTGGTATAAATGAATAATTGCTCAGTAATTAGTAATCATTCATCTTATCCTCGGCGGAGTCTGTGGTTTTCTACCCTTATACCGGTAGTTGTAAACCCTATTCTTTCCCCTTGTAGAGTTAACCTTTTGTTCATCCTAATCGATGACGGTTGCTTCTCCGTGATTTTCTACCCCGTATTCGATAAATGTAATCCCCTCCTTGACGGTTATCATTATCCAATATTCGGTGTTGATATTCCCTTATTTTCTTGGATAATTGCTCTGATTAGGCAGTTTATCCCCAGTAATCCATCTTTCATATACCGGTTGTCGGTAATGTTTGTTTCTCCCCTTTGATGGTCATCATTATATACCTAGTTTCGGTATCCCGATGCCTTTTTCTCTCAGTCGATTTATCCTTTATTAACCCAGTAACCGGTTGTGGATAATCTGCCATGCGAGTATATTATCTACGTTCTGACAGTAATAGATAATATATCTCATGCACTCTTTGGCGAAGCCTTTTGTTCTTCTCCAGTTGAGTAAGATTCGTATTCTTTTTTGGAATCGAATGTCCATCCTATAATCGAGTTTGCTTTCTTGCCCTCTTTTTGGATGATGAGTGTTTTGGGAATATTCCCCAATTCACTCTTTGGTTGGTCACCTATTATATGCCCAGTAACCGGCATCCCTGGTGTTCCCTCCTTCTACTCCCTATTATGACTTTTTGTCCCCTGTGGAGTCAGATTTTCCTGAGTTGAAATATACCTTTTTAGGTATTCCTCAGATGATTTAGTTGATTGATATCTCTCACCCTTATACCGGTCTTAGATATTCATCCTCCCAGAGCATGTTTTTCCCTCACCCTTATACCGGTAGGATTACATGATCTCTTTTTGAGCTTATTACCCAGTAACCGGTAATACCTCATTTGTTTTTCCTCAGCTGAGTCCATAGTGGACTTCCCCACCTGAGTCTGGATTTTTATCCGAAGTATCCGTTGTGGATAATTTTTGGTTGTGTTGGCATATTCCCTAATACATGCATCTTCGAGTCAGCTCGAGTCCTTCCATTGATTTATTTCATGGATTCTCTCCGTGTCTCTCAGCAAGTTTTAAGTCGTGACCTGCTCACGCATTTCTATCCTTTTACTCCCCGGCGGAGTCTCTCTTCCATTTATGAGTGTGTTACTCCAGTGGGTTTTCAATTGTTCCTGATCTCTTTCTTTCTTTGTGGACACATATCCCCACATAGTATTACTATTTTGCATGCATACATCTGCATCATGAGTTCTCTTAGGGACCAAAATTCGTCTCTTTGTTATTATTGAAGCCCATTCTACCCCGTCGAGACGAAGATTTTAACCTTCACTTCTCCGGCTAGAATGACCTTAAATAGGGGCATCTGTAAGACCCTAATTTTGTCCCTAAGATCCCTCATGGCATCATAACATTGCATTTGCATTGCCTCAAGGATCATTAGCATCTTGGTTCCCTTGGCCCTTTGGGTGGGACCTCTTGTGAGTAGTTTGAGATCACCAAGGATGCTTGAATTGTATATCATTGCTTTTCTCATTTTTTTTACTAACCAAAAGCACAAAAATATGTCACTAACATCCTTTGTTTGTAGCTTGAGCAATCACAAGGTCAAAAGCTTCAAGGAGATCATTGGTACAAAGATATGGTCAAGAGGAGATGATAGCAAGCATGGTAATGGTTCCCAAAGCTCTCATCCATAAAATGTGTCTCCCTAGCATCTCAATTTATCATTTTGATCAAAGTAAGTCAAAGGGTTTGAGGTTGGTTCCTCAGGGAAACCCTAATTCATCTGTGCACCACAATGCCTTGCTCATGAAGCAACCTCAGCCCATGGTCAAACAAAATCAAGGGAAGTTCTTTAACTCATAATTTCATGCATATTTGAACTTATTTGAGTGTCCTCAATCATCAATTCATCAGGATATGAGTTGTGGACTTGAGAAGTTGATCAGTCAATTCATCTGACTATTTTGAAATGCACTAAGACCTAACTTTTTATGTGTTGGTCAAGTGGAGATGATCCCAAAAGAAAAAATGATCTTAAGGACAATATGAAGAACTTTCATGTTCATCAAAAATTGATTTGAAGCTTGGAAGGTCATCTCCCATTCCAAGACATTATAGGTCATTTTGATGGAAACCCTAAGTTTGGGTCAACTTCCCAAGAACATAACTCATTCATTTTTTATGATCTTTAAGGTGGGATCAAAGGAATTTGAAAGCTTAAGATGTCTACTTCAACTGTTATGTTGGACAAAATTTCAAAATCTCAAAGGAAATACATGTGATAATGCAAGACATTATAGGTCATTTTGGGCCAAATGCATTGAAAGGCAAAAAAAGTCCAACTTCAAGTGCCCATAACTCTTTCATCAAAAATCCAAAGGATGCAAAATTTAAGTCCATTTTGATTGTATTGAAAACATATACAACTTTGATGTTGGAGGTTTTTTCATTTGAGGCTTGCATCATCAAAACAGAAGGGCTTGAACATTGGCCAAATTTAGAAACTTTGCCTTTACATGTTTTGCACCTTGCACTTTAAACTCCAATTTCACCAATTTCCACACTTCAAATGGATTTTTTCCTAACATAACAATTGTTCCTTACATCAAAACCTTTCCAACCATTACTCACATGCTCATGTTTGGATTTGGCAAATGGTATTTTCGAAGAGGAGAAGCTTTTGGTTCAATTATGCATAACACTTGAAAATTCCATGCAGAAGCAATTGCCATTCAAATTACACGTCCATTTCACTTTGGTATGATTTCAGATTGCATTTGGCATTGAATTTGGGCCTTGTGCATGATCATGCAAGCCCATGCAAGGAATGTCCAACTTCATGCACACGGATTGAATCACCCTCTCCTTGCCATTCCCTCTATAAATAAGGACCTTATTCCATTCAAATTTGAACCCTAGAATCAACCTGAATTGCTGCAGAAATCAAAACCCAACCTCTCACCAAAGAAGCTATTTCACTTGTCTTCAAATTTTTCAGATCTAAAATTCAACTACATCTGGTTGAATCTTTGGATCTAAAGCTTCTAGACCTTCATCCTTTACTCCATTGATCTTCTATTTTGGCAAAGGAGGCAAGGAATCAAGCTCAAATCTCCAGAAATCAAGGTTGTTCTTCAACTGGTTTTTTCTTCGAAACTCATCATCTATTGATCTATTTGCTTGGATCTTGTGTTGGCTGAAGTCATCTTCATAGAGGCAATTGATTTGAGTACTTAATTGTTGAAATCCATCAAGTTCTTTTGAACATCACAAAATTTCCATCTCTGATTTCTCTTAATATAGAGATCTAGAGTGGAATTGAGTGATACAGGGATGATGTACATCATCCCAACTTTCCAATGATGTATGGATCGTGTATTTTGGTTAAGTTTTGGTTGCCTGCAATTTTGGCCGGAAAACACAAGCTCACCGGAGAAGAAGGTGGCTCCGGTGGCCGTTCCATTGTCAGTTTGAATGTGGATCGTTGGATTGAGTTTCCCAGATCTAATCCTGGCCCTCGCTTGTTATGACTTTCATTTATTCATTATGTTACGCGTGGACTTGGACATATGGTGGAAGCGCGCATCTGGAGCGCATGATCTGCCAGCTCAATTAATGAGCTCAGATCTAACGCTCCTGGTTTTTTTGAATTTCCAATTTTCTGATTTAATTTCTTTTATTTCCATTATTTTCAAAAATCAATATCTTCTTCATTTTTAATCTAAAAAATATGGGATCAATTGCATTCTTCTCCAAATAATTTCTAGTTTCTAATTTTGATTTTTAATATTTTTTATTTCATCATTTGATATTTTTTGTGAATTTTCTCTTTTCTGGTTATTTTTAATTCATTTTAAATAATTTTTGATATTCAAAAAATACAAAAATATTTTCCTAACCTATTTGAATGATGATGGATCTATGAAAAATATTCTCATCAATTTTTTAATTTATTTGAGATTTTAGTTCAATTAGGTTATTTTTATTCACTTTTAATTGATTAAAAATAGTTTCTGACTTTTAAAAATGCTGAAATTTTTTGTCAAACTTTGTTTGACCTTGTTGAACTTGGGATAAATCACTTGGACCTTTCAAGGTTGATTTGAAGTGATTTTGAAGTTTGACCTTTCTTTTATTTTTAATTCAAGTTTATTTTAATATTGAAAATGTCAAAAAATATTTTGCTTATTGTTTGATCTCCAATCTTCATCTCATTTATGATTTCTCATTGTTTGACTTTGACCTTCAATGTCACTTGGTCAATACACATGGATTGGTATATTTTATTTGACCTGATGCATTTTGATCTTTCCATTTCCTTATCCATTCTTCATCCCCTTCTTCTTCTTCTTCTTCTTCTTTCTTTTTTGATCAATGAGTTGAAGGTTGATAAGTTAGCATTGATTAGGGAGACTTAATCTTCCTTGATTCAAATCTAATTCATCTTGATCAAGTGATCAAGTAAATGGCTTTGCATTAAGGATAGGTTGTTTTCTAAATCATGCAAAAAGCTTAAACCAATACAAGATCAATTCTCTTTTTCTTTTTGGCATGGCAAGTTGTTGGAACTTGGTTCACTAATCAAGACTTCTAACTTGTGTTGTTGCCTACATTATTATTGACCGGCCTCAGATAGTTGTGACTTCTACATAAGTCCAATTTCGATTGCTTAACATAGCGCTAAATCTGCCTTATGGTACACTAACTATTGACACTAACCATTAACCATTAACATTTACTTATTGCACTTTACTTTTATACAATTTACTATTCTTGCAAATATTATCCATTTGCTTTTCTCTTTGCTCACTTGAGTACATGTTTATGTTAATGTCATTTGCCTTTTGCTCACTTGAGCACATAATTGTGTATATACTATTGTGCTTGTGTTTTGTTTTGATTGTTGTGGACCAAATGCAAAAAATGGAAAAATTGACTTAGTTTCTAGGACATTCCCTATGCAAAATTGGAGTAAAAGGACCTTAATGATGAAGATGGATTAGAAGCACCAAATCTCTAAACTCACTCTTGTCTATTCTTGATTTACTTCATGGAACTTTTGATGTGTGTGCTTTTGTGCTAGGGGATTCTATGAGAGCTTAAATTGAAGGACCATCGCCATGATCATCGAAAGTGAAAGACACAAGATACATTGAGGATCTCTTGAGAGACTTGTTTGATTGCTTGAGCTTACTATTATTGTGATTGCTTATTCCAAAGGATGGGAGCTACTTGGATCATCAATATGATCTCAAGAGAGGAACTCCATTGTGGTTTTGTTTCTTTATCCCTCACCTTTTTGCTTTTACTTAGGACTTAGCCATTCTTCTTCTTCCCTCCACTCTAACCCAAGCCAAAACTTTTTGTGCAAACATTTAACCATTGTTTTCAAACATTAGAAACCTAAGCCTTAGGCTTTTGATTTTCAAACTTTCTTTTCATAACACTTATTTTGAATTGAATCTTTAAGTTAACTTTGACCATTTTGTTTATACTTCTAATTGGTAAATATAACCCATTCAAATGTCTTTTTGTGGTTCCAATGGCCACTTCCTTAATCAAATTTTCATAACCTTTAGCTATTAGGTTTGAGTTATCCTTGTGGTAGATGTAATACTCACCTATATCCTTAGTGATGGACAATGAGTCTTCCATGCCTATTATAGGGTTAACGCTTCACTAGCATGTTGAAGCTATCCTCACATGGTGGATTTGTGGTTTTAGGTTGAGTTTTCTCCCTTTGATAACAAAAGACCTTAAGGCTTTTGGACCAATCAATTCACCAACTTATTTTGAGATTTTTACCCCGAACTACGAGGTTTTGATCCTAATCTTTTTAAGATGGTACGTAGGCAATGGGTTTATCCATCCAAACACTAAATGTAAATAACTTGTATATTCTCTTCTCATCCCTTCAATCATGTTTGCACAAATAATTTTTTTTCACAAAACAAAAACCTTTACAACAAGTGTGAAAAAGGCTCCCTAGGAGTACCTAGGATGTTTTGGGTGCCTAACACCTTCCCATTACATAACCAACCCCCTTACCCAGATCTCTGTTTCTCTTTTACTAGTTTTTGATTCGATAAAACTATTAGGTTTTTGTTCGCTTTTTAACCATTCCTTTGGATAAATAGAAGTGCGGTGGCGACTCGACTTGTATGATTTACCTTGGATTTAGTCAATATTTCTAATGGTAACGAATACCCCGCTACATTTAGGACCTAGCCTTTCTCTTCTTCTCTCCACTCTAACCCAGGCCAAACTCTTTGTGCAAACATTAACATTGCTTTTCAAAAATTAGAAACCTAGGCACTATGCCTTTGATTTTTGAAACTCTTTTCATAACACTTATTTTGAATTGAATCTTAAGTCAACTTTGACCTTATTTTGTAAATACTTTTCATTTGTAAATCCAACTCACTCAAACTGTTTTTATGGTTCCAATGACCATTTGTGTTAAAGCTTTTCATAAACATTAGCTATTAGGTTTGAGTTATCATAGAGGTTGATATACTACTCACCTGTATCCTTAGTGCTGGATTATATGTCTTCCATACTTATTATAGGGTTAACCCCTCACTAGCATGTTAAAGCTCTTCTCACATGGTGGATTTGTGGTTTTGGGTTGAGTTGTCTCCCTTTGATAACAAAATACCTTAAGGCTTTTCACCAATCAATTCATCAACTTCTTTTGAGATTTTTACCCCGAACTACGAGGTTTTGATCCTACCTTTTTAAGATGGTACGTAGGCAATGGGTTCATCCATTCAAACACAAAATTGTAAATAATTTGTATATTCTTCTCTCATCTCCCCAATCATGTTTGCACAAATATTTTCACAAATACCAACCTACCATACAACATTTGTAGAAAGGGCTCCCTTAGACTACTAAGGATGTTTTGGGTGCTTAAAACCTTCCCATTGCATAACCAACCCCTTCCCCAGATCTTTGACATTTTTATTAGTTTTTGATTTGATAAAACTTCTCGGTTTTTGTTTGCTTTCTAACCTTTCCTTTGGATAAATAGAAGTGCGGTGGCGACTCGAATTGTATGCTTACTTTTGATTTAGTCAATAAATCTAAAGGTAACGAATACCACGCTACAGAAAAGTGGCGACTCTGCTGGGGACAACTGCCTAGTGGGTTTTGCCTACTTTTTACCTTTGTTGTATTGTATGTTTATATTATTTGTGATATATTTTTGTGCAAATTTGGGATGACTGTATTGTTTGTAATGTATGAATTGCTTGATATATCAAATGCTTGTATGCTTGGTGGTTTCTTGTGAGATGAGTTCTATACCTGAGCTCGAGTGCACTTATGATAGGAGAATGGCATAGTCTTGTTGACTTGTGTGGAGTTATTCCTTAGCAAGTTGACTTGCAAGCCCATTCACTTGGTGGAGGTTATGTTGGGATTAATAATGTCACACGAGTAGTCGTGGTTAGGCATTACTCTTTCCAATAGTCGTGATACGATTGTTACGCGATACTACACTCATAAGAGTCTCTCTTGAGAATATTTTTGGAATACGAGTAGTCGTTTATCCGATAATATCCGAAAGATGGGATAATGACTATGGGAACCTCTTGTAGAACATGATTGTCAGGTTTAACCATACTACACTCCCTTTGGGTGGTTCTTAACCGAGACTCCATGCTCGTGACTTGCAACAAACCCTTGATTCGCGGTTGATCTGTTCTCGTATATCCTTAATATCAATGGAACTTGGGTGTTGATAAGGTGTAAACCATAATCCACCAAAATGGATGATTGATATTAAGGATAACTTGATCCATCCCATGACCTTTGTGTGGCGTGATTTGCTTGATCCTTGAGTGTGATTGTTGCATCCATGCATTCATGAATTCATACACATCCATATCATCAACAATGAGAAAATTTTCAAGGAACTTAAGAGGTCTATTTGCAAATTTTCAGACATGGATAAGCAAAGAAGGAATATGAAGAAGTACAGTTTCAGGCAACCCGACTTGAAAGAGTTAAGGAGTTTGACATCCTATGTATTAGACCCCTTGGAGTTCAAAGCTCGCCATGGGAAGCTTCTATCTATTCTTGCTACTCAGGTGGATGAAGGTCTAATGAGTGTGTTGGTATAGTTTTATGATCCCTTGTACCGTTGCTTCACTTTTCCGGATTTCCAGCTTTTGCCTACACTTGAGGAGTATACATATCTTGTGGATATACATATCCTAGATCAGTTGTTGATCTGTTGCATATAGATGAATCTATTATTGGTGCTCATATGACTACCAAAGGTGGAATTCAAGGTCTTCCATTTGATTTCCTTATTGCTCAAGCTACTATGTTTGGGAAGGCCATGAGTGAGGATGCCTTTTAGGCCATATTTGTACTTCTCATCTATGGGCTAGTGTTATTCCCCAAAATCGACAATTTTGTGGATGTGAACGCTATTAGGATTTTCTCTACTCTTAATCACGTTCATACTATGTTGGGTGACAATTATTTCTCTTTGCATATAAGGAATGCAAAGGGTGGTGGTACCATTGTGTGCTGTTTGCCTCTGTTGTACAAGTGGTTTATTTCGCACTTGCCACAGACGCTCGCCTTCAAGGAGAACAAAGGATGTCTACGGTGGTCCACGAGACTTATGTCTCTCACTAATGATGATATCTTTTGGTACAACCGTGTATATGATGGTGTGCAAATTATTAACTCTTATGGTGAATTCTCCAATGTGCCTCTTCTTGGTACATGTGGTGGGATTAACTACAACCCTATTTTGGCACGTCGTCAGCTTGGGTTCCCTTTAAAGGATAAACCTAATAACATTTTGTTAGAAGGTGTGTTCTTTCAAGAGGGTAAAGATCCTTGAAACTTGAAGGGCAGGATGGTCCGCGCTTGGCGCAAGATTCGTAAGAAGGGAAGGAAAGAGGTTGGTCCGAAGAATTGTATTTCTTTGGAACCCTACACCTTGTGGGTGAGGAGGAGAGCTTCTGAGTACCGCATGCCCTATGACTACCCGAGACCTACACCTATGGTTATGTTTGTGCCTTCAATCCTCCCTAACAAAGGAGTAGAGGAGTTGAGAGATGAAGACCGTTCGCGTGCTTGGGTCCGTGAGCGAGAGGAGCTACTTCAGCAACTCAGAGATAAGGATGCTTTGATAGAATTTCTGGAGCATTAGGTTATCGACGAGCCTGATGATGTGGTGACTTCTCTTCTTCCTCAGTCATCCAAGTTTTGGAAGAGGAAGTACGATCGACTCGCCAAGGAGAAGGCGGATATGGAGGCAACCTATGAGAGGGAGGTGAAGAGGCTTTGTGCAACTTATCTTCCGGTCTCGAGAGCTTTGGACAATTGTTGCTAGGGTTCCATAGGATGTTCATTTTCCTTCTCTCTTGTTTTGTATTTGGTTACCAAGATTGTACTTCTTTGGTGTAAAATTTTTCCAGATCTTATTGATATGAATATTCAATTATATGTCTAAATGATTAATATTTCCAAATGTTTGCAAATAGATCTCTAAAAGTTCCTCTGATTAAAAAATAAAATCATATGCACAAGCATTGCATGCATCATATGCATAAGCAAGGTTTGTTCCCGGCTTCTTGATCAGTGGTCTAACTCTGTGTTCTTCATTTATTTTGAAGACAAGCTGACGCACCGGTACTACACCAGAGCCAACTCATCAAAGCTAATGGATCACCTCGAGAAAGAAAACAGAGAACTCAAGGAGGAAGTGGCAAGATTGACTGCCCTGATGGAGTCATTCTTGGCCGCCCAAAGCCAGTCTTCTCCAATGCCTTCAACTCCTCCCCAGAGGACGGCCATCTCAGAGGTTGCTTCCTCTACCGTGCCTGTTGCCAGTGCTCATTTTGCTCCGTCTGCTATGCTAGCCGGGTTTCCCTGGGGGATGCCCGCTAATTTTGTTCTAGTGAGTCTCGCCCCTACATTTGCTTCTCTGCCGGCATATAGTCTGGTCCTCGCTGTGCCACCTCCAGTCGTGCATACTTTGCCGAGAGTTGATGACACCATTTATCACTCTGAGCCATCTGAGGGCCCAGATGTATACGAGAAAATGGATGCTATGAATGATCAATTCCTAGAGTTGCGCAAGGAACTTAAAACGCTAAGAGGGAAGTACCTCTTCGGCAAATCTGCTGCTGAGCTATGCCTCGTGCCAAACGTCAAGATTCCTATCAAATTCAAAGTGCCTGACTTTGAAAAGTACAAAGGAAACACTTGCTCACTCAGCCATCTTGTGATGTACGCACGCAAGATGTCAACTCAGACTGACAATGATCAACTCCTGATCCACTACTTCCAGGACAGCCTGTCCGGTGCCGTATTGAGATGGTATATGGGCTTGGATAGTGTGTATATTTGCTCCTTCAACGACCTTGGTGAAGCCTTCGTCAAGCAGTACAACTACATCGTTGATATGGCTCCCGATAGGGACCAATTGGGGGATATGTCCTAGAAGGAGAAAGAAACATTCAAGGAGTACGCCCAGAGGTGGCGTGAATTGGCGACACAAATTGTGCCCCCGCTCGAACTGAAGGAAATGACAAAGATCTATCTCAATACTTTAAGCTCTTTCTACTACGAGCAGATGATCGCTAGCGCTCCTTCTGACTTCACCGAGATGGTGAATATAGGTAAGCGACTAGGAGAAGGAGTCAGGGAAGGGCGCCTGATCAGAGAAGAAGGCTCTTCTGCCAAATGTTGTGGGGCGTTTGCCAAGAAGAAAGATGGAGAGGCACATGATGTACCCTCCCATCTTAAACAAAGAAGACCTTTTGTTAATAGGTAGACTGTGCGTCCCGCCAGTAACCAGCACCAGGTGGCTCATATAGCACCTGCATTCAGGGAAAATCAACATTATCAGCATCAGAACCAGCAACAGCAACATCAACAATATCAACAACAACAGCATCGTCCACAATAGCAGGCCTACCAGCCTCGAAACAACAAGCAAACCAGCACTAGCTATGATAGGAAGAGGGTCACTTTCGATCCAATTCCAATGACTTATGCAGAGCTATATCCTTCATTGATTGAAAAGAAATTGATTACTCCACGTGATCCACCTGCTGTACCGACCAACCCTCAGTGGTGGTACAAGCCCGAGCTTCACTGTGTCTATCATTCTAGGGCTCCCGGACATGATGTGGAGAACTGCTACCCTCTCAAGACCAAGGTTCAAGACCTTGTTAGAAGTGGTATCTTGTTTTTCGAGGACGTAGGTCCTAATGTTAAGAAGAACCCATTGCCCGAGCATGGGAAATATGTTGTTAACATGGTTCAGTGTTGCCCTGGCAAATACAAGGTCAGATATGTCAGCCATATCAGACAATCTTTGGTCGAGATGCATAGACTGTTATGTGGATACAGTCATTATGAGCATGACCACGACAGCTTCCGGGTATGCACTGTCAATGAGAGGGGATGTCGTCAAGTCAGAAAAGACATCCAAGAAATGCTGGATCAGGGTGTGATCGAGATACTTCAAAATCGTGATGAAGACGAAGTTAATGTTATATCCCCTGTATTCAGAATACCTGAGCCTGTTGTTGTCAGATATGTTGGAAGTAAGCAAAAGGCTTCTCCTACTCTCATTATTAAGCCAGCTGGGCCTGTTCCATACTCTTCAGAAAAGGTTGTTCCCTATCGATATAATGCAGTTGCATTAGAAGATGGGAAGGAGGTGCTTTGCCCTCCACTTCTGTTACAAGTATCTCTGATGTCAGTGGTTTGACCCGCAGTGGTCGTGTTTTTTCGGCGCCGCCGAAACCCCAGGTTGACACCAGAAGAATTGATGTTGATGGTGTTGCCCGTCTTGTGGGGAATTCTTCTTCTTCTCCGAATCCGACACTTGCTGTTGATAGACCTGCCGTGACTGCTAGAGCTCCTGTCCTTGTTGGCCAGAATGACATATTAAGAGAGGATTGTGATGAGATGCTGAGGCTCATCAAGAGGAGCGAATATAATGTTGTAGATCAGTTTGTTGATGAACTCCGAGCCACACCGTGAAGCTTTGCAAAGGGTGTTGGACGTGGCATACGTGAATCACGATGTCACAATAGAACAGTTTGATAGCATTATTTCAAACATAACTGCTTGTAACTACCTGAGCTTTTGCGATGCTGATCTTCCCGAGGAGGGAAAAGACCACAATTTGGCACTACACATTTCAATGAATTGCAAGGATGATGCCTTGTCTAATATGCTGATAGACACAGGATCATCGGTGAATGTGTTGCCAAAATCCACTTTGGGGAAACTTTCTTATCAGGGGCCTACCATGAGGCAGAGTGGAGTGGTTGTGAAAGCTTTTGATGGATCCAGAAAGACTGTGATTGGCGAGGTTGAACTCCCAATCAAGATAGGACCTAGTGATTTCCAGATCACTTTCCAGGTTGATCGCGACTTTATGAGTCGAATTTGGGGTACAAACTGCAAGTGCACAGTTCTATCGCGTAGTTTTAAAAGATATCGATCCCACAGGGACTTATGAATCGATATACCGTTTTCTAAGGTTACTTCATAAAGCTAAGGCGGGTAATACTTTGATTGTTTGGGGAAAAGTTAAAACTAAAAATGGGATCTAAATTAAATATCAACTAAACGGATATCGGTATGTAGTTCGTCGTAATTAGGGAATCAATTCTTCGTTGGTTTCTTGGTTTTAAAATAAATCTTTTCAGTTGACACTATTGATTAAAAGTCTTATCTCAAACTCTCGCTCTGTTGAATAAACTATGATTTTATATTAACGTAGCTGTCACTTACTAGTTAAGTCAAAAACCACTCTTTGAAAACAATAGGATCCGTAGAAACTCTTTTCAAGAAAACACTAATCGTTTAAACACCCTTGTCTCAAACTCTCGCTCTGTTGACTTAGGTTATATAATTAAATTCAAATGCTTAACTCTCTTCCTCACATTCAACCTTTAAACATACTTTTTGAAAAAGATTAGAATTTAATTAACTCTAAAAATTGTTTTCGCCCTGATCTAGAATTTATGTCCAATTTACACTGTCCAGTTAAAAACTCAAACTCTCGTTCTATTGATTTTAACTTCTTTATTTCTTTTACTTTCGTACGAAAACCTTGTTATTAAACCTGTAAATCGAGACCGTGAAAAGAGTGATTTTAATTTTAACCTTAATTAAACCAACTTAGTTTTGATTCCTTCATTCCGCTTACTCTACATACCGACACCTAAATAAATTAGCCAGACATGCTAAACAGATCTAAATAATTATCATGCATAAACAAATTCATCTCAGGCAAAAAATATAAATCAACAATAAAGCAGGGCATATATAAATTCAAACAATAATTAAAGAACCTGAGTAATTAACAGCAGTCTTGAACATCCACCACAGACCGGTTGGATTTGTTCTTGAATTCTTCAATCAGACAGAAAAATAAAAAGTGAAGGACTAAAAATCTAGGGTCTAACGTAAGGTTAGATCTAGTGAAAGGTACACAATAGTTTCCGGTGTAGAAACTATTGTGCGAAAAATTAATTAATTGCTGGAAAAGAAAATAGAAATTGCAAAGGAAACAATATAACAATTGTAAAAATAATGTTGTAAAATATGCTTGTACTGCTGGAAGAGAAAAAGTGCGAAGAAGAGAAAACGGCGAAGAAGAAGTGTCCGTAGGGTTTGCCAAAAACTACTATTTATATTGGTCACTTGTTGTAACTGTTTCCAAAGGTCTTCCGTGTAAAAAGTCTTCACGTGGCAAATGGTCAAGCGTAACAATAGGCCTCAACGTCTTTGTTGCGCTTCTGAAGCCAAAAATATAGGAGAATGGTGTGACGTCCGTCACACCATGTGTTACGCTCATAACACAAGTAGGCAGGGTATGACGCTCGTCACACCTCGTGTGACGCTCGTCACAGGCGCAGCGCCTGTGCTTTGGGCTGGGCTTTGGCTTGGTGGAATTTGCTCCTTTTCATTTCTTTTTCACCTCCTTTTCTTCCTTTTTCACTTGTGCTTCAAATAAGCTACCTGAGACAAATAGAAAGAAAATACCGAGTAATACCGAATAAAATGAAATGAATCGAAACAAATAATAATACAATTTAATTAAATCAAGTCCAAAAAGTGTGATATTATTTCGTGTTATCAAACTCCCCCATACTTAGACCTTTGCTTGTCCTCAAGCAAAATACAGTATAGAACTCGTTTTAAGAGTTTAGCCAGATGAAATTTCAAAACACACATCAATTCGTACTAGGTTGCAAGTAGATTTTGTTTAGAAGCAGCTTGAATTTATTTCGACATCAAGAACTACCATTACCACATCTGATAATCTTACCTCATGCAAACCAGTTCGAGTCATGCTATTATAGCTAGCCTGGTTCTTTTACTCTTATTTCACCCGTTTTCATTCAAGCGAAATCACATTAAGCCCTTTATCGTTTCGCGCACATAGTGGAGTGACCGGTTAGTGATTATGATCCCCTTTTTAGCTTGAAGCTCTGGTACATGAGTCGGATAACTTCGTTATTTAGTCCATTGCGAATTGCGGGGGATCGGACCGTAGTCCTCCCTACCAAGTTCAGTACCAGATACCTGCTGAACCAACTCATAATGGGTCTTTCGTATTATGTTTTTGTATGATTTGCAACCTTTAGATTAAATGATCTGGTAAGGATCACCTAACTTAATTAGTGCATTTCCTGATATATATATATATATATATATATATATATATATATATATATATATATATATATATATATATATATATATATATATATATATATATATATATATATATATATATATATATATATATATATATATATATATATATATATATATATATATATATATATATATATATATATATATATATTTTTTTTTTTTTTTTTTTATTTTTTATTTTTTTATTTTTGGGAATCATTCACTTATATTCATCGGCCCTCCACGTAGTTTGCTATTAAGATGGTGCTGACTTCTTGTATAAACTACTCGGGGTTACTATAAGGTTAAAAGTCCATGGACTTGTATAACAGGTGCCTTTCTGATCTAACATGTTGAGGTTTGTTTAGAGTGTTTGGCGGTAATAGTTTTTGTCTTAATTTGTCTCAAGTTCGATAAAATGAGCAACCTTTATACTTACTGAGTGTGTTGAATTTTTGTTATGGCTCATGAAAATTTTGAGGGAATAGATAATAGGAATTTTTCACACTTGGGACTTAACTTAAAATAAATCTATATTATAATAATTTTTTTTTTTTATATAATTTCAAGGGAAATAACAATGAAAAGAAAGGTACATACTTGAAAAAGGGAAGATAGAAAGAACACGGTTTCCCCCCCCCCCATACTTAAATGAAACATTGTCCCCAAGGTTTCAAAGAAAACAAAAGATAAATAAAAGAAGAAAAAGAAACTAAAGTTAATGCTGCCTGCCGCCTCTTGTTCTTGGACCTGGTGATCGTTGATGTACTTCTAAGTTGTCAAACCTGCTAAGCAAATCAGTGAACCGCTGGTCGGTTATGGCATTCCTCGCTTCTTGTTGTTGTTGCATGTGGCGCATCATTTGCATCATTTCGAGATTCTGCGCTTGCATACCATCAATAGCATCCATGATGTCGTCGTTGGTTGCAGGTGTTCGTCGTCGACGACGTCGTGAGGATGGGTCAGCTGCATTATCGGAAGGGTTGAGCGGGACTGATTGTTGTGCAGGAGCATGATCACCTTGCTCCATTTCTTCGAACTCGTCTGTAGACGGGTTCGCATGTGAAGGCTCGGTCGCTTCGGGAGCATTCAGATCATAGAGGTGGCGGTTGGGATTGGTGACATCTGTTAGGGCGATGTTGGGTAGAACAATGCTTGGGACTGCCTTGTTATTCACCATAAGGTAATATTTTCCGCCTACTCGGTTCTTAATTAGGCTGCTGGACCGACAATAGCCGATATCCATAAATAGGGGAGGTAAAGATTCTAAAGTTTGGAGTCGGTCCCCTAGGTTTAAGCCAAGTGCTATTGTGGTGATTAATCCTCCAATTTCAAAAGGTTGACGGCCTCTAGCACATAAGGTGCGGATGTGATGAAATAGGAAAGAGGCAGCGTTTACCTTTGTATCGCTTTCGAAGACGCAGTGGAGGAAGAATAATTCCTTTGCGTTGACTTTGTTGTTGTTTGGTCTTCCAAAAACTGTGTTTTGTAGGATGCGGATAAAGTACCGGATAGTTGGGTTATGTATATGGGAAACAAGGAGCTCTTCCCAGTTGTTGGCATCTGCACCGGATATTTTCCTAAAGAGGTCGAAGGCGGTGATATGCCACTGGGAATTCGGAGGGATTCTGGGGTGGACTTGACCTTCTACGGGGAACTGTAGCATGGCACTCAATTGGTTTTGGGATAGGGAGTATTCGGTGTTGAACATACGGAAGGTTGCGGTACCGGTTAAGAACTCGTCTTCACCGGTGGGGGTGTTGTACGAATATGAGCTTAAGAATTCTAAGGTTAGGGATGGGTAGGTAGGTTGATTATGCGTGCATGGAAAGGTTAAATCAGCAAGACGGAGCATCCATTCTATACCTTGAAGTAATCCTAATTCTTGTAAACAAGTTAGATCGGGATACCTGGTAGAGGTGACACCTCGTTGTTGGAAACGCTCGAACTGCTCCCTTTGATAATTATCATCTTCGGTTCGGAAGATGATATTTCCGAAAGCTTGGTTGCCCGCCATATCGATAAGTGGTTTGAAAGGGGTAATTAGGGGAGAAGGGAAATGAAATTGATTTTAGAGAATGGTTTGTGGTGTATGAAGAAAGGTACGGTGGGTATTTATAGGAAAAAAATTTGGAAGTTGGAAGGGATGTGGTTGAAAAGTAAATAAATGTGGGTTAATGTGAATAAATGGGGAAGGTAAAAAGGTGAAGTGGTGTAACGGTCGTCTCAACGCCTAGTAACGTTAACATGGTCAGACGGTGTTACGCTCGTTACGGGCGTCACACAGTCATTCTGGCATGGTTACTGCTTGCGTTCTTCATAATAATTATAGTAATTTATTTTTTTGTTATTTTTTTGTTTTGCTTCAGTTTATTTTATTCTGCTATTGGGATATTTTAAATTGCCTTGCATGCTATTCTACTTTCCATAATATATATATATATATATATATATATATATATATATATATATATATATATATATATATATATATATATATATATATATATATATATATATATATATATTTAATAAGTTATGTAGGTAGCAACAGTAGAGAACATTTTTGATAGATATTGCATAATTCATAATAAAGTAAAATAAATCAATAGCTTCATAAAATAATCATAATGTAACATTGGAAGAAAAACAAAAACAAAAATTGCGAAAGAGAAACAAATACGAACATAATTTGAAATAACATTAATGAATAATCTAACTAAAACTAAATAACTAAGAGAGAAACTCATGTTCCTCGGGATCGTCATTTCCAGTCAAGCTACCCCAAAAGTGTTCAAGTTCTCTATATTCAAAAAGTTCTTCTTGGCTCACTGTGAATGTATCAAGGGAGGTAGGGAAACCTAAAGGTTGGTAAAGTCTCGAATATTAAATTGGTACTCCATGTTGAACATTCTGAACTGGATGAAACCTCTACTTATTCCTTTCCCATGACTGGGTAGATAGATCAGGGAGCTAAGGAATTCTAGTGTTAGTCTCCGGTAGGTGACGAAATGTCTACGGATAGGAGAGGTTTCCCACCCTATCTGACTCAGCAAATACAGTACACTTTCTCTTAGTCCAAGGGCAGCCATTGCCCAGTTATCAGCATACAAACTAGGCAGCATCTCTCTCGTGGCTAGTTCCTCAAACCCTTATTTCTTAGCTTTCCCTCTGAATTTGATACCCATACGATCAATTTGTCCCATCAGGTTAGTGTTAGCTAGAGAAAAGAAAAAAACATGAGTTTTAGTCAGGATTTGGCCAAATGCCGAAAGAAGAAGAGAAAAGTTTTTAAGAAATTAAAATAAATTAAGAATGAATACTAAACAAAATTTAAAAGAAGAAATAAAAAAATATAAATGTTGTGGGTTGTCTCCCACTAAGCGCTTTGTTTAATGTCGCAAGCTCGACATAAAAACTATCGAATATAATCTATAAATTCTGGAGGCATTTCGTCTAAGTGTAAGATTTGCGAATCTTCATTGTTTTCCGCATAGTGATAATGTTTTAGACGTTGCCCGTTTACGGTGAATGGTTCCATAGATTTGCCTTTAATTTCTACTGCTCCACTGGGAAAGACATTGGTGATATGAAAAGGACCTGACCATCTGGATCGTAGTTTTCCCGGGAACAACTTTAGCCTAGAGTTAAATAAAAGGACTGCATCGCCTTGTTTGAAGATTTTCCTTGATATGCGCTTGTCATGCCATTGTTTTGTTCTTTCTTTGTAGATTCTGGCATTTTCGTAAGCGTCTCTTCTGAGTTCCTCCAGTTCATTTATATCAAGGATTCTCTTTTCACCGGCGGCCTTATAGTTTAAATTTATATTTTTAATAGCCCAATAGGCTTTATGTTCTAATTCTACCGGGAGGTGGCAGGACTTTCCATAAATAAGCTTAAATGGGGTCGTCCCTATGGGAGTTTTGTAAGCAGTTCGATAAGCCCATAAAGCTTCTGGTGATTTTAATGACCAGTCTTTCCTTGAAGTGGCGACTGTTTTTTCTAATATTTGTTTAATCTCTCTGTTAGACACTTCCACTTGCCTGCTGGTTTGAGGGTGATAAGGTGTCGCTACTCTATGCCTTACGCCATACTTAAGCAATAGTTTTTCGAGTACCTTGGATATGAAATGCGATCCACCATCACTGACTACTATTCTTGGAACACCAAATCTCGGAAATATTATATTCTTAAAGAGTCTAGTTACTACTCGGGTGTCGTTTGTTGGAGAAGCTATAGCTTCAATCCATTTTGAAACGTAGTCAACCGCCACGAGTATGTATTTGTTACCGAAAGAGGATGGAAAAGGTCCCATGAAGTCTATTCCTCACACGTCGAAAATCTCTACTTCCAAAACGCCCTTTTGTGGCATCTCGTCACGTCTAGATATGTTTTCTGTGCGTTGACATCTATCACATTTCTTGATAGCCGCATGCACATCCTTCCATATATTTGGCCAATAAAAACCGGCTTGTAGGATTTTAGAGCAGGTCTTGGATGTACTTGCATGTCCACCATAAGGAGCAGAGTGACAGTGTTGGATTATATTTTCTACCTCTTCTTCGGGTATACACCGACAGAAAATGCCATCGGGGCCTCTTTTAAAAAGTAAGGGGTCATCCCAGTAATAGTGTTTTATGTCATAGAAGAATCGTTTCTTCTGCTGGTAGGATAAAGTAGGTGGAACTATTCCGGCAGCTAAATAATTGACGAGATCAGCGTACCATGGTGTAACAGATATAGCTAAGGTGGTTTCTACCTGTTTATCAACGTTATTTTCTTCCAAAGTAGCTATAAGTTTATCGTACGAGAAATCATCGTTAATTGATGTTCTTTCCGGTTCAAGGTTCTCAAGTCTAGAGAGGTGATCTGCTACTACGTTTTCAGTTCCTTTCTTGTCTTTGATTTCCAAATCGAACTCTTGTAGCAACAGGATCCACCTTAGGAGTCTAGGTTTAGCATCCTTTTTAGTTAAGAGGTATTTGATAGCAGCGTGGTCAGTGTAAATGATTATTTTGGCTCCGACCAAGTAAGAATGAAATTTATCTAGCGCAAATACTACTGCTAGAAGTTCTTTCTCGGTCGTGGCGTAATTCATTTGTGCTTCATCTAGAGTTCTACTAGCGTAATATATTACGTGAAGCTTTTTATCCTTTCGTTGTCCTAAAACAACACCTACAGCGTAATCACTGGCATCACACATTATTTCGAATGGTTCATTCCAATCTGGTGTCTGCATTATGGGTGCGGAGATCAATGCTTGTTTAAGCGTTTGAAATGCTTCTAAACATTTATTGTCGAATATGAATTCAACATCTTTCATCAATAGCCCGGTTAAAGGTTTAGTTATTCTAGAGAAGTCTTTAATGAATCGTCGGTAAAAACCGGCATGTCCTAAGAAGCTTCGTACTTCTCTCACAGTTTTCGGGGGTTGAAGGTTTTCGATTACCTCTATTTTGGCTTTGTCTACTTCAATTCCTCTGTTCGAGATGATGTGTCCTAAAACAATTCCTTCTTGTACCATAAAGTGGCATTTTTCCCAATTAAGTACTAGGTTTACTTTTACACATCGCTCTAGAACTCTTTCTAGGTTTTCAAGGCATTCTTCAAAGCTTTGTCCGCATACGGAAAAGTCATCCATAAATACTTCCATGATGTTTTTGAGAAAATCGGCGAATATTGCCATCATGCACCTTTGAAAGGTTGCAGGAGCATTACACAAGCCAAACGGCATTCGTCTATAAGCGAAGGTACCAAAAGGACACGTGAACGTTGTCTTTTCTTGGTCATCAGGATGAATTGGTATTTGAAAGAAGCCTGAGTAACCGTCTAGATAGAAGAAATGAGAATGTTTTGCTAATCGTTCTAACATCTGGTCAATGAATGGTAAAGGGAAATGATCTTTTCGGGTTGCTTTGTTTAGTTTCCTATAGTCAATGCACATTCTCCATCCCGATTCGATTCGTTTGGTTATAGTTTCTCCTTTTTCGTTTTCAATAACTGTTATTCCTCATTTCTTTGGTACTACGTGTACAGGACTAACCCATTTGCTATCAGATATAGGATATATGATACCTGCCTCTAATAACTTGGTTATTTCCTTCTTCACTACCTCACTCAGGATCGGGTTTAGTCTCCTCTGGTGTTCCCTAGAAGTTTTACAGTCTTCTTCTAGCATGATGCGGTGCATACAAATAGAAGGACTTATTCCTTTAAGATCGGTGATGTTGTATCCTAGTGCGGTTGGATACTTTCTTAAGATATGCAGGAGTTTTTCTGTTTCGAGTCTTCCTAAGTCTGCATTAACTATCACTGGTCGTTCAAGTTCTAAGTCTAGGAATTCATATCTCAGATTTTTGGGAAGTGTTTTCAGGTCTAGGGTTGGTTTCTTAAGGCATTGCGTAGGGTCCGGTGTTATTGCCAAACATTGGTTAAGTTTGTCTTCTACAAGATAGTCAGATAATTTGTCTTTTTCTAACTCTGTTTCTTTTATGCATTCATCGATGATATCCATGAAGTAACATGTATCTTTTATTGCAGGTGCTTTCAAAAATTGGGAAAGAATAAACTCAATTTTCTCTTCTCCTACTTCGAAAGTGAGTCGTCCTCGTTTTACGTCTATGATTGCACCAGCAGTTGCTAAGAACGGTCTTCCCAGTATAATGGGTGTAACTTCATCTTCTCTAATGTCCATAATTATAAAATCAGTTGGAATGTAGAATTGACCTATGCGCACGGGAACGTTTTCAAGAATTCCTACAGGGTATCTAACGGAACAATCTGCTAGTTGCACAGACATTTTAGTTGGTCTTAATTCTCCCATTTCCAGTCTCTTGCATATGGATAAAGGCATAACACTAATACCGGCTCCTAAATCGCATAAGGCTTTGTCGATGACAAATTTTCCTATGTGACAGGGTATAGAGAAACTACCCGGGTCTTTGAGTTTAGGAGGCATATTCTGGATTATAGCGCTACATTCAGCAGTGAGTGTAACGGTTTCGCTATCTTCAAGTTTCCTTTTATTAGAAAGAATTTCTTTTAAGAACTTGGCATATGAGGGCATCTACGTAATAGCTTCTGTAAACGGAATTGTGACGTTTAATTGTTTCAGTAGGTCAACAAATTTTTTAAATTGGCCCGCATCTTTGGTTTTAATAAGCCTTTGAGGGTAAGGGATAGGTGGTTTATAAGGTGGTGGGGGTACATAAGGTTCCTTCTTTTCTACGGTTTCCTTATTACTCTCTTCCTTTTCCTTAGGTTTATTTTCTTCCTCAGTTGACTTTTTAGAGTTTTGGTTTTCTATCCTTGGATCAGACGGTCCTTCCACTTCCGTTCCACTTCTTAGTATGATTGCATGAGCGTGGCTTCTTGAGTTAGGTTGGGGCTATCCAGGAAATGTACCAGTTGGAGCAGCAGTAGGCGCTTGTTGTTGAGCTACTTGTGATATTTGCGTTTCCAGCATTTTGTTATGGGTAGCCAGGGCATCTACTTTACTTGCTAGTTGTTTAATTTGTTCGCCAGTGTGTACATTCTGGTTTAAGAAATCTTTATTGGTTTGCTGTTGAGAAGCTATAAAGTTTTCCATCATGATTTCCAAGTTGGATTTCCTAGGGGCGTTATTGTTAGGTGTAGATGGGATCGGCTTTTGATATCCCGGAGGTATAGCTGGGGCTTGATTTGGAGATTGTCCAGGTGCGTATAAAGCATTATTACTCTTATATGAAAAATTTGGATGATTCTTCCAATTTGAGTTATAGGTATGCGAGTAGGGGCTTCCTTGAGCATAGTTTACTTGCTCCGCTTGGATTCCTGTTAGGAGTTGACAATCTGCAGGAGTGTGACCTTGGATTCCACAGACTTCGCAATTCTGAGTTATGGCAACCACGGCGGCTGGAGGTGATACATTTAAACTTTCAATTTTCTGAACCAGAGCATCCACTTTTGCATTAACATGATCAAGGTTACTTATTTCGTACATGCCAGTTTTCGTTTGAGGTTTTTCCACCATTGTTCGTTCGCTTCCCCACTGATAGTGGTTTTGGGCCATGCTTTCGATAAGTTGGTAAGCATCAGCATAAGGTTTGTTCATTAGTGCACCGCCTGCGGCGGCGTCTATTGTTAGCCTCGTGTTGTACAAGAGACCATTATAGAAGGTATGAATTACTAACCAGTCCTCTAAACCATGGTGTGGACAAAGTCTCATCATGTCTTTGTATCTTTCCCATGCTTCTAAAAGAGACTCGTTATCTTTCTGTTTAAATCCATTTATCTGGGCTCTTAACATAGCTGTTTTGCTCGGCGGAAAATATCGGGCAAGAAAGACTTTCTTTAACTTATTCCATGTGGTGACTGAGTTGGAAGGGAGAGACTGGAGCCATCTTCTAGCGCTATCTCTTAACGAGAAAGGAAAAAGACGAAGCCGAATTGCCTCTGAAGTGACACCGTTAGCTTTAACAGTATCAGCGTATTGGACAAATACGGATAAATGAAGGTTTGGATCCTCGGTAGGATTTCCAGTGAATTGGTTCTGTTGCACTGCCTGCAACAGTGAAGGTTTAAGTTCGAAGTTGTTTGCTTCGATTGCGGGTGGAGCAATACTCGAATGCGGCTCATCTTGCGATGGAGCGGCGTAATCTCGAAGAGCACGAGCTGGTTCTGCCATCTCGGGTATCGGCGAAGGAAGAAGATTTTTGAGATCAGGAAGTTCGACAGGAGGGAGATTGTTTGCAGCACGATATTCCCGAATTCGTCGTAAGACTCGGAGATATAGTTCGATATCGTTGATTCGTAAGTAGAATGGCTCGCCTTGTGAGCGAGTATGTGGCATACAAATCAACGAAAGAAAGAAAAGAAAAATAAGCCTTAGTCTCTACAGCGTAACAGAAGAGTTACGATATCGACTAAATAAAAGTCCCCGGCAACGGCGCCAAAAACTTGATCGCGACTTTATGAGTCGAATTTGGGGTACAAACTGCAAGTGCACAGTTCTATCGCGTAGTTTTAAAAGATATCGATCCCACAGGGACTTATGAATCGATATACCGTTTTCTAAGGTTACTTCGTAAAGCTAAGGCGGGTAATACTTTGATTGTTTGGGGAAAAGTTAAAACTAAAAATGGGATCTAAATTAAATATCAACTAAACGGATATCGGTATGTAGTTCGTCGTAATTAGGGAATCAATTCTTCGTTGGTTTCTTGGTTTTAAAATAAATCTTTTCAGTTGACACTATTGATTAAAAGTCTTATCTCAAACTCTCGCTCTGTTGAATAAACTATGATTTTATATTAACGTAGCTGTCACTTACTAGTTAAGTCAAAAACCACTCTTTGAAAACAATAGGATCCGTAGAAACTCTTTTCAAGAAAACACTAATCGTTTAAACACCCTTGTCTCAAACTCTCGCTCTGTTGACTTAGGTTATATAATTAAATTCAAATGCTTAACTCTCGTCCTCACATTCAACCTTTAAACATACTTTTTGAAAAAGATTAGAATTTAATTAACTCTAAAAATTGTTTTCGCCCTGATCTAGAATTTATGTCCAATTTACACTGTCCAGTTAAAAACTCAAACTCTCGTTCTATTGATTTTAACTTCTTTATGTCTTTCACTTTCGTACAAAAACCTTGTTATTAAACCTGTAAATCGAGACCGTGAAAAGAGTGATTTTAATTTTAACCTTAATTAAACCAACTTAGTTTTGATTCCTTCATTCCGCTTACTCTACATACCGACACCTAAATAAATTAGCCAGATATGCTAAACAGATCTAAATAATTATCATGCATAAACAAATTCATCTCAGGCAAAAAATATAAATCAACAATAAAGCAGGGCATATATAAATTCAAACAATAATTAAAGAACCTGAGTAATTAACAGCAGTCTTGAACATCCACCACAGACCGGTTGGATTTGTTCTTGAATTCTTCAATCAGACAGAAAAATAAAAAGTGAAGGACTAAAAATCTAGGGTCTAACGTAAGGTTAGATCTAGTGAAAGGTACACAATAGTTTCCGGTGTAGAAACTATTGTGCGAAAAATTAATTAATTGCTGGAAAAGAAAATAGAAATTGCAAAGGAAACAATATAACAATTGTAAAAATAATGTTGTAAAATATGCTTGTACTGCTGGAAGAGAAAAAGTGCGAAGAAGAGAAAACGGCGAAGAAGAAGTGTCCGTAGGGTTTGCCAAAAACTACTATTTATATTGGTCACTTGTTGTAACTGTTTCCAAAGGTCTTCCGTGTAAAAAGTCTTCACGTGGAAAATGGTCAAGCGTAACAATAGGCCTCAACGTCTTTGTTGCGCTTCTGAAGCCAAAAATATAGGAGAATGGTGTGACGTCCGTCACACCATGTGTTACGCTCATAACACAAGTAGGCAGGGTATGACGCTCGTCACACCTCGTGTGACGCTCGTCACAGGCGCAGCGCCTGTGCTTTGGGCTGGGCTTTGGCTTGGTGGAATTTGCTCCTTTTCATTTCTTTTTCACCTCCTTTTCTTCCTTTTTCACTTGTGCTTCAAATAAGCTACCTGAGACAAATAGAAAGAAAATACCGAGTAATACCGAATAAAATGAAATGAATCGAAACAAATAATAATACAATTTAATTAAATCAAGTCCAAAAAGTGTGATATTATTTCGTGTTATCAAACTCCCCCATACTTAGACCTTTGCTTGTCCTCAAGCAAAATACAGTATAGAACTCGTTTTAAGAGTTTAGCCAGATGAAATTTCAAAACACACATCAATTCGTACTAGGTTGCAAGTAGATTTTGTTTAGAAGCAGCTTGAATTTATTTCGACATCAAGAACTACCATTACCACATCTGATAATCTTACCTCATGCAAACCAGTTCGAGTCATGCTATTATAGCTAGCCTGGTTCTTTTACTCTTATTTCACCCGTTTTCATTCTAGCGAAATCACATTAAGCCCTTTATCGTTTCGCGCACATAGTGGAGTGACCGGTTAGTGATTATGATCCCCTTTTTAGCTTGAAGCTCTGGTACATGAGTCGGATAACTTCGTTATTTAGTCCATTGCGAATTGCGGGGGATCGGACCGTAGTCCTCCCTACCAAGTTCAGTACCAGATACCTGCTGAACCAACTCATAATGGGTCTTTCGTATTATGTTTTTGTATGATTTGCAACCTTTAGATTAAATGATCTGGTAAGGATCACCTAACTTAATTAGTGCATTTCCGGATATATATATATATATATATATATATATATATATATATATATATATATATATATATATATATATATATATATATATATATATATATATATATATATATATATATATATATATATATATATATATATATATATATATATATATATATATTTTTTTTTATTTATTTTTTATTTTTTTATTTTTGGGAATCATTCACTTATATTCATCGGCCCTCCACGTAGTTTGCTATTAAGATGGTGCTGACTTCTTGTATAAACTACTCGGGGTTACTATAAGGTTAAAAGTCCATGGACTTGTATAACAGGTGCCTTTCTGATCTAACATGTTGAGGTTTGTTTAGAGTGTTTGGCGGTAATAGTTTTTGTCTTAATTTGTCTCAAGTTCGATAAAATGAGCAACCTTTATACTTACTGAGTGTGTTGAATTTTTGTTATGGCTCATGAAAATTTTGAGGGAATAGATAATAGGAATTTTTCACACTTGGGACTTAACTTAAAATAAATCTATATTATAATAATTTTTTTTTTTATATAATTTCAAGGGAAATAACAATGAAAAGAAAGGTACATACTTGAAAAAGGGAAGATAGAAAGAACACGGTTTTCCCCCCCCCCATACTTAAATGAAACATTGTCCCCAAGGTTTCAAAGAAAACAAAAGATAAATAAAAGAAGAAAAAGAACGCACGGTAGTATACTTCCAGGGGAACAACCAGCTGGAGAGCCAATCTGCGGAGATCTATATGCTGTAAAGCAACGATCTGCGGGTACTGCTGAAGAAGCAGAGGGTCAGAGATATCGGGAAACCAAATCTCCGAGTGATGGATCAGTAGATAACCCAATCAGGGCACAGAAAGTCACAACAGGCAAAAGGTAGCCACAAAGACGAATCTGTAGGGGAACAAGAGAAGTCCCAAAGTATATCTGCAGGGGATCCCAGTGTCAACTGAGAAACAAAAGTGTGTTGCACAAGCACGAACTGCTGTAGAAGCAAATCCACACAACTCCGCTGGGGAACAACCCACTGAGGGAGAAAGATATCATCCAAATAGAATCTAACTGCATAAGCAACTCTACTGGGGAAAACCGTCGGCTACACTCTTGGGGAATAAACCCACTGAGGGAGGACAAATCGAACAAGTAGATTCTACGACAAACCACTCTTCTTGGGGAATACACACAGCAAATTGATCACAACAAGTAGATTCTGCAACATAAGCCACTCTACTGAGGATCACAAACAGTCAGGAAATCAAATCCGTTCACTGGAGACCAAAGCCAACATCCAACCATACAGGGGATTGAAGAAGTATTCAACGGGCAAGACTGCCACAACAAACACTCTGCAGACTATGCTGAGGAAAAGATGGTTGAAAACACTAGGATATCAACCCAAATCAATCAATGAGTAGGAAAATAAATCCTGCTCTGCTGAGGAGAAAATAAGTACTCTGATGGAAAGATAGCAACAAATCCGCGGACGACTTCGCCGGGGAAAAGGTAAAGTACCGGGTATCACCACTGACTTATCAAATCTTCAAAAGAAAGCAACTGTGTTGAGGAAACAGACAGCTCCGCTGGCAAATGCACTGGGAAGAGTGATAACAACTCTGCTTGCGACCCTGGTGGGGATATTAATAACAGCTCTACTCATGACTGCTGAGGAGAAAAATAAAGTCTGGGGCTGTCGACCCACTGGAGAAAGTGACGGGGTACCAAGATGACAAACTTATCAACCGCCGAAACTTCTACAAGAAAAATACCCATGCTGGGGAAGATTGCTGCTGGAGAAAACGAAGTCTTCAACAATATTCTGCTTGGGGAACAACCCCGTTAACAACTCTGTTTGCGACTATACTGGGGAACAACCCCAACAACAAATCTGCCTGAGGAACAGCCTCAACAAGGATCTGAAGAAAGAAGATACAACCAAATCAGGAATATGAACGAATGTCTTACCTGTTGGAAATCATGCCACCCTCGGGAGAGCACTGAGATATTCTTGAGTATCCTTTCAATCTTGTGAATGTTCACTTTGTATAAAACAACAATTTTGAAAAAACTTGATTTGTTTAAACAATGACATTTTATCAATTAAAACATGCAAAACATTTGTTGAATTGAAACAAATAAGAGTGCAAATAATTGGATAAAAAGCTCAAATTGATTTGATAGAATGGTAGTCTGCAAATGGCAAGACTCCATAGATCTGTACAAGTTTGAAATCAGTGATATATATTGGAAGAGGGCTACATTGAACATAATGATCCTTTCTCTACCAATTTGAATCTCGATGTATCCGAAGCTTCGGCTGACGATGAATCGAGAATCTTCTGCCGAAATGACGACTGATGAACCAGAAAGTCTTGTCAGGATGCAGTTACTTGCCAAATCCCTAATTTTTGCCTAGATTGCCCCAGGGTGAGGTACTCAATCTAGCGGGATCCAAATATATTCTTTTTTCCAAGTCTCTAATTTTTGCCTGGGTTACCCTTGCGGGTTCTCCACCGAGACGCTCATTTTTGCCTAAGCCGCCCTTTCGGGTTTTCAACTTAGCGAGCAATTCTGTTTTTTCATTTGTTTTTTTTCATTTGCATATACTTTTTTTTTCAACTAAGCCGCCCTTTTTTTTTTTTTTTTTTTTTTTTTAGGCAAAGTACCTCTTAACTGCATCTGAATTCACAGGACGAGTGAAATCCTCCCCATCCATTGTTGTAAGCATTAAAGCACCGCCTGAAAAGGCTCTCTTAACAACATATGGACCCTCGTAGTTTGGAGTCCACTTGCCCCTGGAATCGGGCGCGAAAGACAAAACTTTCTTGAGCACGAGGTCACCTTCTCGGAACACACGAGGTTTGACCTTCTTATCGAATGCTTTCTTCATTCTCTGCTGATATAACTGACCATGGCACATGGCAGTCAACCGCTTCTCTTCAATCACATTCAATTGGTCGTAACGACTCTGAATCCATTCAGCATCAGTCAACTAGGGACTTGAGGGTATACTCTTTCTTTTTTCCTTTGGAAAAAAATATTTGGAAAAATTTTCCTGATTTTTGATTTTTCTTATCTTTTTCACCCTCTTCTCTTTTTTTTTTTTTTTTTTTTTTTTTTTTTTTTTTTGTAATGCCCCAGTTTGACTGGTTTTGCTGATTCTCATGATACAGCTGAATGAGCTCCTTTGGTGCTCAAGAAAGCGGGTAATCTCGTCAGGAATCCCCTTCAACATCATCTTCCTCTGCCTCAAATACAAGGAATTCAAGATTGGGAGATGGCGTTGGATCATTATGTTCAATGGGTTTAGAAATCCCTGCATAATGATTCTGGATAATGAAAAGCTTTTGAATTTAAACAAGCAAATCATTTATGCAGATGAAAAATGTTTTATTTGTTTTTCAGGGTTTTTTGTGATCACTGATTTCATGCAAAAAGCAAAAAGTGAAAACAAATGGAAAAACAAATGTTTGACAATGCATTAATTGAATGAAAACATCATTGTATTAAATGCTGCCAACAATGTCATCACCTCTCCTTTTGGCATGGGAGAAGGGTTTTAAACAAGGTGAACAAATCACGCTGACTTATGAATGACCGTAGGAACATCCACAGCGACCCAATTGTGGCAGACACCACCAAGAATGATGAAATTGTTCAGGTCCTCTGCATCCTCTTTCAAGATAGCAGCGGCTTCCTCTTCTTCAGGTTGATCGTTATGGATGAATCCTCCACTCTTGAACAAACCTTGCTCCTTAAGTGCCCCAGAACAGTAGCCCATGCCAGCCCGGGATTGGTTAACCAGGAATAAATCCATCAACAGTACATAGTCTGGCAAACATCTCTCTGAGTTCACAATCCTCTTGCTCAGAATGATCCATCAATCTGGCAGAATCGGCTCTGGTATAATACCGGCGAAGTGCGTCTTCAAAATAAATGAAGATCGCAGGGTCAGACCACAGGACGGGAGACCGGAACAAAACACCTGCTTATGCAAATGATGCATGAAGTGTTTATGCATATGCTTGTTTTTATTTCAAAGAAACTCGAGGGTTTTATTTGCAAACTTTGAAATATTGAAGCATTTTGATCGTATATGAGAATATCTCATCAGATATATCAGGTGAAAAAATTTTCCCGGTTTTTTCATGTTTTGAAATTTTTTGCAAATAAACTCCTTTGAGTTCCTTGAAAATTTTCTTTTTATCTGATGATATGGATGCGGATGAATGCATGAATGCATGAATGCAACAATCACACTCAAGGATCAAGCAAGGCACACCAAACAAAGGTCGTGGGAAAGCTCTACGTATCCCTAATATCAATCATCCATTTTGGTGGATTTAGGTTTTCACCTTATCAACACCCAAGTTCCATTGATATTAACGGTACATGAACCGGTTCAAACATTCTTAATATCAACCAGCCTCTTTGGTGGATTTTAGGTTTTACACCTGATCCGGGATCCATTGATATTAACAATGTTTGAACGACTCAACCACGAATCACGGGTTTGTTGAGAGTCACGAGCATGGAGTCTCGGTTAAGAACCACCCAAAGGGAGTGTACTAGGGTTTAAACCTGCCAGACATGTTCTATCAGAGGTTCCCATAATCATCGTTCCATCTTTCGAATATTATCGGAGGAACGAATACTCGTATTCCAAGAATATTCTCAAGAGAAACTCTTATGAGTGTAGTATCGCTTAACAATCGTATCTGAACTTACATCTGAACGACCTCCGCACTACGGTCCTAAAAATAGGCCAAGATGGGTTTGGTAAGTTAAGGTCCTTGGCTTCTGCGGAACATGATTGAAAGAATAATGCCTAACCACAAATAACTTGTGTGACATTATTAGTTCAACATGACCTCCACCAAGTGAATGGACTCGCAAGTCAACTGGCTAAGGAATACTCCACACCAGTCAACAAGACTATGCCATTCTCCTATCCTAGAGTGCACTCGAGTTCGGGTATAGAACTCATCTCACAGATCACCAAAGCAAACAGCAATTGTATATCAAGCAATTCACACATTACAATCAATACAGTGATCCCAAATTGTACAAAAATATGTCAAATAACAAATAATAATATAGCACAACAAGGGTGAAAAGTAGGCAATACCACCAAGGATCGTTTGAATCCCCAGCAGAGTCGCCACTTTCCTGTAGCGGTGTATTCGTCGCTATATGATTTATCGATTAAACCATAAGCAAGGTATACAATGAAATTTCGAGTCGCCACCGCACTTTTATTTATCCAAAGGACTGGCTAAAAAGCGAACAAAAGCCTAAGAAGTTTTACACGTAGAAAACTAATAAAAAGATCAGAGAGTCTGGGTAAGGGGTAAATTACGCAATGGGAAGGTGTTAGGCACCCACTACGTCCTAGGTACTCCTAGGGAGCCCTTTTCACACTTGTTGTAAAAGATTGTTATTTGTTATGACATAAACATTGTGCAAACATGATTGGGATGATGAGACAAGAATATACAATTTTTATTGGGTTTGAACGGATGAACCCGCTGCCTACGTACCTTCCATCAAAGGTAAGGATCAAAACGCCGTAGTTCGGCTAAAAGGTTTCCAAAAGTTAGTTGGGTTCAATTTTAAACACAAACCCTAAGGTCTTACGTTATCCACAGGAGAAAACTCAACCTTATGTAATCAACAAGTCCACCATGTGAGAACAGCTTCAACTTGCCAGGGAGGGGTTAACCCTATAATAGGCAAGGAAGACTTACAATTCAATCAACTAAGGACAAATAGGTGAGATTGACATCAACCAACTAAGATAAATCAAACCTATAGCTCATGTATGAAAAGATTAACAATGGACAAAGCCAAAACAATTGAATGGGTGAAGTTAATTGATTATGATTATGAAAGTAGGGTCAAAGTATGGTTAAGATTAATTCAAAGAAGTATTATGAAATGGAGTTTGGAAAAAGTCAAGGACTTGGGTCCAGGTTTTCAGTTTGAAAAGTATGAAGATGTTTGCACAATATCTATCTCAAGTTTGAAAGTAAAGTGTGAAAAGGTTTAGGACACAATGGGGATGAATGGATGAGGATGGATTGTAAAACTTCTTAGAAGGTTCACCTCTTGAAATCATATAGAAGATGATTCAAGTGTGTCCTTTGGAATGGGCAATAAGCAATAACAAAACAAATAAATGATACCGGATGCCACTCAATGGTCTTACTCCAATCTCACAAACAAAAGCGGATATCGGATACCAATAGATGGATTTACACCAATCTCCTAAAACAGAAATGGATATCAGAGGCCACTCAATGGACTTATACTAATCTCCTCAACAAAGAAAATGAAAGTGGATACCGGATGCCAATCTATCTGGACTTATACCAATCTCCAACAAAGGAAACATTTGGATGTCAGATGCCAATCTATCTGGGCTTACTCTAACCTCCAACAAAGGGACAAACACTTGGACGTCAGATGCCAATTTATCTGGGCTTACTCTAACCTCCAACATATGATCATAGGAATACAAATGCCAAATTACACGGACTTACAATTGTATCCTCACATACAATCAAACAAAGCAACTTATGATCACAGGAAAGCAAATGCCAACTTACAGGGACTTATAATTGCATCCTCTCATAAACAAACAGAAGCAAAACCTGGATGTTAGATGCCAATTTATCTGGGCTTACTCTGACCTCCACAGTATGGTCCTAGGAATACAAATGCCACATCACAGGGACTTATAATTGCATCCTCACATACAACAAACAAATGCGTCAAGCAAAAATAAGATGAGTGGCCAATGAAATGGTCTTACAACTCACTTCCATATCATAGAAACAATGGCCAAAGGAATGGTCTTACAATTGTTCTCAATGGGGAAACAACAATGATAGCATCACCAATACAAATGAGATGATCATGCACCAATGGCAATGGATGATGATAAATGCATAAAGCATACAAGCAATCATGTGCATATGAAGCAATCAATCAATCAATGAGAATCAAACAGCACACTCTATAACCAAACAAGGAGGCTCATACAAGAGGGTTAGGCACTGAGGCCAACTGGAATAGGGTCAAAGATTGCTCTTAACCTTGCCATTGAGGGGCTAAGGTGAAGCAGATGAAAGGATATGAGGGGTGTGCCTCATTGCTCTTATCCCTGGTCAGGGAGAGCATCTGAATATCAGAAGGTTTGGGAGTTCAGAAAGTAGGAACTCTCTCCACATTATTGACTCGATAGATCTTGGGCTTTGATCTCAATGCTACAACCATGTAATGGGAGCAAGGAGAAGACTCACAGAATAGTAGGGGATAGGTTGCTTATCCCTTTGATCTACCAATTGCCTTATTTGAAGGACTTTTCCTGCTTGGGACAAAATTAAACACACACAAGCATTGCCTCTTAAGGAGGACTTCAGACAGTTTGCCCGGCCAAATAACAGGTCGGGTCTCCAGACTACATGAAGAAAGAGGGATTATACCTCAAAGCAAATTGCTAAATAGCAAAGCAAAGCAAGTTCAAAGAACTTAAGCAACTAAGGGTACCTGAAATAGTCAAACCAATCAGTAAACAGTTCAACAGTTAAAACAAAAGGATATGAATCAATACAGAGGGACAATGTGCCAAGCACAAGACTCAAACTATATGAGTCATACCACCTACAAAACAAAGAGGTTAGCACATGATAAACAATCAAGCTCAAACAAATTGGATTGTTCTCTTTGAAGCATTTGTGCTTAACCTGAAACATGAACTCAATCATAAGCCCAAAAGACCACTAGGACAAGCCTAGGGTCAAAAATAAATGAGAAAGTCAAAACAGCAAAGGACAGTCAACCAAAGTCAAGTTCAAACATTTAAGAAGCAAGCACAATTGGTCTCAAGTTCATATCATGCATCAACATCATTTCATAAACAAAAGAAGGCAAGGCATAGCAAATGAAAGCATAGAGAGGTCAACAGCAAGACTTGCATCAAAAGTCAACTCAAGCATTTTCAAAAATCACCAAATAAATCATGATCAATCCTAACACCTAGCATGGTAAGCATGTAAAATTTCATCACAATTGGACAAGTGGAAGGCAATCAATGAAAATCAATGAAGCCAAAGTAAATTTGAATATGCTCAATGGAGTCAACAGAAAGACTTAGCTCAAAACCAAACATAGTCAATTCCAAAAATCACCAAATAATTCATGCTCAATCACAATCCATAACATAGCATGCATATAAAATTTCAGATCATTTGGATCATGGGAAGATGGTCAATTAAAATCAGGAAGTCCAAACAATTTCAATCATGCCCAAAGAAGTCAAATATACATATATCAACTTCAAAGAATCATAACTAAATGAAAACAGATGAGAAATGAATGGGATCAACACCAATGCAAAGCTTGAGATGTCTAGTATGCTCATGCAAAATTTCATGATCATCCAATAAGGTATGAGAATTTCACAAAGGAAATGGCAAGATGTATCACATAAGTCAACATTTTGGTCAAACAGGGGATAAAATCTCAAACAATTTGGAAATGCCATAATTAATTCCAGGAAAAATCACAAGTGAACTAGACATATAAGAGAGGGTTTATGCAAAATTTCACATCAATTAGAAGCCAGGAAGCATGTCAACAAAAATCATGAACTTGCATATCATTGGTGTGACACAAATTGTCACACCCTACTTCCAAAATTCATATCTCACAAACCACATATGATAAATGCACAAACTTTATATCAAAATGAACATGAATGAGTGTAGATTAACCACAAAAAATTTCAGGGTCATTGGATGCATCATCATTATTTCACAAAAGGATTGGCAAAAGGTATCAAATAAGCATACATGACAAGAAACCTAGAGCCATTAAAAATCCAGCCACACAAAAAATAATTAAAAATCATGATAAAATAGTGGACATTCTCATGAACATGATGGAACAAATTGCATGATTTTTGGAGTTGAAACGAGTGAAATATGAATTTTGGAAGTTGAGGTAACAATTGGAATAACATGAATACATAGCATGGTATGGCAAGTCAAAGGTGGTTGACCGAATGGCAATTCAGTAAATATAACCCTCACTTATCTAAACGCTGCGTACAGGCAAAGGCAAGGAAATGTTCTGATTGGTTATCACCAATAGAACAGTAACATGGGCCAATCGATGTTCATGTTTTCTGGGTTCAAAACCCTTAGGGTTTATGCAACAGCAACTCAACTTCATGCAACCAACACACAAAACGAAATTCATACAAAATGCATCAGCAGCAAGGCAGTGGAAATGGTGATATCATGCAACAAAAACAACAGCAAACAAACACATTCATGCAAATTTCTGGAAACTGGCTCTAGGGTTTCAACAGCATAGCTTCATCATCTCTAACAACAAACTCGATTCCAGATTTTTCAGAAACACAAATTGAATATACACTCATGGTCAGCAAGCAACATAGAACAAGAATGTAATATCCATTTTCACCAAATCATTTCAAGCGAAGCAAATCGAGCACAATCATGTTTGGTCACAAAAATGTAAATCCAGATTTCTTACAGCACAATTAACCAATTCAAAGGAGACAAGTTGCAATGGATTCAGCATTAAAAGATCTATCTAAAGCAGCTCATAATTTGGTAAATGAAGAAGGTCGAGCACTTACTTGAATTTGAAGCAAATGGAGAATCAGTGGTTCTTTTGATGATACAAGTGCAAACAGATGTTCCTTATGCTGTGGAATGATGGATACTTGAGGTAGGTTAGCTTAATGATGCCTGGAAACTTCCAAATCTCGATTCACCATTGAAGATCCATGAAGAAACAGAGCTCGAAAATGGCTGTGCAGTGGTGGTTTGATGCTTCAAAAGAACCCCAAATGATGGCTAGGTGATGAAGGAAGCAAGAGTAGTTCGTGGTCTTTTGAAATTTTGAGCAGAATTTGCAAGGATATGAAAATGGAAGTGTGAGAGAAGAGAGAGTTTTCTGGTTGTTATGGCTGCTGCTAGGTTTACAAATGACAGAAAAGTTGCTATATATTTGCTGTTTTAACTTGGTAATGGAAGTGTTAATCAAAGTTAACTTAAATGAAGCCAATTTGCATTTTTGCTAATTTTCCAACATATGCATATGGGGTGTATGGTTCTGCACGAATTGGGCCTTTGGGCAAGTCACAAATGATGTTTCTGAACATTTCCAATTGGCCAAAGTGAGTGAAAACCCTTAATTCAAAAAGTCAACTTTTGGTCAAACTTGAATTTAAATGAAACAAGTCCAAAAATGCCATTTTGATTGGCAAGGTTTTGGTGTATGAAATTTATATTTTTGGAAAGAGGAGATGAAATGTGGTTTGTAGGAAAAAACCACACCAAAATTGGCCAAATGGTTCATGAGATATGGCTCTTTGAAGTTCATGAATTTGTGAAAATGAATTGATCATATCTTGACAACCATACATGGGATTTGGGTGTTCTTGGACTTTTTGAAAATGGGAGAACAAGATCTTCAACTTTCATGTTGGGCAAAAATTCATTTGAAGCTTGTATCATGATGCAAGATTAAGATCAAGAAGTTACTATTTTTGGCAGTTGAAATTACAGGTCCACTTTCTATTTTGGGAAATTTCTGATTTTGCTTCAAATTCTTCCATGATGAGGTTTGGCATGATATATGAGGCTTATATGAACATGAATGAGCTCCTTCAAATCAAATCCATCCATCAAATCACTGATTAAATCCACAGTTGACCAATTTTTGACTTTCTGTTGACTTTCTAGGGTTTTGCAATGATTGAACCACTTCTGATGAATTCCAAACCCTGATTCTTTGAGACCTTGACTTCAAATGATGTCCAAAGTTATATGAACTCTTGATTATTGATCATGGTGCCCAAATTCTACAAGAATGGCCACCATCCATTGCTTTGACTGACTGTTGACTGTCTTTGACCTAATTGCTGATGATTGCTTCAACTGCAAGCAACAAGGTTAAACTGACAATATTTTTGTACTTTGGAATGAACATATGAAAGGCAAAGATATACAAATGCAAGACATGCTTGGTGATCAAGAACTAAACTCACAAGGAAATCCACCCACTAGGAGGGAAGCTAGGGCATGCAATGATCCTTGAAGCCATGATATGATATGATGTGGGCCATGAGGGATCTTAGGGCCCAAAATTGGGGTCTTACAGATGCCCCTGTTTAAGGTCATTCTAGCCGGAGAAGTGAAGTTTAGAAATCTTCATCTCGACGCGGTAGAATGGGCTTAAATAACAGTAATGAGACAAATTTTGGTCCCTAAGAGACCTCATGATGCAAATGTATGTATGCAAAAGACACAAATTCTGTGGGGAATATGATTCACACAGAAGAAAAGACGATCCATCGGAGTAGTACACTCACCAGGAACAGAGACTCTAACAAGACTCTAGTTGGGGATAGACGTAACTGACACAACGTGAACAAGACACGACTCTGATTAGGGAAACAAAAATCAGATTGGAGACCTCACTGGGGAGTGAAGGACTCACACTGGGGAAAAGAAATTCCAAAGGAAAATAAATCCATTGGAGAGACACAAGCTGACTCCTGGGGAGAAGCAACAAGAAAACTTCACTGAGGAAGCACCAAAGAAATAAGATGTTACTGGTATAAAGGTAACAAGCTCAGGAAGAATGAATATCTAAGACCGGTATAAGGGTGAGAGATATCAATCAACCAACATCTGAGAAAGACCTGGAAAAGGTACATAAACTCAGGAAAAATCTGACTCCACAGGGGACCAAAGTCATAATAGGGAGCAGAAAGGAAGGAACACCAGGGATACCGGTTACTGGGTATATAATAGGTGACCGACCGAAACGTGAATTGGTTTTCACTTCCAAAACACTCATCATCCTGAAGAGAGCTAGAACAGCAGACTTGTTTATAGGATGGATGTTCGATTCCATAGGGAATACAAACCTTACTCGACTGGGGAAGATCAACAAAGGATTCCGACCAAAGAGCGCATGAGACATATTATTCATTACCGGCAGACCGTGAATAATACACTCGCATGGTAAGAAACACCAGGGATACCGGTTACTGGGTATATAATAGGTGATCTACCGAAAACGTGAATTGGATTTCACTTCCAAAACACTCATCATCCGAAAGGAGGGCTTGAAAAAGCAAATCGACTTACAGGATGGGCATTCGAATCCACAACGGGAAAACGAATCTTACTCCACTGGGGACACAAACCCAAAGAGTGCATGAGATACAATATCCATTACCGGCAGACCGTGGATAAGATACTCGCATGAGATATATTATCTATTACCGTCAGAACGTAGATAATAAACTCGCATGGTAAGAAACACCAGAGATACCGGTTACTGGGTATATAATAGGTGATCTACCGAAACGTGAATTGGATTTCACTTCCAAAACACTCATCATCCAAAACACAAACTGGTTAAAGGATGGATATTCGATTCTACAAAGAATACGAATCTTGCTCAGCTGGGAAAAATCAACAAAGGATTCCAACTAAAGAGCGCATGAGATATATTATTCATTACCGGCAGACCGTGAATAATATACTCGCATGGAAGATTATCCACAACCGGTTACTGGGTTAATAAAGGATAAATCAATCGAAAAGAAAGGCATCGGGATACCAAACTAGGCATATAATGATGACCATTCAAAGGGAGCAACAGACATTACCAACAAGAGGGTAAATGAAAGGAGATCTGCTGAGGATGCATTGATGGAAATCAATGATCCGGGGAACACAATCACTGACAAAAGGTGAAAGGACCCGCTGGGGATAAAATTGCTAGCATACGGCAATTATCCACAAAAGACTTGCTAGGGATATAAGTGCTTATCTGAGCAACTTATCCAAGCAAAGGAAAATCAACATCAAAGACTAGATGAAGATAACCACAAAATTAGGGTTTACATCTACCGAATACGGGGTAGAAGACCAAAAACTCCACGTGGGGATAGAACAAGTCACAAATCCGCACGGGAAACCAAAATAGGGTTTAACAAACCACAAACTGCTGGAGAGCAGGAAAATAGGATTTACGACTACCAGTATGAGGGTAGAAAACCAAAACTCTGGCTGGAGAATAAAAGGTGTATAACCACAAATTCTGTCAAGAAAGCCAGGAAAAAGTAGGACTTATAGCTACCGGATACGGGTAGAGGCCCAAAACTACTCCACTGGGGAACAACCCACTGGGAAGCACAAGACATTTGACAAATAGCCAATTCGGGAATAATCCGAAAAGGCAGACTGAATCAATACACGTCCTAATGAGGATATAACTCAAATAGGAGCATCCATCCCAATATATGTGTTGGGAGGAAACGGAAGAAACCGTCATCCACGAGGATATATCTCAGTGGGGAACTGTAGAAAGAAAGACAAACATTTTCTGCTTATGGGGCTGACTCTATGTGGAGAGATTTATAACACCCGACATCTGCTTGGGGAGATCCGTAAAGAGATCTATATCACCATATCAGGAGACACGACAAACAAAAGATATATGGCGAGAAATGCAACATGAATATCTGAATGTTTATGAATATGCATGAATATACGTGATTTATGTTTGATGAATGCTGACAAAACAGACAGTTCTAACACAAACAGGTTCGGGAATCGAACGCACGGTAGTATACTTCCAGGGGAACAACCAGCTGGAGAGCCAATCTGCGGAGATCTATATGCTGTAAAGCAACGATCTGCGGGTACTGCTGAAGAAGCAGAGGGTCAGAGATATCGGGAAACCAAATCTCCGAGTGATGGATCAGTAGATAACCCAATCAGGGCACAGAAAGTCACAACAGGCAAAAGGTAGCCACAAAGACGAATCTGTAGGGGAACAAGAGAAGTCCCAAAGTATATCTGCAGGGGATCCCAGTGTCAACTGAGAAACAAAAGTGTGTTGCACAAGCACGAACTGCTGTAGAAGCAAATCCACACAACTCCGCTGGGGAACAACCCACTGAGGGAGAAAGATATCATCCAAATAGAATCTAACTGCATAAGCAACTCTACTGGGGAAAACCGTCGGCTACACTCTTGGGGAATAAACCCACTGAGGGAGGACAAATCGAACAAGTAGATTCTACGACAAACCACTCTTCTTGGGGAATACACACAGCAAATTGATCACAACAAGTAGATTCTGCAACATAAGCCACTCTACTGAGGATCACAAACAGTCAGGAAATCAAATCCGTTCACTGGAGACCAAAGCCAACATCCAACCATACAGGGGATTGAAGAAGTATTCAACGGGCAAGACTGCCACAACAAACACTCTGCAGACTATGCTGAGGAAAAGATGGTTGAAAACACTAGGATATCAACCCAAATCAATCAATGAGTAGGAAAATAAATCCTGCTCTGCTGAGGAGAAAATAAGTACTCTGATGGAAAGATAGCAACAAATCCGCGGACGACTTCGCCGGGGAAAAGGTAAAGTACCGGGTATCACCACTGACTTATCAAATCTTCAAAAGAAAGCAACTGTGTTGAGGAAACAGACAGCTCCGCTGGCAAATGCACTGGGAAGAGTGATAACAACTCTGCTTGCGACCCTGGTGGGGATATTAATAACAGCTCTACTCATGACTGCTGAGGAGAAAAATAAAGTCTGGGGCTGTCGACCCACTGGAGAAAGTGACGGGGTACCAAGATGACAAACTTATCAACCGCCGAAACTTCTACAAGAAAAATACCCATGCTGGGGAAGATTGCTGCTGGAGAAAACGAAGTCTTCAACAATATTCTGCTTGGGGAACAACCCCGTTAACAACTCTGTTTGCGACTATACTGGGGAACAACCCCAACAACAAATCTGCCTGAGGAACAGCCTCAACAAGGATCTGAAGAAAGAAGATACAACCAAATCAGGAATATGAACGAATGTCTTACCTGTTGGAAATCATGCCACCCTCGGGAGAGCACTGAGATATTCTTGAGTATCCTTTCAATCTTGTGAATGTTCACTTTGTATAAAACAACAATTTTGAAAAAACTTGATTTGTTTAAACAATGACATTTTATCAATTAAAACATGCAAAACATTTGTTGAATTGAAACAAATAAGAGTGCAAATAATTGGATAAAAAGCTCAAATTGATTTGATAGAATGGTAGTCTGCAAATGGCAAGACTCCATAGATCTGTACAAGTTTGAAATCAGTGATATATATTGGAAGAGGGCTACATTGAACATAATGATCCTTTCTCTACCAATTTGAATCTCGATGTATCCGAAGCTTCGGCTGACGATGAATCGAGAATCTTCTGCCGAAATGACGACTGATGAACCAGAAAGTCTTGTCAGGATGCAGTTACTTGCCAAATCCCTAATTTTTGCCTAGATTGCCCCAGGGTGAGGTACTCAATCTAGCGGGATCCAAATATATTCTTTTTTCCAAGTCTCTAATTTTTGCCTGGGTTACCCTTGCGGGTTCTCCACCGAGACGCTCATTTTTGCCTAAGCCGCCCTTTCGGGTTTTCAACTTAGCGAGCAATTCTGTTTTTTCATTTGTTTTTTTTCATTTGCATATACTTTTTTTTTCAACTAAGCCGCCCTTTTTTTTTTTTTTTTTTTTTTTTTTTAGGCAAAGTACCTCTTAACTGCATCTGAATTCACAGGACGAGTGAAATCCTCCCCATCCATTGTTGTAAGCATTAAAGCACCGCCTGAAAAGGCTCTCTTAACAACATATGGACCCTCGTAGTTTGGAGTCCACTTGCCCCTGGAATCGGGCGCGAAAGACAAAACTTTCTTGAGCACGAGGTCACCTTCTCGGAACACACGAGGTTTGACCTTCTTATCGAATGCTTTCTTCATTCTCTGCTGATATAACTGACCATGGCACATGGCAGTCAACCGCTTCTCTTCAATCAAATTCAATTGGTCGTAACGACTCTGAATCCATTCAGCATCAGTCAACTAGGGACTTGAGGGTATACTCTTTCTTTTTTCCTTTGGAAAAAAATATTTGGAAAAATTTTCCTGATTTTTGATTTTTCTTATCTTTTTCACCCTCTTCTCTTTTTTTTTTTTTTTTTTTTTTTTTTTTTTTTTTTTGTAATGCCCCAGTTTGACTGGTTTTGCTGATTCTCATGATACAGCTGAATGAGCTCCTTTGGTGCTCAAGAAAGCGGGTAATCTCGTCAGGAATCCCCTTCAACATCATCTTCCTCTGCCTCAAATACAAGGAATTCAAGATTGGGAGATGGCGTTGGATCATTATGTTCAATGGGTTTAGAAATCCCTGCATAATGATTCTGGATAATGAAAAGCTTTTGAATTTAAACAAGCAAATCATTTATGCAGATGAAAAATGTTTTATTTGTTTTTCAGGGTTTTTTGTGATCACTGATTTCATGCAAAAAGCAAAAAGTGAAAACAAATGGAAAAACAAATGTTTGACAATGCATTAATTGAATGAAAACATCATTGTATTAAATGCTGCCAACAATGTCATCACCTCTCCTTTTGGCATGGGAGAAGGGTTTTAAACAAGGTGAACAAATCACGCTGACTTATGAATGACCGTAGGAACATCCACAGCGACCCAATTGTGGCAGACACCACCAAGAATGATGAAATTGTTCAGGTCCTCTGCATCCTCTTTCAAGATAGCAGCGGCTTCCTCTTCTTCAGGTTGATCGTTATGGATGAATCCTCCACTCTTGAACAAACCTTGCTCCTTAAGTGCCCCAGAACAGTAGCCCATGCCAGCCCGGGATTGGTTAACCAGGAATAAATCCATCAACAGTACATAGTCTGGCAAACATCTCTCTGAGTTCACAATCCTCTTGCTCAGAATGATCCATCAATCTGGCAGAATCGGCTCTGGTATAATACCGGCGAAGTGCGTCTTCAAAATAAATGAAGATCGCAGGGTCAGACCACAGGACGGGAGACCGGAACAAAACACCTGCTTATGCAAATGATGCATGAAGTGTTTATGCATATGCTTGTTTTTATTTCAAAGAAACTCGAGGGTTTTATTTGCAAACTTTGAAATATTGAAGCATTTTGATCGTATATGAGAATATCTCATCAGATATATCAGGTGAAAAAATTTTCCCGGTTTTTTCATGTTTTGAAATTTTTTGCAAATAAACTCCTTTGAGTTCCTTGAAAATTTTCTTTTTATCTGATGATATGGATGCGGATGAATGCATGAATGCATGAATGCAACAATCACACTCAAGGATCAAGCAAGGCACACCAAACAAAGGTCGTGGGAAAGCTCTACGTATCCCTAATATCAATCATCCATTTTGGTGGATTTAGGTTTTCACCTTATCAACACCCAAGTTCCATTGATATTAACGGTACATGAATCGGTTCAAACATTCTTAATATCAACCAGCCTCTTTGGTGGATTTTAGGTTTTACACCTGATCCGGGATCCATTGATATTAACAATGTTTGAACGACTCAACCACGAATCACGGGTTTGTTGAGAGTCACGAGCATGGAGTCTCGGTTAAGAACCACCCAAAGGGAGTGTACTAGGGTTTAAACCTGCCAGACATGTTCTATCAGAGGTTCCCATAATCATCGTTCCATCTTTCGAATATTATCGGAGGAACGAATACTCGTATTCCAAGAATATTCTCAAGAGAAACTCTTATGAGTGTAGTATCGCTTAACAATCGTATCTGAACTTACATCTGAACGACCTCCGCACTACGGTCCTAAAAATAGGCCAAGATGGGTTTGGTAAGTTAAGGTCCTTGGCTTCTGCGGAACATGATTGAAAGAATAATGCCTAACCACAAATAACTTGTGTGACATTATTAGTTCAACATGACCTCCACCAAGTGAATGGACTCGCAAGTCAACTGGCTAAGGAATACTCCACACCAGTCAACAAGACTATGCCATTCTCCTATCCTAGAGTGCACTCGAGTTCGGGTATAGAACTCATCTCACAGATCACCAAAGCAAACAGCAATTGTATATCAAGCAATTCACACATTACAATCAATACAGTGATCCCAAATTGTACAAAAATATGTCAAATAACAAATAATAATATAGCACAACAAGGGTGAAAAGTAGGCAATACCACCAAGGATCGTTTGAATCCCCAGCAGAGTCGCCACTTTCCTGTAGCGGTGTATTCGTCGCTATATGATTTATCGATTAAACCATAAGCAAGGTATACAATGAAATTTCGAGTCGCCACCGCACTTTTATTTATCCAAAGGACTGGCTAAAAAGCGAACAAAAGCCTAAGAAGTTTTACACGTAGAAAACTAATAAAAAGATCAGAGAGTCTGGGTAAGGGGTAAATTACGCAATGGGAAGGTGTTAGGCACCCACTACGTCCTAGGTACTCCTAGGGAGCCCTTTTCACACTTGTTGTAAAAGATTGTTATTTGTTATGACATAAACATTGTGCAAACATGATTGGGATGATGAGACAAGAATATACAATTTTTATTGGGTTTGAACGGATGAACCCGCTGCCTACGTACCTTCCATCAAAGGTAAGGATCAAAACGCCGTAGTTCGGCTAAAAGGTTTCCAAAAGTTAGTTGGGTTCAATTTTAAACACAAACCCTAAGGTCTTACGTTATCCACAGGAGAAAACTCAACCTTATGTAATCAACAAGTCCACCATGTGAGAACAGCTTCAACTTGCCAGGGAGGGGTTAACCCTATAATAGGCAAGGAAGACTTACAATTCAATCAACTAAGGACAAATAGGTGAGATTGACATCAACCAACTAAGATAAATCAAACCTATAGCTCATGTATGAAAAGATTAACAATGGACAAAGCCAAAACAATTGAATGGGTGAAGTTAATTGATTATGATTATGAAAGTAGGGTCAAAGTATGGTTAAGATTAATTCAAAGAAGTATTATGAAATGGAGTTTGGAAAAAGTCAAGGACTTGGGTCCAGGATTTCAGTTTGAAAAGTATGAAGATGTTTGCACAATATCTATCTCAAGTTTGAAAGTAAAGTGTGAAAAGGTTTAGGACACAATGGGGATGAATGGATGAGGATGGATTGTAAAACTTCTTAGAAGGTTCACCTCTTGAAATCATATAGAAGATGATTCAAGTGTGTCCTTTGGAATGGGCAATAAGCAATAACAAAACAAATAAATGATACCGGATGCCACTCAATGGTCTTACTCCAATCTCACAAACAAAAGCGGATATCGGATACCAATAGATGGATTTACACCAATCTCCTAAAACAGAAATGGATATCAGAGGCCACTCAATGGACTTATACTAATCTCCTCAACAAAGAAAATGAAAGTGGATACCGGATGCCAATCTATCTGGACTTATACCAATCTCCAACAAAGGAAACATTTGGATGTCAGATGCCAATCTATCTGGGCTTACTCTAACCTCCAACAAAGGGACAAACACTTGGACGTCAGATGCCAATTTATCTGGGCTTACTCTAACCTCCAACATATGATCATAGGAATACAAATGCCAAATTACACGGACTTACAATTGTATCCTCACATACAATCAAACAAAGCAACTTATGATCACAGGAAAGCAAATGCCAACTTACAGGGACTTATAATTGCATCCTCTCATAAACAAACAGAAGCAAAACCTGGATGTTAGATGCCAATTTATCTGGGCTTACTCTGACCTCCACAGTATGGTCCTAGGAATACAAATGCCACATCACAGGGACTTATAATTGCATCCTCACATACAACAAACAAATGCATCAAGCAAAAATAAGATGAGTGGCCAATGAAATGGTCTTACAACTCACTTCCATATCATAGAAACAATGGCCAAAGGAATGGTCTTACAATTGTTCTCAATGGGGAAACAACAATGATAGCATCACCAATACAAATGAGATGATCATGCACCAATGGCAATGGATGATGATAAATGCATAAAGCATACAAGCAATCATGTGCATATGAAGCAATCAATCAATCAATGAGAATCAAACAGCACACTCTATAACCAAACAAGGAGGCTCATACAAGAGGGTTAGGCACTGAGGCCAACTGGAATAGGGTCAAAGATTGCTCTTAACCTTGCCATTGAGGGGCTAAGGTGAAGCAGATGAAAGGATATGAGGGGTGTGCCTCATTGCTCTTATCCCTGGTCAGGGAGAGCATCTGAATATCAGAAGGTGTGGGAGTTCAGAAAGTAGGAACTCTCTCCACATTATTGACTCGATAGATCTTGGGCTTTGATCTCAATGCTACAACCATGTAATGGAAGCAAGGAGAAGACTCACAGAATAGTAGGGGATAGGTTGCTTATCCCTTTGATCTACCAATTGCCTTATTTGAAGGACTTTTCCTGCTTGGGACAAAATTAAACACACACAAGCATTGCCTCTTAAGGAGGACTTCAGACAGTTTGCCCGGCCAAATAACAGGCCGGGTCTCCAGACTACATGAAGAAAGAGGGATTATACCTCAAAGCAAATTGCTAAATAGCAAAGCAAAGCAAGTTCAAAGAACTTAAGCAACTAAGGGTACCTGAAATAGTCAAACCAATCAGTAAACAGTTCAACAGTTAAAACAAAAGGAAATGAATCAATACAGAGGGACAATGTGCCAAGCACAAGACTCAAACTATATGAGTCATACCACCTACAAAACAAAGAGGTTAGCACATGATAAACAATCAAGCTCAAACAAATTGGATTGTTCTCTTTGAAGCATTTGTGCTTAACCTGAAACATGAACTCAATCATAAGCCCAAAAGACCACTAGGACAAGCCTAGGGTCAAAAATAAATGAGAAAGTCAAAACAGCAAAGGACAGTCAACCAAAGTCAAGTTCAAACATTTAAGAAGCAAGCACAATTGGTCTCAAGTTCATATCATGCATCAACATCATTTCATAAACAAAAGAAGGCAAGGCATAGCAAATGAAAGCATAGAGAGGTCAACAGCAAGACTTGCATCAAAAGTCAACTCAAGCATTTTCAAAAATCACCAAATAAATCATGATCAATCCTAACACCTAGCATGGTAAGCATGTAAAATTTCATCACAATTGGACAAGTGGAAGGCAATCAATGAAAATCAATGAAGCCAAAGTAAATTTGAATATGCTCAATGGAGTCAACAGAAAGACTTAGCTCAAAACCAAACATAGTCAATTCCAAAAATCACCAAATAATTCATGCTCAATCACAATCCATAACATAGCATGCATATAAAATTTCAGATCATTTGGATCATGGGAAGATGGTCAATTAAAATCAGGAAGTCCAAATAATTTCAATCATGCCCAAAGAAGTCAAATATACATATATCAACTTCAAAGAATCATAACTAAATGAAAACAGATGAGAAATGAATGGGATCAACACCAATGCAAAGCTTGAGATGTCTAGTATGCTCATGCAAAATTTCATGATCATCCAATAAGGTATGAGAATTTCACAAAGGAAATGGCAAGATGTATCACATAAGTCAACATTTTGGTCAAACAGGGGATAAAATCTCAAACAATTTGGAAATGTCATAATTAATTCCAGGAAAAATCACAAGTGAACTAGACATATAAGAGAGGGTTTATGCAAAATTTCACATCAATTAGAAGCCAGGAAGCATGTCAACAAAAATCATGAACTTGCATATCATTGGTGTGACACAAATTGTCACACCCTACTTCCAAAATTCATATCTCACAAACCACATATGATAAATGCACAAACTTTATATCAAAATGAACATGAATGAGTGTAGATTAACCACAAAAAATTTCAGGGTCATTGGATGCATCATCATTATTTCACAAAAGGATTGGCAAAAGGTATCAAATAAGCATACATGACAAGAAACCTAGAGCCATTAAAAATCCAGCCACACAAAAAATAATTAAAAATCATGATAAAATAGTGGACATTCTCATGAACATGATGGAACAAATTGCATGATTTTTGGAGTTGAAACGAGTGAAATATGAATTTTGGAAGTTGAGGTAACAATTGGAATAACATGAATACATAGCATGGTATGGCAAGTCAAAGGTGGTTGACCGAATGGCAATTCAGTAAATATAACCCTCACTTATCTAAACGCTGCGTACAGGCAAAGGCAAGGAAATGTTCTGATTGGTTATCACCAATAGAACAGTAACATGGGCCAATCGATGTTCATGTTTTCTGGGTTCAAAACCCTTAGGGTTTATGCAACAGCAACTCAACTTCATGCAACCAACACACAAAACGAAATTCATACAAAATGCATCAGCAGCAAGGCAGTGGAAATGGTGATATCATGCAACAAAAACAACAGCAAACAAACACATTCATGCAAATTTCTGGAAACTGGCTCTAGGGTTTCAACAGCATAGCTTCATCATCTCTAACAACAAACTCGATTCCAGATTTTTCAGAAACACAAATTGAATATACACTCATGGTCAGCAAGCAACATAGAACAAGAATGTAATATCCATTTTCACCAAATCATTTCAAGCGAAGCAAATCGAGCACAATCATGTTTGGTCACAAAAATGTAAATCCAGATTTCTTACAGCACAATTAACCAATTCAAAGGAGACAAGTTGCAATGGATTCAGCATTAAAAGATCTATCTAAAGCAGCTCATAATTTGGTAAATGAAGAAGGTCGAGCACTTACTTGAATTTGAAGCAAATGGAGAATCAGTGGTTCTTTTGATGATACAAGTGCAAACAGATGTTCCTTATGCTGTGGAATGATGGATACTTGAGGTAGGTTAGCTTAATGATGCCTGGAAACTTCCAAATCTCGATTCACCATTGAAGATCCATGAAGAAACAGAGCTCGAAAATGGCTGTGCAGTGGTGGTTTGATGCTTCAAAAGAACCCCAAATGATGGCTAGGTGATGAAGGAAGCAAGAGTAGTTCGTGGTCTTTTGAAATTTTGAGCAGAATTTGCAAGGATATGAAAATGGAAGTGTGAGAGAAGAGAGAGTTTTCTGGTTGTTATGGCTGCTGCTAGGTTTACAAATGACAGAAAAGTTGCTATATATTTGCTGTTTTAACTTGGTAATGGAAGTGTTAATCAAAGTTAACTTAAATGAAGCCAATTTGCATTTTTGCTAATTTTCCAACATATGCATATGGGGTGTATGGTTCTGCACGAATTGGGCCTTTGGGCAAGTCACAAATGATGTTTCTGAACATTTCCAATTGGCCAAAGTGAGTGAAAACCCTTAATTCAAAAAGTCAACTTTTGGTCAAACTTGAATTTAAATGAAACAAGTCCAAAAATGCCATTTTGATTGGCAAGGTTTTGGTGTATGAAATTTATATTTTTGGAAAGAGGAGATGAAATGTGGTTTGTAGGAAAAAACCACACCAAAATTGGCCAAATGGTTCATGAGATATGGCTCTTTGAAGTTCATGAATTTGTGAAAATGAATTGATCATATCTTGACAACCATACATGGGATTTGGGTGTTCTTGGACTTTTTGAAAATGGGAGAACAAGATCTTCAACTTTCATGTTGGGCAAAAATTCATTTGAAGCTTGTATCATGATGCAAGATTAAGATCAAGAAGTTACTATTTTTGGCAGTTGAAATTACAGGTCCACTTTCTATTTTGGGAAATTTCTGATTTTGCTTCAAATTCTTCCATGATGAGGTTTGGCATGATATATGAGGCTTATATGAACATGAATGAGCTCCTTCAAATCAAATCCATCCATCAAATCACTGATTAAATCCACAGTTGACCAATTTTTGACTTTCTGTTGACTTTCTAGGGTTTTGCAATGATTGAACCACTTCTGATGAATTCCAAACCCTGATTCTTTGAGACCTTGACTTCAAATGATGTCCCAAGTTATATGAACTCTTGATTATTGATCATGGTGCCCAAATTCTACAAGAATGGCCACCATCCATTGCTTTGACTGACTGTTGACTGTCTTTGACCTAATTGCTGATGATTGCTTCAACTGCAAGCAACAAGGTTAAACTGACAATATTTTTGTACTTTGGAATGAACATATGAAAGGCAAAGATATACAAATGCAAGACATGCTTGGTGATCAAGAACTAAACTCACAAGGCAATCCACCCACTAGGAGGGAAGCTAGGGCATGCAATGATCCTTGAAGCCATGATATGATATGATGTGGGCCATGAGGGATCTTAGGGCCCAAAATTGGGGTCTTACACTTACAGATGGGCATGATCAGTGATAGAATCGTTACCTCTTGTGGCGATTCAAACCTTTGGTGCAGATCTCTTGTAACGATCAAAACCTTGGATACAGATCCACTGGGCGATCACGAACGTTGAACGATGACAACGTCTCTACTCAGTCCACGCGAACGGATTCCTTCAATCTCAGTGCTAGCTGGTAAGAATGAAGGCTTTGAGTGAGAGAGAGAGGGAAACGAAATTCCAAGTCTTCACTTGAATTGAGTCTGAGTGGAGCGACAATGCTTCTACCCAAGGGGTTCTATTTATAGAACCACTTGTGTGGGCTTCAAGCTAAAAAGCCCACTTAAGTGTATTTTGGCCCATATCTCATAATATGCCAAAATCACTTAAGTATTTGGTACCTTACCATATTTCGTATTCCACTTAAGTGCATCATACCTTACGGTGTCCCTTAGTTACTCTATCTCTCATCAATCCGTCCTTTGTGTGTGACCCTGTAGGTTTTCGCGACGGTGGCAATTATATTAAATCACGCATTTAACATAATAAATGGTGAGCGGTATCTAGCAACACATCACTGCTACCCAAGTCACTAAAATGTCATGTGATCTGACAAAACCTCCTGTGATAATGATTATGTGTATAATTACCCCTTTGCCCTTATGTCTATATTGAACACAAGGTATAGACCGTGTCATCCTTGTCCAGTTCAATATTGGGCTCATAGACATTTATCCTGTTACGCAGGATGGGCAAATTCCATCTAGGACACTCATGTCCCTCAACATGCTTTGTGGAGTACCCATCAACTGTCTTTATGGTTATCAAGTTACGAACAATGTTGGATCAGCAATAAAGCACTCGACTCTACATCTAGGATCCATATTGGTTTCAGGTCGAAGAGTGGTATACACCATTATCACCATGAGAATAACTTATGACATTTTGCATAACTTTCTATATAGTATTCTTATAGCGGGTCAATCCGGTATAAATATTACTCTTAATACTCATACCTATGTTTAAGACTTGATAACTCTTTATCCATGATTCATGAGATGTGATCATCAGTCTACAAACATAATAGTCTCAATGCTTTAATGTTATCCCAATTCACAATAAAGCTCGACTACGGATACTTTAAGAATATTGTCCTTATGTTTAATGTGATCTCATGATTAAGTCATACTTGATACATTAAACGGACTAGCTATTCTAGGGACTTTATTAAACAACCATAATAAAGAGAAAGCTTTAAATAATTCGATACAAGTACCAAAAGTATTGGCCTCTAGGGCTTACACCAAAAGTATCTTGGCTGATCACTTGACACATCAACCAATTGAGGATTACCAGTCTGTTCAGTACGACTTCCCCGATGAGGAGATTCTGTATTTGAAGATGAAAGATTGCGATGAGCCTACGCTCGATGAAGGGCCAGAACCTGGTTCCCGAAGGAGCATGGTGTTTGATGGCACTATAAATCAATATGGAAATGGTATCGGGGAAGTGATTATTACTCCTCAGGGCACACATTTTCCTCTTCAACCAGGCTATTTTTCATTGACTCATCATGATCCATATGTGTTAAGAAAATATTTTTGGAATTTTCAGATATCAAAAAGTATTTAAAATGAATTAAAAACTATTAAAAACCAAAGAATTCACAAAAAATATTAAATGAAGTCACAAAAATAATTAAAAATCAAAATATGAAACTAGATTTTTCAAGAAAATTTTTGGTGTTGGTCTCATATTTTTGTGACTTCAAATAAAATAGTTATGGATTTTTGAAAATAAAAGAAATTAAAATAAATAAAAACAGAAATAAGAAAATATCAAAAATCAGGAGCACTTGGATGAGTTTCATTAATTGACGTGGCATCATCCAAGGGCTCAGAGGCGCGATCATACCATATGCTTTGGTCAAGCGCATCACATAATGAATTAAAAATAGTCAACAAAAGCAAAGGCCATGATTATAACATTTAAATGAGATCCAAAGGCTCAGATGCATCCACGTGGGGATGGTGGTGGAAACCACCATCTTCTCCAGCCAGAGAATAAACCCAGGCCACCACGCGTAGGGTTTTCAACCTTAACCAAAATAAACAAGCTAGGTATCAAAATGAAGCTGGGGTGATGTACATCACCCCTATAACCTTGGATCTTCCTCAATGTTTCTATTTAATGAGAAATTTGATCTTGAAGATCAAGGTGCACAAACTGAAATGGCACAATTCATGAAATTAAGACCACCACTGGCCTGCCTCTTGTTCAAGGACTTCAGAAAACAGTTCAAACTCAAGCAATTCACATTGTATTTCAAGATCTAGATCAAAACAATTGAGTGATATACCTTTGAAGTGAAGCTTTAAACATCATGATCTCTTCAAGCTTTTGATTCCAATTTGATCTTGAGGTAATGAGGATGCAAGGCTAAGGAATTAAGACTTGAAGATCAACTAATGATGTTGAAATTCAAGCTTGAAATTGAGAAATGAAAATTGAAATTCCTTTGAGTAAGGTTAGGTTTGGAATTCTGCAGGGTTTCAGATCACCTTTAGGTTGAAATTTGAATGAGGAAACACCTCTATTTATAGCTGAGCTGTGCTGCAAGGTAGTGAAATACTCGTGTGCATAAAGATTCGATCCTCCATGCATGGGCCTGTACAGGTGCATGTGAGGCCCAAAATTGAATGGAATTGCATGCTAAGATCATCTTGGAGTGAATTGGACGTGCACAAGGCCTGACATTTGCTTGCACATCAAGTTACAAAGTGAATTGCATAATTGAACCTAAACATAGAGCTCTTTGAAAGTCCTACATGGAAAATCCAAACATGTTGGTGTGAATAATGGTTGGAAAGATCTTGACATAAGGAATAAAAGTTATGTTGGGTAAAAATCCATTTGGAGTTTGGAAAATTATGAAAACTGGCTTTGAAGTTTGAGGTACAAAACATGTCTAGGTTTCCTTTGAATTTTTTTACCAAAAGTGATCAACTTCAAGCCCTTCTATTTCAATGATGAAAGCCTCAAATGGAAACCCTCCAACATCAAAGTTGTAGATCTTTTCAAGATGATCAATTTGGACTTAAATTTGGCATCATTTGGATTTTTAATGAGATAGTTATGGGCACTTGAAGTTCGACATTTCTCAAATTCAATGGCTTTGGTCCCAAGTGACCTATAATGTTTTGTATTATCACATGTGTTTCTTTTAGGATGATTTTAAGTAGACATATTAAGCTTTCCAATGCAATTGGTCTCACCTCAAAATCATAAAAAAATAAGGATGTTAGGTCTTTGGGAAGTTGACCCAAAATTAGGGTTTCAGTCAAAATGACCTATAATGTTTTGAAATTAATGATAACCTTCCATGTTTCAAATGGATTTTTTATTAACATGAAAGTTGTTCATATGGTTCGTAAGAACATTTTTTCTCTTGGGATTATCTTCATTTGACAAACACATCAAAAGTTAGGTCTCAGGGATCCTCAGTTTAGTCAGATGACTTGACTGGTCAACTTCTCAAGGTCAAACTTCAAATCTTGATGAATTAATGATTTAGGATACTCACATAGTCTCATATATGCACAAAATAATGACCGAAAGAACTTCCCTTGATTGAATTTGATCATAGGTTGAGGTTGCTTCATGAGCAAGGCACAATTAATGCATAGTTGAATTAGGGTTTCCTTGGGAAACAAGCCTCAAGCCCTTTGGGTTATCTTGATCAAATTGGAAAACTGAGATACTTGGGAGACATATATGATGATTGAGAGCTTTGGGAACCATTTTCATGCTTGCTTTCATCTTTATCTAGCCATTTCTTTGAGCTTAGGAGCCTCCTAGGAGCATGGGAGCACATGATCACTTGAGCTTCAAAACAAAAGAGGTTAGTGACATATTTTTGTGCTTTTGGTTTGTTAAACAAATAAGAAAAGCAATAATATACAATACATGCATGCTTGGTGGTCTCAAACCAACTCACACAAGCCACACATGCTATGGTCCTTGAGGCAAATGCATTTAGCAATGATATGATGCCATGAGGAATCTTAGGGTCAAAATTAGGGTCTTACATATGCCCATATTTAAGGTCATTATAGACGGAGATATGAAGGTTAAAATCTTTGTCTCGACGAGGTAGAATGTGCTTAAATAATAACAAAGAGACGAATTTTGGTCCCTAAGAGACCTCATGATGCAGATGTATGCATGCAAAAGTTAATACTCTGTGGGGAAATATGGCCACAAAGGAAAGAGAAACCAGATAAAGACCGAAAGCCCATAGGAGTAGCACACTCACTAAGGAGACAGAGACTCTGGGGAAAATAGGGAAAAAATGCGTGAGCAGGTCACGACTTGACAACTTGCTGGGAGACACGAAGGGATTCCATGAAAATAAATCAATGGAAAGATTCGAGCTGACGCAAAGATGCATGTATCGGGGAATATGCCAATACAACAAAACCATCCACAAAGGATACTTCGGATAAAAAATCCGGACTCAGACGGGGATGTCCACAAAGGACTCAGCTGTGGAAGAAACAACGAGATATTACCGGTTACTGGGTAATAAACTCAAAGAGAGACATGTCATCAAAACACTTGTTACTGGGTGAGAGAACCCCACGCTCAGGGAGAAAGAATATCTAAGACCGGTATAAGGGTGAGAGATATCAATCATCCGACACATCTGAGGAGGACCCAAAAGGCATATCTCAACTCAGGAAAAATTTGACTCCACAAGGGACAAAAAGTCATAATAGGGAGCAGAGGGAAGGAACACCAGGGATACCGGTTACTGGGCATATAATAGGTGATCAACCAGATGTGAATTGGGAACAAATCCAAAACACTCATCATCCAAAAGGAGGGCTAAAAAAGCAAACTCAGTTTACAGAATGGGTATTCGATTTCACAAGGAAATACGAATCTTACTCAACTGGGGAAGAAAAATACTTTGACTGAAGAGCGCATGAGATATATTATCTATTACCGTCAGATCGTAGATAACATGCTCACATGGAAGATTATCCACAACAGGTTACTGGGTTAGTAAAGGATAAATCGACCGAAAAGAAAGGACATCGGGATACCGGTTACTGGGTATAAAATGACGACCAATCAAAGGGAGAAAAAATCATTACCAATCAAAGGTAAATGAAAGATGACTCGCGGGGGATAAATTGCTTGACAAAAAGTAATCATCCAGGAGATATATCATCGGTTACTGGGTGAAATACTCAAAAATGAAGAATATCAATACCGAATATTGGATAAAGATAACCAACAAAGAGGGGATTACATCTACCGGTTACTGGGTAGAAAACCACAGAAATAGGACTTACAACTACCGGTTACTGGGTAGAAGGCCACAGAAATCCACTGGGGAAAAGATGGACAACTACTGGTTACTGAGCAATTGATCACTGAACCACAGGGAATTGCAGGGAAATAACAAGAAAGGAAGTCAATCTAGGGACAAACTAGAGAGACACAATTTAGCAAGACTCAAGCCGATGAGGATATAACTCAGAGGAGTAATTCCATCCCGGTACATAACTGGGGAGGAAAATGAAACAATAATCATCCACGGGGAAATAACTCAGTGGGGAATAAAGAAGGAAAGATAGACACTTTCTGCTTATGGGGCTGACTCTATATGGAGAGATCAGACACAAACATCTGCTTGGGGAAGAATATTTCACCAACAGCAGGAGATAACAAGCAAAGATATATGGCAAAGAATGCAACATGAATATCTGGATGCTATAATTATGCATAAATATGCATGGTTTATGTATGATCAATGCTGACAGACAGACATATCTGTAGCGGGGTATTCGTTACCATTAGAAATATTGACTAAATCCAAGGTAAATCATACAAAGTCGAGTCGCCACCGCACTTCTATTTATCCAAAGGAATGGTTAGAAAGCGAACAAAAACCTAATAGTTTTAACAAAAAACTAGTAAAAGAAACAGAGATCTGGGTAAGGGGGTTGGTTATGCAATGGGAAGGTGTTAGGCACCCAAAACATCCTAGGTACTCCTAGGGAGCCCTTTTCACATTTGTTGTAAGGTTGGTATTTTTGTGAAAATTTATTTGTGCAAACATGATTGAAGAGATGAGAAGAGAATGTACAAGTTATTTACATTTTGTGTTTGGATGGATAAACCCATTGCCTACGTACCATCTTATAAAAAGATTAGGATCAAAACCTCGTAGTTCGGGGTAAAAATTTCAAAATGAGTTGGTGAATTGAATGGTCCAAAAGCCTTAAGGTCTTTTGTTATCAAAGGGAGAAAACTCAACCAAACCACAAATCCACCATGTGAGGATAGCTTCAACATGCTAGTGAGGGGTTAACCCTATAATAAGCATAGAAAACTCATTGTCCATCACTAAGGATATAGGTGAGTATTACATCTACCACAAGGATAACTCAAACCTAATAGCTAAAGGTTATGGAAAGTTTGATTAAGAAAGTGGCCATTGGAACCACAAAAAAAGACATTTGAATGGGTTATATTTACCAATTAGAATTATATACAAAAGTGGTCAAAGTTGACTTAAAGATTCAATTCAAAATAAGTGTTATGAAAAGAAAGTTTGAAAATCAAAAGCATAAGGCTTAGGTTTCTAATGTTTGAAAACAATAGTTAAATTTTTGCACAAAAAGGGTTTTGGCTTGGGTTAGAGTGAAGAGATGAAGAAGAAGGGCTAAGTCCTAAGGAAAAAAAAGAGATGAGGGATAAGAAATGAAACCACACTAGGAGTTCCTCTCTTGAGATCATATTGATGATCCAAGTAGCTCCCATCCTTTGGAATAAGCAAGCACAAAGTATAAGCAATCAAACAAGTCTCATAAGAGATCCTCAATGTATCTTGTATCTTCCACTTGGATGAACATGGTAATGGTCCTCCAATTTAAGCTCAAAGAGTTCCCTAGCACACAAAGCACACACACAAATCAAGAGTTTCATGAAGTAAAACAAGAATGGACAAAGGGAGAGTTTAGAGATTTGGTCCTTCTAATCCATCTTCAACATTTAGATCCTTTAACTCCAAATTTGCATAGGGAAGGTCCTAAAATCTAAGTCCAATCCTCCATTTCTTTGCATAAGGAAAGTCCTAGAAACTAAGTCCATTTCTTTGCATTTGGTTCACAACAATCAAAACAACAAAACACAAGCAAAATGATATATACACAATTATGTGCTCAAGTGAACAAAAGGCAAATGGCATTAACATAAACATGTGCTCAAGTGAGCAAAGAGAAAATCAAATGGATAATATGTGCAAGAATAGTAAATTGCATAAAAGTAAATCGCATAAAGTAAAGGTTAATTGTTAGTAGTTAGTGTTAGTAGTTAGCGTGCCATAAGGCAAATTTAGCGCTATGTTAAGCAATCGTAATTGGACTTATGTAGAAGTCACAACTATCTGAGGCCGGTCAATAATAATGTAGGCAACAAACACAAGTTAGGAGTCTTGATTAGTGAACCAAGTCCCAAAAACTTGTCATGCCAAAAAAAGAAGAAGAGGAATGATCTTGTATTGGTTTAAGCCTTTTGCATGATTTAAAAGACAACCTATCCTTAATGCAAAGTCATTCACTTGATCAATTGATCAAGATGAATTAGATTTGAATCAAGGAAGGTTAAATCCCTCTAATCAATGCTAACTTATCAACCTTCAACTCATTGATCAAAAAGAAAAAGAAAAAGAAGAAGAAGGAGATGAATAATGGAGAATGGAAATGGCAAAAATTAAAGTGCGTCAAATGAAACCTCATGTACCAATCCTCATATGTTGACCAATAACATTGAAAGTCAAGGTCAAACAATCAAAAACAAAAGTGAGATGAAGATTGGAAGTCAAGAAAAGAATAAAATATTTTTGGTAGTTTTTAATATTGAAAATAAACTTGAATTAAAATATTAAAGGAAGGTCAAACTTCAAAATCACTTCAAATCAACCTTGAAAGGTCCAAGTGATTTATCCTAAGTTCAACCAGGTCAAACAAAGTTTGACAAAAAATTTCAGCATTTTTAAAGATCAGAAACTATTTTTAATCAATTAAAAATGAATAAAAATAACCTAATTGAACTAAAATCTCAAATAAATCTTAAATCAATTCAAAAATTGATGAGAATATTTTTCATAGATCCATCATCATTCAAATAGGTTAGGAAAATATTTTGGCATTTTTTGAATATCAAAAGCTATTTAAAATTAATTAAAAACAACCAGAAAAGAGAAAATTCACAAAAAAATATCAAATGACAAAATAAAAATTATTAAAAATCAGAAATAGAAACTAGAATTTATTTGGGAAATAATGCAATTGGTCCCATAATTTTTGGATAAAAAATGAAAGAGATATAAATTTTTGAAATAAGTGGAATTAAAGAAAATAAAAGCAGAAAATAAAAATTAGAAAAAACCAGGAGCATCTGATGAAACTCATTAATTGACGTGGCAACATCTAATGGTCCAGGAGCGCGTTCACACGGTAGGCCTTAGTCCACGCGAAACATGATGAATTGATGAAAGTAAACACAATGCATGGCTGAGATTAAAACGTAGGATGTACATCCAACGGTCAACATTCAAACTGGAGAGAGGCGGCCACCGGAGCCACCTTCTTCTCCGGTGAGCCTGCAAATTCAGGCCAAACTTGCAGGTTTTTAAAACTCCATGAAAATACACGATCCTTATACCGAAATGAAGCTGGGGTGATGTACATCACCCCTGTAACCTTGAATCACACTCAAGATCTCTATAAATGGAGAAATCCGAGGTGGAAGATTCAGGTATGAAAAATGCACATCAAGGAAAAGCAAAATTGAAGCTACCACTAGCTTGCCTCTCAAGTGAGGACTTCAAAAAACATTAGATCCCAGCAAAAAGGTCCATGGATGAAGAGAATCGAAGAAATTACCAGTTGGAGTGCAAGCTTGAGTTCTGGTGATTTGAGCATGATGCCTTGCTTGCCTTGCTAAAACAGAAGTTCTATGGGATAAATGATGAAGGTTTAGAAGCACTAGATCTAAGAATTCAACCAGATGAAGTTGAATTTCAAATCTGAAAAAAAATGAGAAAAGTGAGCTTGCTTCTTTAGTGATGGTTAGGGAAATATTTCTGCAGCATTTCAGGTTGAATTGGCCTTTTAAATGAGTGAGCATGGCAATGTATTTATAGCTGGAGCTGATGCCAAATGAGAAGAAACTCGTGTGCATGAAGCTTTGGGTCCTCCATGCATGGGCCTGTACAGGCGCATGTGAGGCCCAAAAGCTGATGGATTTGCAAGCTGATAGCACAATGAATTGATTTGGACGTGTAATTTGCCTTGCAATAGCTTGCATTTCAAGATTTAATGTGAATTCTCCATTTGTACCTAAATAATCATCTCTTCGAAAGTGCCACTTAGAAAATCCAAGCATAAGCATATGGGTAATGGTTGGAAAGGTCTTTGTATGAGGAAAAAATGTTATTTTGGACAAAAATTAATTTGGAATGGGGAAATTTATGAAATTTGAGTTTAAAGTGTGATGTGCAAAACATGTCAATGCAAGATTTCTAATTTTGGCCAACTTTCAAGCCCCTCTGTTTTGATGATGTAAGCTTCAAAACGGAATATCTCCAACATCAAAGTTGTATATCTTTTCAAGACAATCAAAATGGACTTAAATTTTGCATCATTTGGATTTTTGATGAAAGAGTTATGGGCACTTGAAGTTGGACTTTTTTTTACTTTTAATGCATTTGGTCAAAAAGGACCTATAATGTCTTGCATTATCAAATGTATTTCCTTTGAGATTTTGAAATTTAGTTCAACATAACATTTTAATTAGACATCTTAAGATTTCCAATGCATTTGATCCCACCTCAAAATCATAAACAATGAATGAGTTATGTCCTTGGGAAGTTGACCCAAAATTAGGGTTTCAGTCAAAATGACCTATAATGTATTGGAGTGGCAGATGGTCTTCCAAGCTTCAAATCAAATTTGGATGAACATGAAAGTTGTTCATATTGTCCTTAAGAACATTTTTTATTTTGGAACAATCTCCATTTGACCAACACATAAAACGTTAGGTCTCAATGTATTTCAAAATAGTCAGATGAATTGACTCATCAACTTTTCAAGTCCATGCCTCATATCTTGATAAATTGATGATTGAGGAGACTCAAATAAGTTTAAATATGCATGAAATTATGGATTAAAGAACTTCCCTTGATTGTATTTGACCATGGGTTGAGGTTGCTTCATGAGCAAGGCATTGTGGTGCACAGATGAATTAGGGTTTCTCTAGGGAACAAACCTCAAATCCTTTGACTTGCTTTGATAAAAAATGATGAATTGAGGTACTTAGGGAAGCATATTTGATGGATGAGAGCTTTGGGGACCATTACCATGCTTGCTTTCATCTCCTCTTGGGCATGTCTTTGTACCAAGGATCTCCTAGAGGCTTTGGACTTTGTGATTGCTCAAGCTACAAACAAATGATGTTAGTGACATATTTTTGTACTTTTGGTTAGTAAATAAAACAAGAAAAGCAATGATATACAAATCAAGCATGCTTGGTGATCTCAAACCACTCACAAGGGATCCCACCCAAAGGCAAAGGGAACCAAGATGCTAATGATCCTTGAGGCTATGCAAATGAAATGTGATGATGCCATGAGGGATCTTAGGGACAAAATTGGGGTCTTACAATATCTAACGCAAACAAGTCCGAGAATCAATGGACATACATCCGGTATAACATCTTAAAAGAGAAAGGTCGGGCCCTCAGGAGAAATCAATTATGGTGGGGATACATCAACTACCAAGAGACATGGACCACTGCTGGGGACATGCAAAGTCTCAGCTGGGGATGATGCAGAGATATCAATAAGATCTACCATAGAAGAACTCTACTGGGGAACTTATTAGGGGATGATATGAGATTCTGTGGGGAACAACCACCAATCATATACACATTAATCAAGCATTCCCTTCTAACTGCTGGAGAACCATCTCTGCTAAGGGGAAGGAGAACAATTGCTCCGATGGGGAAGGACACTAGGCGACCATACTGGGGATAGTCTGCTGCAAGCAACCCTACTGGGGATGAGCTATAAGCAAACCTGCTGGGGAAAACTACAGATACCTCCGGAGGAACTGTTCTGGCTGAGGGAATCGGGAACGGATCCTACATCGACACGTGTTATGCTAGGGATGAAAAAGGGAACAAACCCTTCACCAACTGCTCTAGGCAATTACTGCTGGGGAGATATCTGAAAGATAGCTTTGCAGGGAGGACATGCCTATTTTACTGAGGACTTCTACTCATGCTGGGAATTTCTGCTCACTGGGGAAAGACAAACTTCCTCCCAAACAGATAGCATATCAGCTTTTATCAATCTATAAGGGATTTTAGATCAGTCCACATAAGGGATGACAACCATATATTTGATAAAACACAAATGCTAGTGCCTGATATAGAGGTATACACATCTCTAAAAGATCGAGGCCAAAACTCCAGACTCTCTAGGGAGTTGAAGATATATAACTCTTCTGTGTGCTCGCTAGGGAGACAACTTGAAAGATGATGAAGAGGATATAAACATGCTAGAAATATGAACAAATGTCTTACCTTTTGGAGATCGTATTATCCTTGGGAGAGCACTGAAGACATTCATACTATCTTTTTAGTCATTGTGAATGCTCACTTTATTTTAAAAACAGTTTATAAAAACTTTATTTGTTTAAAACAATGATATTTATCAATTAAAACATGAAAATATTTGTTAAACAGAAACAAATAAGAGTGCGAAAAATTGGATAAAGGCTCAAAAATTTATTTGATAGAATGGTAGTCCGCAAATGGCGAGACTCCATGGATCTTTACAAATTTGAAATTGGTGATATATATTGGAAAAAAGCTACATTTAACATAATGACCATTTCTCCACCAACTCTGAATCCAATGTATTTGAAGCTTCAGTTGATGATGACTGAGCGAGAATCTTTGACAGATGACAGTTGTAGAACAAAGTCTTGTCAGGATGCAATTACTTGCCGAATCCCTAATTTTTGCCTAGATCGCCCCACGGTGAGGTACTCAATCTAGCGGGATATATATATATATATATATATATATATATATATATATATATATATATATATATATATATATATATATATATATATATATATATATATATATATATATATTCATTTTTTTCATGTCTCTAACTTTTTCCTGGACTGCCCTTTCGGGTTTTCCATCCACCGAGACGTTCATTTTTGCCTAAGCCGCCCTTTCGGGTTTTCACCTTAGCGAGCTATTCTGTTTTTTATTTTTAGGCGAAGTATTCCTTGACTGCATCTGAATTCACAGGGAGAGTGAAATCCTCCCCATCCATAGTTGTATGTATCAACATATGGACCTTCATAGTTTGGAGTCCACTTGCCCCTGGAATCGGGCGCGAAAGACAAAAGTTTCTTGAGCACAAGGTCACCTTCTTTGAACACACGAGGCTTGACCTTCTTATCAAAGGCTTTCTTCATCCTTTGCTGATATAACTGACCATGACACATGGCAGTTAATCTCTTCTCTTCAATTAAGTTTAATTGGTCATATCGACTTTGAACCCATTCAGCCTCAGTCAACTTGGCTTCCACCAAGACTCTCATTGATGGGAACTCCACCTCCACGGGGAGCCCAATCTCCATGTCATATACAAGAGAGAAAGGGGTTTCCCCTGTTGAAGTGCGGACAGATGTACGATAGGCATGCAAAGCAAATGGCAGCATCTCATGCCAATCTTTGTACACAACAACCATCTTCTGGATAATCTTCTTGATGTTCTTGTTTGCAGCTTCAACAGCCCCATTCATCTTGGGTCTATAGGGATAAGAATTATGATGTGCAATCTTGAACTCACTACACAGCTCTCTCATCATCTTGTTGTTCAAGTTAGATCCATTATCAGTAATGATCTTGTCTGGCACACCATACCGGCATATGAGTTGATTCTTGATAAACTTCATAACCACTTGCCTGGTCACATTAGCATACGATGTCGCTTCAACCCACTTTGTGAAGTATTCAATAGCCACTAAAATAAAACCATGTCCATTCGATGCTTTGGGCTCAATCATGCAAATCATATAAATTCCCCACATGGAGAAAGGCCATGGTGAGGAAATAACATTCAGAAGTGTCGGGGGAATATGAATCGTATTCGCATAAATCTGACACTTGTGGCATTTCTTCACATATTTGTAGCAGTCAGACTCCATTGTCAGCCAATAGTAGCCTGCTCTCAACATCTTCTTTGCCATGGCATGCCCGTTGCAATGAGTACCAAATGAACCCTCATGGACTTCAGTCACCAACAGGCCTGCTTCATGTCTATCCACGCATCTGAGCAGAACCATGTCAAAATTCCTCTTATAAAGCACATCACCATTAAGGTAGAAACTGCCAGATAATCTCCTCAAAGTCTTCTTATCTTTAACAGATGCCCGAGGCGGGTAAATATGACTTTGGAGAAAGCACTTGATATCATAATACCATGGCTTATCATCTTTCACTTCTTCAATTGCAAATACATGAGCTGGTCTATCCAAGCGCATCACAGTGATATTGGGAACTTCATTCCAATACTTCACCATAATCATTGAAGCAAGCGTAGCAAGAGCATCTGCCATCTGATTCTCATCTTGAGGAATATGATGGAAGTCAACCTCAGTAAAGAAAGTTGAAATCCTCCTCGCATAATCTCTATATGAGATGAGGCCAGGCAGATTCGTCTCCCATTCACCCTTAATCTGATTAACAACAAGAGTCGAATCACCATAAACATCAAGATGTTTGATCCTAAGATCAATACACTCTTCCAAACCCATAATACAAGCCTCATACTCCGCCATATTATTCGTGCATTTGAAAGTTAACCTTGCTGTAAAAGGAAAATGCGTGCCTTGAGGAATAATAATCACTGCCCCAATACCATTTCCATATTGATTAACAGCGCCATCAAACACCATACCCCATCGCGAACCAGGCTCTAGCCCTTCATCGAGTGTAGGCTCATCGTAATCTTTCATCTTCAAATACAGAATCTCCTCATCAGGGAAGTCGTACTGAACAGACTGATAATCCTCGATTGGTCGATGTGCGAAGTGGTCAGCCAAGATACTACCTTTAATAGCTTTCTGAGCCCGATACTCAATATCCTACTCAGACAACAACATCTGCCAACGGGCAATCCTCCCAGTTAAATCAGGCTTCTCAAAGATATACTTGATTGGATCCATTTTGGATATCAACCAAGTCGTATGATTCAACATATACTGGTGTAAACGCTTAGCGGCCCAAGCCAAAGCAAGCATGTCTTCTCAAGCGTTGAGTACCGAGACTCACAATCAGTGAAATTCTTACTCAAGTAGTATATGGCATACTCTTTCTTCCCTGATTCATCTTACTGACCCAATACACAACCCATGGAATCATCAAGCACAATCAAGTACATAGTCAATGGTCTCCCTTCAACAGGCGGAGACAGAATCGGAGGCTCAGACAGATACTCTTTGATACTATCAAAAGCCTTATGGAAATCCTCAATCCAATCATGACACTGATCTTTCCGGAGGAGCTTGAATATAGGCGCACATGTGGCAGTCATGTGGGATATAAATCTTGAAATGTAATTCAAGCGGCCAAGAAAACCTCGGACTTGCTTCTCAGTTTTGGGCGCAAACATCTCTTGTATTGCTTTGACCTTGGCAGGGTCAACCTCAATACATATTTCACTGACAATAAAGCCCAACAACTTGCCGGAACGGACTCCAAATGTACACTTGTTTGGATTCAAGCGGAGTTTGTACTTCCTCAAACGCTGAAAAAGCTTCAACAAGTGTTCTACATGTTCAACTTCGTTTTCGACTTTGCGATCATATCATCGACATACACCTCGATCTCCTTGTGCATCATATCATGAAACAAGGTAGTCATGGCTCGTTGATACGTGGCTCCGACGTTCTTCAACCCGAAGGGCATCACTCGATAACAGAATCTTCCCCAAGGTGTGAAGAATGTTGTCTTCTCCATATCCTCAGTGTGTGGCCAATATTGTGCCCGTGCCTAAGAAAGATGGAAAAGTCCGAATGTGTGTGGACTATCGAGACTTGAATAAAGCTAGTCCGAAAGATGATTTTCTCACTTTTCTATAACGGGGTATTCGTTACCTCATGATTTATTGACTAAACCAAAAGTAAGCATACAGTTCGAGTCGCCACCGTACTTTTATTTGTCCAAAGGAAAGGCTAAAAAGCGAACAAAAGCCAAGTAAGAAGTTTTATCAAATCAAAAACTAATAAAAATGTCAGAGATTTGGGTAAGGGGGTTGGTTATGAAATGGGAAGGTTTTAAGCACCCAAAACATCCTTAGTACTCTAAGGGAGCCCTTTTTGCAAATATGTATTGTAGGTTGATATTTGTGAAAATATTTATGGGATGAGAAAAGCATATATATTATATTTACAATTTTGTTGTTTGAATAGATGAACCCATTGCCTACGTACCATCACAAAAGGTAGGATCAAAACCTCGTAGTTCGGGGTAAAAATGTCAAAGAATGGTGAATTGATTTGGTCAAAAGCCTTAGGGTCTTTTGTTATCAAAGGTAGAAAACTCAGCCTAAACCAACAATCCACCATGTGAGGAGAGCTTTAACATACTAGTGAGGGGTTAACCCTATAATAAGTATGGAAGAATTATAGTCCAATCAATAAGGATAAGGTGAGGTTTACATCAACCACTATGATAACTCAAACCTATGAGTAATGTTTATGAAAAAAGTTTTAACAAAGGTGGCCATTGGAACCACAAAAATCACTTGATGTAAGTTGTATTTACAGGTTAAGTGTATTTACAAAGTGAGGTCAAAGTTGAATTAATATTTATTCACAATGAGTATTAATAAAAATGAGTTTGAAAAGTCAAAGGCATAAGGCCTAGGTTTCTAATTTGAAACAAAGTCCAAGTTTGCACATAAATGAGTTTGGCTTGGGTTAGAGTGGAGAGAAGAAGAGAAGGGCTAGTCCTAAAGCATACAAAGATAAGAGAAGAGATAAAACCCTTGGAGTTCCTTTTTCTTGAAATCAGAAAGATGATTCAAGATGCTTCTTTCCTTTGGACTTAGCAAGCAACAAGCAATCAAAACAAATATACATTCAAGCTCCTAGGATCTCCATTTGGCTTGTCTCTCTTAACTTGGCTACTCATGACAATGGTCCTTCTTACTATCTCAAGATGGAATCCCTATCACACAAGAGCAAACATCAAAAAGTTCACAACACAATAAGAGGAATGGACAAAGAATGAGTTTAGATTAGGGGTCCTTTGAAGTCAACTTTAAGATTTAGCATTCTAAAGGCATGAGGCCTAGTTGCTCTTCAACAAGTTTAGCATTCTAAAGGCATGAGGCCTAATTGCTCTTGAACTCCTTTAAGCACAGGTAAGGTCCTAATCCAAAGTCCTTTCTCCTTTTTGCATTGGATACACACAAACAAACACAAAGCAAACACAAAGCAACAATATATTTATATACAATATAGGCTCAAATGAGCAAAAGGAAAATGACATAAACATAAAATATGTGCTCTATTGGTTCTAGGTACTGGCAACAATTTTGGTAAAACCAAGAGTGTTCACAAGGTGTTACATGTGATGTCTTAACATAAGATATCTTGTACCTGCTGGATGTTGAAAATATAATTATTCAGGATGTCATACTCGATATCATGACATCTGATATCATGTACCTGCTAGTGTAAGACCCTAATTTTGACTCTAAGATCCCTTATGGCATCATAGCATTGCACATTGCATTTGCCTCAAGGATCATAGCATCTTGTTTCCTTTACCCTTGGGTGGGGACTTGTGTGAGTGGTTTGAGAACACCAAGCATGATTGAATTGTATATTATTGCTTTTCTTATTTTGTTTACTAACCAAAAGCACAAAAATATGTCACTAACTTTGTTTGTTTTGAAGCTTAAGCAGTCATGTGTGCCCTAGCTCCTAGGAGGCCCCTATGCCCATTGAAGTGGCCAGTTGAAGATGAAAGCAAGCATTACAATGGTTCCCAAAGCTGTCAATCATCATATATGCCTCCCAGGTATCTCAATTTGTCAATTTGATCAAGATAAACCAAAGAGCTTGAGGATTGTTTCCCAAGGAAACCCTAATTCAACTGTGCTTCAACTGTGCCTTGCTCATGAAGCAACTTCAACCTATGATCAAATACAATCAAGGGAAGTTATTTTTTTCATCATTTTATGTATATATGAGCCTATGTGAGTATTCTCAATCATTCATTCATCAAGATTTGAAGTTTGGACTTGAGAAGTTGGTCAGTTAATTCATCTGACTATTTTGAAATCCACTGAGACCTAACGTTTGATGTGTTTGGCAAATGAAGATGACCCCAAGCGTAAAAATGTTCTTAAGAACCATATGAACAACTTTCATGTTCATCAAAAATCCATTTGAAACTTGGAAGGTCATCATGCATTTCAAAACATTATAGGTCATTTTGACTGAAACCCTAATTTTGGGTCAACTTCCCAAGGACCTAACTCTTTCATTTTTTATTATTTTTAGGTGATACCAAATTCATTGGAAATTTTAAGATGTCTACTTCAATTGTTATGCTGGACAAAATTTCATAATCCTAAAATAAACACATGCGATAATACAAAACATTATAGGTCACTTTGGACCAAAGCCATTGAAATGTGAAAAAGTCCAACTTCAAGTGCCCATAACTTTCTCATCAAAAAGCCACATGATGCAAAATATAAGTCCAAATTGATTTTCTTGAAAAGATATACAACTTTGATGTTGAATCTTTTGTCATTTGAGGCTTTCATCATTGAAACAGAAGGGCTTGAAGTTGGTATATTTTGGCAAAATGCTCAAATATATGTTTTGTACCTTGAACTTCATGGCTAGTTTTAAAAAAATTTCCACACTCCAAATGGACCTTTGTTCAACATAGCTTTTGTTCCTTATGTCAAGACATTTCTAACCATTACCCACATGCTTATGTTTGGATTTTCCAAATGGTATTTTTGAAGAGATGAATAATTGTGATCATTTATGGAAACCAAGTGAAACTTTCATGCACAAGCTAATACATTGCCATATGCACGTCCAAACTTGATTCATTTGTGTTCAACACTCATTTGCAATGGATTTTGGGCCTCACATGCGCCTGTACAGACCCATGCATGGAGGACCCAAGTTCATGCACACAGTTTTCATCACACTTCCCTTTGCAGCAGTGGATATAAATAGAAGCTTCATTTCATTCAATTGGTAACCTGAAGGCGCCTGAACCTCTGCTCAATTAATTCCCCAACCCTTCATTAAAGGAATTCTGAAATTTCACTTCTCTTTTCAAGCTTAAATTTCAACTTCCCTAGTTGATCTTTAGCTTCTAATTCATTAACCTTGCTTCATTGTCACTTCAAGATCAAGCTGCAATCAAGAGTTGGATTGGATTTTGCTCACAAAAGCTGCTATTCAAAGGTTTAATCCTCAACTATTTTGAGTCGAAGCTCTCTGATTATTGTGCATTGCTTGGTTTGGTTGGCATTTCTGAAGTCCTCATTTGAGAGGCAAGCTCATGGGGGTTTGAATTTTGTGAATTGGTTAACTTCAGATTGAGTACCTTGTTTTTCAACCTCAGATTTCTTATTCTATAAGAGTCTTGAGCAAAAACTAAGGTCACAGGGGTGATGTACATCACCCCAGCTTTCTTTTGGTATATGGATCGCGTGCTAGGGTTGAGGTTGTAAAACCTGCAACTGGTGGTGTTTTCTGGCCTTCTCACTAGAGAAGACGGTGGTTTCCACCACCATCCCCACGCGTCCAAACCTTGGCCCTTGGATCTATTGGTCACGATCTAATCTTGGTTGTTGAATGTTATGACTTAATTTAATGCTGAATGCCACGATGTTGACCAAGGTGCATCATGCGCGCGCGTTTCCCAACCATGTGATCAGCCACGTCAATTAATGAAGTGGGATCTGACGCTTGTGGTTTTTCCAATTTATTAATTTCTGTTTTAATTTCTTTTATTTTTTTTTATTTTAAAAAATTCATAACTTCTTTATTTGGAATCACAAAAATATGAGACCAATTGCAAAAAATTTCTCTTAAATTCTAGTTTCATAAAATGATTTTTAATTATTTTTGTGATTCCATTTAATATTTTTTGTGAATTATTTCACTTCTGATTGTATTTAATTCATTTAAAATACCATTTGATATTCAAAAATGTCAAAAATATTTTCTTAACATCTTTGGATTTATTTGAGATTTTAGTCCAATTATGTTATTTTTCTTAATTGATTTGAGATTTATTTGAGATTTTAATCCAATTATGTTATTTTTCTCCATTTTTAATTATTTAAAATTAGTTTCTGTATTCAAAAATTGTTGAGAAAATTTGCCAAACCTTGTTGACCATGTTAGACTTATGACGATCCAATTGGACTTTTCCAAGTTGATTTGAATTGGATTTGAAGTTTGACCTTTAGTTGTTCATTTTATTTTATGCATTATTTTAATTCCAAAAAAATACCAAAAATATGTTTGACCTTTCTTGACCTTCAATCTTCATTTCACTTCTGTTTACCATTGATTGATGTTGATTCTATTCATGTTTGATCAATGTGTTTTGGTTATGTCTTTCGAATTTCAACTTTGTACATTCCATTTTCATCTTCATCTTCTTCTTTTTCTTTTGACCAATGAGTTAATGATTTATCGTTAGCCTTGACATATGAGAGGCTTAACCTTCTTTGATCCAAATCAAATTCATCTTGATTAAAGATCAAGTGAATTGCTTTGTGTCAAAGATAGGTTGCTTCTTGGTCAAGTAAAAAACCTAAAATCCATACAAGGTCATTCTTCTTTTCTTTTGGCATGGCAAGTTGTAGGAGCCTGGCTTACTAGTCATGATCTCTAACTTGTGTTTATTTGCCTATAATTTTATTGACCGAACTCAGATAGGTGTGACTACTACATTAGTCCACTTACGATTGCTTAACATAACGCTAAATTGCCTTATGGCACACTAACACTAACTACTAATCACTAACATTTAATTCAAGCATTTAATTCTTGCAATTTACTTTAATGCAATTTAATTTTTTGCTCATTTATTCATATTGTCTTTTCCCTTTGCTCATTTGAGCTCATGTTTATGTTTATGCCATTTGCCTTTTGCTCACTTGAGCATATTATTGTGTATATACTATTGCCTTGTGCTTGTTTTGTTTTGTTTGTGTGAACCAATGCAAAAAGGAGAAAGGACTTAGAACTAGGACCATATCTATGCTAAATGGAGTTTCAAGAGCAACTAGGCCTCGCGCCTTTAGAATGCTAAATATGTTAAAAAGCAACTAGGCCTCATGCCTTTAGAATGCTTAATCTTGAAGTTGAATTGAAATGACCCTTATTCTAAACTCACTCTTGTCCATTCTTTCTATTGCATTGTGGAACTTTTTGATTTGTTTGTTCTTGTGTGGTAGGGATCCCAAACTTGAGCTATTTAGAAGTACCATTGTCATGAGCATCAAAGATAGGAAGGACACATCCAAATTGGAAGATCCTAGGAGCTTGATTGAATATTTGCTTGATTCCTTGAGTTAATTACTTATTGCTTGCTCGTCCAAAGGAAATGAGCTCTTGAATCATCTTTATGATCTCAAGAAAGGAACTCCAAGGGTTTTATTTCTCTTCCCTCATCTTTGCATGTTTAGGACCTAGCCCTTCTCTTCTTCTCTCCACTCTAACCCAAACCAAGCCTATTTTGTGCAAACATTGACATTGTTTTTTTTCAAAAATTAGAAACCTAAGCACTATGCCTTTGATTTTTTCAAACTCTTTTCATAATACTTATTTTGAATTGAACTTTAAGTCAACTTTGACTTCCTTTTGTGAATACTTCTAATTGGTAAATCCAACTCACTTCAAGTTCTTTTGTGGTTCCAATGGCCACCTTTGCCAAAGCTTTTCATAAACATTAGCTATTAGGTTTGAGTTATCATAGTGGTTGATATAAACCTCACTTATATCCTTAGTGATTGGACTATAAGTCTTCCATACTTATTATAGGGTGGATCCCTCACTAGTATGTTGAAGCTCTCCTCACATGGTGGATTTGTGGTTTAGATTGAGTTTTCTCCCTTTGATGACAAAAGACCTTAAGGCTTTTTAGCAATCAATTCACCAACTTCTTTTGGGATTTTTACCCCGAACTACGAGGTTTTGATTCTACCTTTGTGTGGTACGTAGGCAATGGGTTTATCCATTCAAACAACAAAATTGTAAATAATTTGTATATTCTTTTCTCATCACCCCAAGCATGTTTGCACAAATATTTTCACAAATACCAACCTACCATACAACATTTGCAAAAAGGGCTCCCTAAGAGTACTAAGGATGTTTTGGGTGCTTAAAACCTTCCCATTGCATAACCAACCCCCTTACCCAGATCTCTGACATTTTTATTAGTTTTTGATTCGATAAAACTTCTCATTTTTTATTCGCTTTCTAACCTTTCCTTTGGATAAATAGAAGTGCGGTGGCGACTCGAATTGTATGATTTACTTTTGATTTAGTCAATAAATCTAAAGGTAACGAAGACCCCGCTACAGCTGGATATTTAAAATGGAATTATGCAGGATTGTTCCAGGATGTCAGACCCGATGTCATGACATCCGTATACAGAACATTCAGTCTGAATCTTATGTATTATGTGATTACGTTTTTAATACAAATCTATGTATGATTGAAGATCTGTATTACACATGCATTCAATCATTAATTACAACCAGATTTACTTATTTTCCAAAGAGATCTAATTAGCTGTCATGAGAAGATTTAAAAGAAAAATAGTTTTAGGGTTTTATGATGTCCAAGCCCAGCTGAATACTTCTATAAAAAGGACATGAAAAACCCGATTTGATACACAAGAAATACAGAGCGAAATATTGAGAGAGAATAAGGGTTTAAGTCTTGTGTGGTCGTGTGACTTGTAAGCCATTCAATTCATCCATAGATGATTGAATTGGTATGATTTTTGAGTTGTAATTTGTCACTCAAAGCTTTTAAGCATGAGTGTGTGTCTACTTGATTGAAGCTGCTAAGTAAGATCAAGCGTGTGTCTTTGAAGAGTGTCTTCTTTTCATAGTAATTCTTGTTTAATATCACTGGTGTGATTGAGGGGGAGTGAGTGAGATCTCATATCTAAGAGTTCTTAGGTAGAAGTCACACGGGTAGAGATTAGGTGAAAAAGACTGTAACTTTTGTTGTTTACTGAGAGTCTTTGAACTGATTCTATTTTAGTGGATTTCCTTCCTGGCTTGGTAGCCCCCAGACGTAGGTGAGTTGCACCGAACTGGGTTAACAATTGCTTGTGTCTCTTGCATTACAGTTCTTTATCTTTATCCTGTTCGTATTATTCAGATATTAGTGTCGTGACATTACCTTCGACATCTCATATCTGATACCAGAATTTCATTTCGTATCATAGCAGGCATCCTGCTCTGGTTCTGGGTGAGATCTAGGGACGATACTTTCTGGTACTCTGGAGAGAGATGGAGGATCTGTTCACAGGCCACCTATTTTGGATGGATCCAACTATGACTACTGGAAACCTCGAATGGTAGCCTTCCTAAAATCTCTGGATAATAAGGATTGGAAGGTTGTGTTAACAAGCTGGGAACATCCAGTAGTTACTAAGGAAGGAGAAGCTACAATTGATAAAAAGTCTGAAGAACAATGGACCAAGGCGGAGGATGATCTAGCCCTTGGAAATCCTAAAGCATTGAATGCCATATTCAATGGAGTAGACAAGAATATCTTCAGATTGATAAACAATTGTGAGGTGGCTAAAGATGCTTGGGACATTCTCAAAATAACTCATGAAGGCACCTCCAAAGTGAAGATGTCTAGACTGCAACTGCTCACCACCAAGTTAGAAAATTTAAGGATGAAAGAAGATGAAAATATTCATGAATTTCATATGAGTATCCTTGAAATTGCCAATGCCTCAGGAGCCCTGGGAGAGAAGATATCAGATGAAAAATTAGTAAGGAAAATACTCAGGTCACTCCCTAAGAGATTTGCTATGAAGGTGACATCCATAGAAGAGTCTCAAGACATCTCCAATATGAGAGTTGATGAGATAATTGGTTTCCTCCAAACATTTGAGATGGGAATGTGTGATGGATCTGAAAAGAAGCCAAAAGCATAACCTTCATGTCAAACACTGAGGAGGAAGATGAGGAAAGTGGTCAGGATTTTGATGAAGACCTGGAAAATGATGTAGCAATGTTGGGAAGACAGTTCAACAAACTTCTGAAAAAGATGGATGTAAGATCTAAGGCAAATGTTCAGAACATCTCATCTGACATCAGTAAATCCAACAATGCTGGAAGAAGAACAAGGTCAGATGAAAAGCCCAAAGAAGGAAAAGGAGTTCAGTTCCATGAATGTGATAGGTATGTACACATTAGAACTAAATGTGGAACCTACCTTATGAAACAGAAGAGGAGTCTTACTACCACTTGGTCTGATGAAAGTAAAATAGAAGAGTTTGCAAATCTGGTGACTGCCTTGACTGGAAGATAGGGTTCTGATGAAGACTCAAGTGATGATGAAGTAACCTTTGAAGAGTTGGCCACTACCTACAAGAAAGTTGTGTCACAGAAGTGCAGAAGTGTGTAAACAGGTTGAAAACCAGAAGAAGGTGATAACTCAACTGGAGAATGAGAAGGTATAACACTTGGAAACCATCTCTAAATTAAAAATTGAAGCAATGTTATTGAATGTCAAACTAGATGAGAGTTAACAAGTTGAAAGCCAGAAGAAAGTGATAGCACAGTTGGAGAATGAGAAGGGAGAACATGTGGAAATCATCTCCAAGTTAAAGACTGAAGCTGTTTTCTTGAATTCTAAACTAGAAGAGATGACCAAGTATGTAAGAATGTTAAACAATGGATCTGACTCCTTAGACAAGATTCTCCAGACTGGACAAATAACAGGAGACAAATCTGGCATTGGGTTCAATGAATCTAAGTCTGAGTGCAGTTACATTGGTGGCAAACCTAAATCCAAACCTAAGTGCATCCATATTAAAAGCAAACCTGAGATGTCACATCATATGTCACAACATCGTAAGGGAAGACAGTAGAAAGGGAAACACCAAAGATGGAGATGCCATTACTGTGGAAAATTTGGCCACATAAAGCCCTTCTGCTATAAGCTGTATGGTTATCCTAGTCCTGTTCAACATCAGACTCACCATCAACATAGACCCAAATATCACAGGCCTGTCAACAAAAAGAAATGGGTTCCTAAAACTAATGTTACAAGTCTAATAGCTCACACTTCCTTCAGAGTTTCAGCCAAAGAAGATTGGTATTTTGATAGTGGGTGCTCCAGACACATGACTGGAAACAAAAACCTGCTAACTGGCCTTCATCCTCATGCCACGAGCTATGTAACCTTTGGTGATGGAGCAAAGGGAGAAATCAAGGGGATTGGTAAGCTTGATTGTCCTGGAGTTCCTGATCTTGACAATGTCCTACTTGTTAAGGGCTTGACTGCAAATCTAATAAACATCAGTCAACTGTGTGACCAAGTTCTAAATGTTAACTTCACTAAAACTGAATGTCTGATTACTAACAAAAAAAGTGAAGTGATCATGAAAGGAGTCAGGTCCAAAGACAACTATTACATGTGGAGTTCTCAAGAAATTGGTTATTCTTCAATGTGTACATCGCATCAAAGATTGAGCTATTTGCATCTTCAAGGTATAAAGAGGATTATATCTGTTGAAACTATTAGAGGAATTCCCAACTTGAAGATTGATGAAAGAAATGTCTGTGGGGAATGTCAGACAAGGATGTCACACCAGAAGCTCAAACATGACATCACTTCCAAAGTTTTGGAACTCCTCCATATGGATTTGATGGGACCCATGTAGGTGGAAAGCTTTGGTGGAAGAAGTATGCTTATATAGTGGTGGATGAATTCTCTAGATACACTTGGATCAATTTTATAAGGGAAAAATCTGATGTGTTTGAAGTCTTCAAAGAGCTTTGTCTAAAACTTCAAAGAGAAAAGGAAAGCCCTGTCATCAAAATTAGAAGTGATCATAGGAAGGAATTCATCATGAGTTCTCATCTCCCATCACTCCCCAGCTAAATGGTGTGGTGGAAAAGAAAAATAGAACTCTTCAAGAATCAGCCAAAGCTATGATTCATGCTAAGAAATTGCCCTACCACTCTTGGGATGAAGCTTTAAACACAGCCTGCTATGTTTACAACAGAGTGACCTTGAAAGGGACTTCTATAACCCTATATGAAGTATGGAAAGGGAGAAGACCTACAGTCAAATACTTCCATGTGTTTGGTTGTAAATGCTATATCTTGATTAATCATGAACAAAGAAGGAAGATTGATCCCAAAAGTGATAAAGGAATTTTTCTGGGTTACTCAACAAACAGCAGAGCATACAGAGTCTTTAATTCCAGAAAAAAAGTAATGAGGGAATCTATCAATGTTGTGGACGATGATCAACAGACTGATGTCACAGACGTGTTGAGACATCTCCAAATGATTCCCCAGCTGATTTCTCAGACAAAAATAATGAGAGTAAACCTCCTCAAGCTGAACCTGAAGATGAAAAAATCAACATGGGAGGTATTGACAAAACCTTATTTGTTAAGGATGAAGGAGGAAAACTCATGGTGGCTAAAATATATGTGGATGATATTGGATTTGGTGGGATGTCAGATCAGATGGTAGAACATTGTGTTAGACAGATGCAGTCTAAGGTTAAGATGAGCCTTTCTATCTTCCTATCTCAAAGCAAATATGCCAAGAATATTGTTAAGAAGTTTGGCATGGAGAGTGCAAGGACACCTGCTCCTACATATTTGAAAGTCTCCAAAGATGAAAATGAAGATAATGTAGATCAAAGTCTGTACAGAAGCGTGATAGGAAGTCTGCTATATCTCACAGCAAGCAGACCTGACATTGCACTTGATGTAGGTGGTTGTTCTGGATATGAAGCTGAATACATAGCAGCTGAAAGTAGTTGTTCTCAACTGGTTTGGATGAAACAAATGTTGACTGAATACAATGTCACACAAGATGTCATGACATTGTACTGTGACAACCTGAGTGCAATAAACAATTCCAAGAATCCTATTCAGCACAGCAGGACTAAGCACATTGATATTCGTCTTCACTTCATTAGAGAACTTGGGGAAGAGAAAATCATAGCCCTGGAGCATGTTATTACTGAGATGCAATTAGCTGACATATTCACAAAAGCTTTGGATGCTAATCAATTTGAATGTTTAAGATGGAAATTGGGGATTTGTATTTATGAGAATTTATAGCAATTAAAGGGGAGTGGAAAATGTAATATTGTCTGCCCACTTAAAAGAAAGTGCCCCATTTATGGTAAATCATTACCGAGTATTGGAACTAGCATCTACACCATTTCCATACGCTACCTCAACACAAACACTCCCATCTTCATCAAACTGCTCAGACCATCTCTGCTAGGGAAACAAAAACTCTAACAAAAGATCAACAAAATGTCATAACATCCCTCATACTCTAGCTCAAAACCCACTCACAAAGCAAGGACTCCCTCCATGGAGTTTCTAGATGAAGATATTTTGGAGGTTATTCCTCTTTCTGTAATCCCAGGTGACGCCCCTGGTCCTTCTTCCACGACAGGAAACAATCAAGGTAACTTTTCTGATAACCCTTCACCTAAGGATGACATGCACTATACAGATCGTGTCATTAGGAACCTGGTAACTAGGATCCTAAATGAAGGACATTCAGTCAAGGGTGTTTTGACCTCTCTGTCTAGAAGCGACCCCTCACCTGAGGTGGAACCTCCAACTGAGAAAGATGATGATTCATCTAGATCAGAGAAAGACATGGCTGCTGAGGGACTATGCTCTTTAGGTAAAACCTTGCCTAGTAAGAAACCAGTAGATGTTTCTCATGAAACTGCTGAAAAGGTTATTCATTTGGAGGAAGAGAGTTCAGGAGAGGAAGATGACACCTTGGTTTATCATGTGAAACCAAGTGTTGCAAATAAACTGAAGATCAGGAAAGGGAAAACTGTGGCTGAGATGTTGACAGCCAGAACTAGGAAGAAGATTGTTGTTGTAGGTCCTTCTAAATCATGGAGTAAAGTAGAGGTTAAGAAGAGGAAAGTCAGATAAAGTTCTGACTCTGAAGATGATGTCGAAGACGATATCCCAGACATCTCTCCTGCTAAAAGGCAGATTGTTAAAAAGTCTCCAGCTAAGGTTGCAGTTGTACATTTGGACAACATTTCCTTCCATCTGGAAGATGGTGCTGCCAAATGGAAATTTGTTATACATAGGAGAGTTGATGTGGAGAGGGAGCTAGGGAAGGAGGCTGTAGAAGTGAAGGAGGTTATGGAAAATTGATCAAGACTGTTGGTTTGATGAAAACAGTTGTTGCATTACCCTAATGTTTTGAAGGTTTACTGAAGGAGTTTGTGGTGAATATCCCAGAGGATATTTCTGACAAGAATAGCAAAGAATACTGCAAGGTCTTTGTGAGAGGAAGATGTGTAAGGTTTTCCCCAACTATAATCAATAAGTTCCTAGGAAGAGGAACTGAAGAAGCTGTTGAGTTAGAGGCCACAGACAATGAAGTCTGTAGGACAATCACTGCTGGCCAAGTCAAGGAATGGTCAAGCCAAAATCATCTATCAGCTGGAAAATTAACTGTAAAATATGCCATCTTGCATAAGATTGGTTCAGCCAACTGGGTGCCAACAAACCATATATCAACTATCTCTAATGGTCTTGGAAGGATAATCTATGCTATTGGAACCAGGCTCAACTTTGATTTTGGGAGGTTCATGTTTGAACAAATTGTTAGACATGCCTCTACTAATGCAGTAAAGCTGCCAATTGCCTTTCCCTCTATCATTTGTGGAATTATTTTAAGCCAACAACCTCGTATTCTAAACACAAGTGATATCCCCAGTAGAAGGAAGCCCCCATTGTCCATTCACTATAAGTTATTTGAAGGCAGTCATGTCAATGACATTGTCATGACATCTACAAGGAAGGAGCCAGCCTCTCAAGGTGGCCTGATTGCTCAATTGAAAGAAACTTGTAAAGAGCTGGAAACTAGGATTAGGGTTTCCAGGCTAGGAAAGAGGCTTTAGAGGTTCTCATTAGTAGCTTGGAGCAGGAAGAGATGGATAAGGTTGGTGAAGCCAAGGAGTCAGATGCCCATACCTCAAGTGAGAGGTCTAATGCTCAAGATCAATCTAGTGGCAGTTCTGAATCTGAAGGTGAAGAAGATGTTACCTCCTCATACTAAGTTGTGGTGATGGTCCCCCTGTTAATGTTGTGTGCTGTTCTGGATGATGTCTTGGCTGTTTTGGATGCTTGGATAATTTGTTGTTTTTCTGTTTGATGTTTGTAATTTTTTGCAGTCCTTTCTGATGTCATGATGTAATATTTAGGCTCTTTATGAGTTCCCTGGATTTCTGATTATCTTAACTATTGCAGTTGTGTATAATTATGGTTTGTATCTCCTGACATTGTGTTTTAACATTTTATATGTTATAACATCTCTTATGACATTCTCTACTAGACTAATTGACATTTATTTTGTCTAATTGGTCACTTTGGTATATTTTGACTAAAAAGAGGGAGAAGGTATTATGTGGAGAACTGCAGTTGTGTGGAGATGTGGAGAGCTGCAGTTATTATGTGATGTTGTAGCTAGGATAAACAGGTGACAACTGATGTTGAAGGAGATGTTTGATGTGGAACAAAATGATGTTCTGTTTTGTGAAGTTCTGTGCATGTTCTGTGTTGCACAGGTGATGTTGAAGGAGATGTCAAAGGGTAACTCTGAATGGTACAGGTGCTGAAGGAGATGTCTGTATTGAACAGACTTAGGGGGAGAATAAGCACCCATGTGTTTTGCATGTACATTTGTGTATTACTAGTTGCTATTATAGCTAGTAATTGTGTTTGCTTCTGCAACTGCTTAAACTGTTGTTATGCTGTTTAAATTGCTGATGTGTTTTCTTGTGAACAAAATGGACTGATATATGTTTTAGCCAAAATTTGCCAAAGGGGGAGTTTGTTGGTTCTAGGTGTTGGCAACAATTTTCGTAAAACCAAGAGTGTTCACAAGGTGTTACATGTGATGTCTTAACATAAGATATCTTGTACCTGTTGGATGTTGAAAATATAATTATGCAGGATTGTTTCATGATGTCATACCCAACGTCATGACATCTGATATCATGCACCTGCTGGATATTTAAAATGGAATTATGCAGGATTGTTCCAGGATGTCAGACCCGATGTCATGACATTTGTATACAGAACATTCAGTCTGAATGTTATGTATTATGTGATTGCGTTTTTAATGCAAATCTATGTATGATTGAAGATATGATTTACACACGCATTCAATCATTAATTACAACCAGATTTACTTATTTTCCAAAGAGATTTAATCAGCTGTCATGAGAAGATTTAAAAGGAAAATAATTTTAGGGTTTTATGATGTCCAAGCCCAGCTGAATACTTCTATAAAAAGGACATGGAAAACCTGATTTGATACACAAGAAATACAGAGCAAAATATTGAGAGAGAATAAGGGTTTAAGTCTAGTGTGGTCGTGTGACTTGTAAGCCATTCAATTCATCCATAGATGATTGAATTGGTCTGATTTTTGAGTTGTAATTTGTCACTCAAAGCTTTTAAGCATGAGTGTGTGTCTACTTGATTGAAGCTACTAAGTAAGATCAAGTGTGTGTCTTTGAAGAGTGTCTTCTTTTCATAGTAATTCTTGTTTCATATCACTGGTGTGATTGAGGGGGAGTGAGTGGGATCTCATGTCTAAGAGTTCTTAGGTAGAAGTCACACGGGCAGAGATTAGGTGAAAAAGACTATAACTTGTGTTGTTTACTGAGAGTTTTTGAACTGATTCTATTTTAGTTGATTTCCTTCCTGGCTTGGTAGCCCCCAGATGTAGGTGAGTTGCACCGAACTGGGTTAACAATTGCTTGTGTCTCTTGAATTATAGTTCTTTATCTTTATCCTGTTTGTATTATTCAGATATTAGTGTCGTGACATTACCTTCGACATGTCATATCTGATACCAGAATTTCTTGCTCAAATGAGAAAAGTGAAAAGAAATATGAATAAATGAGCAAGAAAGTAAATTGCATTAAACTAAATTGCAAGAAATTAAATGCTTGAATTAAAGTTAATAGTTAGTATGGTTAATGTTACTGTGTCATAAGACAATTTAGCGCTATGTTAAGCAATCGTAAGTGGACTAATGTAGTAGTCACACCTATCTGAGGCCGATCAATAAAACTATAGGCAAATAAACACAAGTTAGATATCATGACTAGTAAGCCAAACTCCTAAAACTTGTCATGCCAAAAGAAAAGGGGAAGGCCTTGTATGGACTTTAGGTTTTTTGCTTGACCAAGAAGCAACCTATCTTGGACACAAAGCAACTCACTTGATCATGGATCAAGTTGAGTTTGATTTGGATCAAAGAAGGTTAAACCTCTCATATGTCAAGACCAACCATGAGACATTAACTCATTGGCCAAAATAAAAGAAGTGAGATGAAGATGAAATGAATAAAATGAGGATTCAAAAGTCAACTGCAATTGGTCAAAAGTGAATCATATAATCATCAACCAATGTTAAATAGAAGAGAAATGAAGATTAGAAGTCAACAAGTCAAACATATTTTTTTGGTATTTTTGGAATTAAAATAAATGCAAAATTAAAATAGACAAAATATGGTCAAACCTCAAATTCAATTCAAATCAACTTAAACAAGTCCAATTAAATTCTCATAGGTCTAACATGGTCAAACAAAGTTTGACAAAAATTTTAAACAATTTTTGAAATCAGAAACTATTTTAAAACAATTAAAAACAATAAAAATAACACAACATGAATTAAAATCTCAAATAAATCTCAAATCAATTAGAAATTGATGAGACTGTTTTTCCTTGACTCATCATGATCCATATGTGTTAAGAAAATATTATTGGAATTTTCAGATATCATAAAGTATTTAAAATGAATTAAAAACTATTAAAAACCAAATAATTCAAAAAAATATTAAATAAAGTCACAAAAATAATTAAAAATCAAAATATGAAATTAGAAATAAGAAATTAATGAAATTTTTAAAATAAAATAATTCAAAAATATTTTTGTGACTTCAAATAAAATAGTTATGAGGTTTTGAAAATAAATGAAATTAAAAGAAATTAAAACAGAAATAAGAAAATATCAAAAATCAGGAGCGCTTGGATGAGTTTCATTAATTGACGTGGCATCATCCAAGGGCTTAGAGGCGCGGTCATACCATATACCTTGGTCAAGCGCATCACATAATGAATTAAAAATAGTCAACAAAAGCAAAGGCCATGATTATAACATTTAAATGAGATCCAAAGGCTCAAATCCATCCACGTGGGGATGGTGGTGGAAACCACCATCTTCTCCGGCCAGAGAACAAACTCTGGCCACCACACGCAGGGTTTTCAACCTTAACCAAAATAAACAAGCCAGGTATCAAAACCTTGGATCTTCCTCAATGTTTCTATTTAATGAGCAATCTGAGCTTGGAGATCAAGATGCACAAACTAAAATGGCAGAATTCATGAAATTAAGACCACCATTGACCTGCCTCTTGCTCGAAGACATCAGAAAACACTTAAAACTCAAGCAATTCACATTGAAGTGCAACTTTAAACAACACGATCTCCTCAAGCTTTTGATTCCAATTTGATCTTGAGGTAATGAGGATGCAAGGCTAAGGAATTAAGACTTGAAGATCAACTAATGATGTTGAAATTCAAGCTTGAAATTGAGAAATGAAAATTGAAATTCCTTTGAGTGAGGTTAGGTTTCGAATTCTGCAGGGTTTCAGATTACCTTTAGGTTGAAATTTGAATGAGGAAGCACCTATATTTATAACTGAGTTGTGCTGCAAGGTAGTGAAATGCTCGTGTGCATGAAGATTGGGTCCTCCATGCATGGGCCTGTACAGGCGCATGTGAGGCCCAAAATTGAATGGAATTGCATGCTGAGATCATTTTGGAGTGAATTGGACGTGCACAAGGCCTGACATTTGCTTGCACATCAAGTTACAAAGTGAATTGCATAATTGAACCTAAACATTAAGCTCTTCGAAAGTCCCACTTGGAAAATCCAAACATGGTGGTGTGAGTAATGGTTGGAAAGATCTTGACATAAGGAATAAAAGTTATGTTTGGAAAAAATCCATTTGGAGTTCGGAAAATTATGAAAACTGGCTTTGAAGTTTGAGGTACAAAACATGTCTAGGTTTCCTTTGAATTTTTTTACCAAAAGTGATCAACTTCAAGCCCTTATATTTCAATTATGCAAGCCTCAAATGGAAAACCCTCCAACATCCAAGTTGTAGATATTTTCAAGATTATCAATTTGGAATTAAATTGTGCATCATTTTGATTTTTAATGAGAAAGTTATGGGCACTTGAAGTTGGACATTTCTCAAATTCAATGGTTTTGGTCCAAAGTGACCTATAATGTTTTGTATTATCACATGTTTTTATTTTAGGATTATGAAATTTTGTCAATCATAAAATTTTAAGTAGACATCTTAAGCTTTCCAATGCAATTTGTCTCACCTCAAAATCATAGAAAATAAGGAAGTTAGGTCTTTGGTAAGTTGACCCAAAATTAGGGTTTCAGTCAAAATGACCTATAATGTTTTGAAATTAATGATAACCTTCCATGTTTCAAATGGATTTTTTATGAAAATTAAAGTAGTTCATATGGTTCTTAAGAACAGTTTTTCTCTTGGGGTCATCTTCATTTGACAATCACATCAAAAGTTAGGTCTTAGGGATCCACAGTTTAGTCAGATGACTTGATTGGTCAACTTCTCAAGGTCAAACTTCAAATCTTGATGATTGAATGATTGAGGATACTCACATAGGCTCATATATGCACAAAATAATGAATGAAAGAAATTCCCTTGATTGAATTTGATCATAGGTTGAGGTTGCTTCATGAGCAAGGCACAATCAATGCACAATTGAATTAGGGTTTCCTTGCGAAACAAGCCTCAAGCCCTTTGGGTTATCTTGATCAAATTGGCAAACTAAGATACTTGGGAGACATATATGATGATTGATATCTTTGGGAGCCATTGTCATGCTTGCTTTCATCTTTATCTAGCCATTTCTTTGAGCTTAGGAGCCTTCTAGGAGCATGGGAGCACATGATCACTTGAGCTTTCGAAAGGTATATGGATCGCGTGCTATGGTTGAGGTTTGAAAACCTGCAACTGGTGGCCGGAATATGGCTTCTCACCGGAGAAGACGGTGGTTTCCACCACCGTCCCCACGAGTCCAAACCTTTGCCCTTGGATCCACTCTTCCAGATCTAATCTTGGCTCTTGGTTTGATTGACTTTATTTAATGCAATGTGTTTCGTTGTTGACCAAAGTGTACCATGCGTGCGTGTTTCCCAGCCAAATGATCAGCCACGTCAATTAATGAATCTGAGATCTGACGCCTGTGGATTTTTCCAATTTCTGAATTTCATATTTATTTTCTTTTATTCCAATTATTTTCAAAAATTCATAACTTCTTTATTTGGAATCACAAAAATATGGGACCAATTGCAAAACTTTTCTATTAAATTCTAGTTTCTAAAAATGATTTTTAATTATTTTTGTAATTCCAATTAATATTTTTTGTGAATTATTTTATTTCTGGTTGTTTTGAATTCATTTAAAATACCTTTTGATATTCAAAAATGCCAAAAATATTTTCTTAACATCTTTGGATGATGATGAATCTATGAAAAATATTCTCATCAATTTCTTAACTGATTTGAGATTTAGTTGAGATTTTAGTCCAATTATGTTATTTTTCTTCATTTTTAATTGTTTAAAATTAGTTTCTGTTTTAAAAAAATGTTGAGAAAATTTGTCAAACCTTGTTTGACCATGTTAGACTTATGATGGTCCAATTGGACTTATCCAAGTTGATTTTAATTGGATTTGAAGTTGGACCTTTATTTGTTCATTTTATTTTATGTATTATTTTAATTCCAAAAAATACCAAAAATATGTTTGACCTTTCTTGACCTCTAATCTTCATTTCACTCCTATTTACCATTGATTGATGTTGATTTTATTCATGTTTGATCAATGTGTTTTGGTTATGTCTTTTGAATTCCAATTTTGTACATTCCATTTCCATCTTCTTCTTCTTCTTTTTCTTTTTGACCAATGAGTTAATGATTGGTGGTTAGCCTTGACATATGAGAGGCTTAACCTTCTTTGATCCAAATCAAATTCATCTTGATCAAAAATCAAGTGAATTTCTTTGTGTCCAAGATAGGTTGCTTCTTGGTCAAGCAAAAAACATAAATCCATACAAGGTCATTCTTCTTTTCTTTTGGCATGACAAGTTGTAGGAGCTTGACTTACTAGTCATGGTCTCCTACTTGTGTTTATTTTCCTATAGTTTTATTGACCGGCCTCAGATAGGTGTGACTACTACATTAGTCCACTTACGATTGCTTAACATAGCGCTAAATTGCCTTATGGCACACTAACACTAACTACTAATTACTAACATTTAATTCAAGCATTTAATTCTTGCAATTTACTTTAATGCAATTTAACTTCTTGCTCATTTATTCATATTATCTTTTTCCTTTTGCTCACTTGAGCTCATGTTTATGTTTATGCCATTTGCCTTTTGCTCACTTGAGCACATTATTGTGTATATACTATTGCCTTGTGTTTTGTTTTGTTTTGTTTGTGTGAACCAATGCAAAAGGAGAAAGGACTTAGAATTAGGACCTTACCTATGCTAAATGGAGTTTCAAGAGCAACTAGGCCTCATGCCTTTAGAATGCTAAATATGTTGAAGAGTAACTAGGCCTCATGTCTTTAGAATGCTTAATCTTGAAAGTTGAATTGAAAGGACCTTATTCTAAACTCACTCTTGTTCATTCTTTCTATTGCATTGTAGAACTTTTTGATTTGTTTTTTCTTGTGTGGTAGGGATCCCAAACTTGAGCTATTTAGAAGGACCATTGTCATGAGCATCCAAGATAGAAGAGACAAGTCCAAATTGGAAGATCATAGGAGCTTGATTGATTATTTGCTTGATTGCTTGAGTTAATTGCTTATTGCTTGCTAAGTCCAAAGGAAAGGAGCAACTTGGATCATCTTTATGATCTCAAGGAAGGAACTCCAAGGGTTTTATTTCTCTTCCCTCATCTTTGCATGTTTAGGACCTAGCCCTTCTCTTATTCTCTCCACTCTAACCCAAGCCAAACTTATTTTGTGCAAACATTGACATTGTTGTCAAAATTAGAAACCTAGGAACTATGCCTTTGATTTTTCAAAATCTTTTTATAATACTTATTTTGAATTGAACCTTAAGTCAACTTTGACTTTATTTTGTGAATACTTATAATTTGTAAATACAACTCACTCAATTGTTTTTGTGGTTCCAATGGCCACTTTTGCCAAAGCTTTTCATAAACATTAGCTATTAGGTTTGAGTTATCATAGTGGTTGATATAAACCTCACATGTATCCTTAGTGATTGGACTATAAGCCTTCCATACTTATTATAGGATGGATCCCTCACTAGTATGTTGAAGCTCTCCTCACAGGTGGATTTGTGGTTTAGGTTGAGTTTTCTCCCTTTGATAACAAAAGACCTTAAGGCTTTTGACCAATCCATTCACCAACTTATTTTGAGATTTTTACCCCGAACTACGAGGTTTTGATCCTACCTTTGTGATGGTATGTAGGCAATGGGTTTATCCATTCAAACAACAAAATTGTAAATAATTTGTATATTCTCTTCTCATCTCCCCAATCATGTTTGCACAAATATTTTCACAAATACCAACCTACCATACAACATTTGTAAAAAGGGCACCCTTATAGTACTAAGGATGTTTTGGATGCTTAAAACCTTCCCATTGCATAACCTACCCCTTACCCAGATCTCTGACATTTTTATTAGTTTTTGATTTGATAAAATTTCTCGGTTTTTGTTCGCTTTCTAACCTTTCCTTTGGAGAAATAGAAGTGCGGTGGCAACTCGAATTGTATGATTTACTTTTGATTTAGTCAATAAATCTAAAGGTAACGAATACCCTGCTACACTAGGGAGACCTTTTTTCTGTGCATATGTGTTTTTGCACAAATGATGTTTGCAATAAATAGAATCGGGGGATGAGAAAAGAATTTATTAATTATATTTATTTTTGTGTTTGACAATACCTTCAGACTTGTGCCTACGTACCAACATCAAATGAGGGATAAAAACCTCGTAGTTCGTGGTATCAATTTCAAAGTGAGTGCATTGCTTTTAACAAAAATTTAAGTTTAAGGAAGGCACAAAGGCCCAAAAATGGTTTGACTGAGTGTTAGTTCTTTTTGGCTTTTTGAAAATTTTAAGTCAAGTAAGTTAGATTTATTTACAAGTTTTTTTAAGAAAAGAAATTTGAAAAGGCAATGGCGTAAGGACAAAGTTTGTAATTTGTAACATGGTCAAAGTTTAGAAAACAGACATAAGCAAAGATGATTTTTAAAAGGAGGAAGAGATTTTGAAAGTAAAGAAATGGGAGGAGATGAAGAGACTAATCCTAAGCATAAAATTTAAAAGTTGAAAGTTGAAAAGATCTGACCAATGGGATGCAATCTAATAGACAAGAATGTCATATGGAAACCCAAATTTCCCCTGGACTTTATAATCAAACAATAATCAATACACAAATGGCAAGTTGAACAGCAAGGCATAAAATAAAGATAGCCACATCCAAGCTTAGCAACTCCATGATCTATTTCAAAATTTGCCCATGTATCAGACGACTTCAAAGATGGCATAAGTCACAGGTTCAAAATAACAACTTCACAATGATCATGTTGCAGATGAACTTAAATGGATCTTCAACATTGTATCAAATGAATGTCCACTTTACAAGGACTTGGTTTTATGAAAGTAGGCATTGGCCAAGTCCTTTGCATAGGGAGTGTTTCCTAAATTCTAAGTCAAATAGTCTCAGATCAAACCAATAGACCACACAAAATATTTTTTAGGGTTTTTGTTCTTATTATGTACATTAAGGTCAAAAGACCACACAAACAAACATGTATATACAAACACAATATATCACAAAATATGGCCCAAGTGGGCAAAGTGAAAATGACTTTAAAGTAAACAACTTGAATGGTATGAATAAAGCTTTAAAATTAAAGTGCATTAAAGGTAAATGACTTGAAATTAAATGTTAGTTGTTAGTTGTTAGTTGATTAGAAGTTAGTATTGCTTTTGCTATGTTTTTGTTTAAGTCATTCTTTGGAGAACACTCAACCCACTAATCATAAGCATGGATCCTTGAACCAAGACATCATCCAAAGGAAGGAAAAAATGCCAAGTTTCCACACAATACCATGAAAGAGGGGAGATTTACAATCTCACTAACTAGAATGTTATGCCTTTTGTGTCAAAATTTAGCGCTATGTTAAGCTATCGTAATTGGACTTATGTAGAAGTCACAACTATTTGAGGTCGGGTAATAGAATTTTGGTGTTAATGCATATTAGAGACAGAATATAATGGACTATGCTCATGAAACATACCACACACAAAAAGAATAGGCATAGTGGGAGACCTAATCTCATCCATACTTATGTTGATTTTGCAATCAACTAGCCTTAGGATATAGAGATATCGTAGGTCCATGACATGAATGAATAAAGAAGGGGAATGAGATGAAGAGGGATGGGAAATAGATTCTACACAAATTGGTCAAAGGAGGACTTTTACCAAATTAAGATCATTCATTCATTTTGGGAGATGGAATGTACATTCCATCAATCCCCTAAATCCAATGATCTTAACCTAGCAAAGTCAAATCAACCTTGACCAAGGCCCAACAACACAAGTCAAACTCACAAAGTCAATTAAAATGGATCAACACAATTTATTTGGCATTTAAACAATTAAAAAATAATAAAAATATGCATTAAATTAAATTATGGTTGGTAAATTTCCTAAAACCTCATCAAAACACCAAAGAAATGGACATGAGATTTATCATAGGTCAAACAAGGTCAATAGACCTTAGAGAAAAAATTTCAAAATTTTTGAAAACTTAAAAGTATTTTTAAACAATTAAAAATATTCACAAAATCAACTAATCATGAAAAGTATTAATTATGATCCAAAAAATAATTTTAATTCAGAAAATGAAAGAGGATTTTATTTAGATTTTTTGGTGAAACTCTCATATTTTTTGGATCAATATTAAATTTAATATGAATTAATGATAATAAAACAAATAAAATGAAAATCAATTAATCAGAAAAAACGTGGACCACTTGATCTCCCTCATTAATTGAGGTGGCAGATCAAGTGGGCCAAAACACGTGTTCCATCGTGCATTTGAGTCAGCATGCCACACAGTTGGTATTCAAAAGAAACGCTCATGATTAAAACAAAATAACTTGATCCTGTGACTCAGAATCTATCCAGCTCTTCACTGGAGCAAACCACCGGTCGTCTTCTCAGGCGACCTTGGCCGGACTGGTTCTCTCATTACCATCACAAAAATGAAACAGAAGGACATGATCTTAAAGTAAAAATGACACTGATCACGAATTTGGCCTCAATTCATCCTAACTCCAAGTATATTGAGAGATACATGGAGTTGAAATTTGAGGTACATGAACTAGGTTGCTTTGATTTGACCTCGAAACAACTCAATCTTCTTTCATACATTGGTAGGACTTCAGACTACCAAGGATCCAAGAGAATTGATGAGAATTGAGAGAGAATCGAAGAGAAGAAAAAATCTAGAAAATACCTTCAATGTTGTGCAGAACTTGATCTCTCTTGCTTTGATTCTCGTTTGATCTTGCTCAGGAAGCTTGCAGGAGTGGCTTAGGATTGAAACAAAATTTTGGATCCCTGGAGTTTTGAATCTCCAAACAGTGAGATTCAAACTCAATTTTCAAATGAAAATTCTCAGCTTTTCGTTTCAAATGTGAGGGTTTGAAGCGTTGGAGGCAAAACTGGCGCGCAAGGGTCCTTAATTCTGATGCAAGGGACTCTTATTTATAGCAAATTCAAGTGTTATTTGCACCTTCAAAGTTGTTTCGAAATTTGGAAATTAAGTGATGCATGCTTGCATGGGTGTGTACATGCCCATGAAGCTACTCAATTAAGTCCACAATCACATGTAATTGAGTCTGAAAGTGAATTGGAATGCAAGGCAAAAGTGTGCAGCTGTTTGAAGTTGATCCTTGCCAAATGATGAAGCCATGTTCAAACCATGCGCAGACCACTCAAACCTTGTCCAAAATGAATGAAATTAGACTCTTCGGAAAGCTTGGATCAAGAGGAGAAACTCTTATGTTGAACACTTTTCCATTTGAAGCTTGTATCATGATGAATTTTGAGTTGGAACTTTGGAAATTTCAACATGTTAAAAAAATTTCTAAGTGTCAAGTCATATGTTCAATTATTCCACCTTGGCTAACTTTTCATGTGAGCTTCAAATGAGAAAAGTGTATTCATAAAAGTTATATCTCTTTCAAAACCCTTCAAAATGGTCACAAATTTGACCTCATTTGGATATGGGATGAATGAGTTATGCATTTTTGAAGTTGAGGAAAATCACTTGTTCAATGATATTGGTCCAAAATGACCTATAATGTATCCTCATATCACATGCTCATAAAAGTTGATTCATATCTTCCTCCAAAAATCAATATTTAAGTAGACACTTTTAATTTGATTATTAAACTTGTAAATCTTTCATCTCATAAAAATTGAGTAAGTTATGGCTTTGGGAAGTTTACCTCCAAATTAGGGTTTAGACAAAATGACCTATAATCTTTCACCATAAAAAATGACTTTCCCAGCAAACCTATCTCTAGACCTAAACATGAAAGTTGTTTGGAATGTCATTTAGAGTAACTTTTCTCCTGGAATCATTTTAATATGATAAAAATTGTAGGAGATAGGGTCTAGGGAACCCTAGTTTTGATTAGATGAATTCCTCTGGTCAACCACCATCAACCAACTTGCTAGCTTGAAAGTCTCTTGACATTTTGGACTAATGGAGGATCATATATGCATAATATGATGAAATTTGAAGTGTCCCTTGAAATATTTGATCAATTGTTGAAGAAGCTTGGTGAAGAAGTTACATAAGATACCCAGATGAACTAGGGTTTCCAAGGTAAACCAACTCCAAACTCTTGAAGAATTCTTGATAAAAATAACATGTAAAGATCATGGGCACTCATATATGATGTCTAGAGACAATGTGTACCATTCCTTGGTTGAGCTCTTAGTAATGAGGGTCTTAAACCCTATATGTGAACTTGATAGATCGAGGGTGATCATGTGCTCTATCTACAAAAGGTTAGACAAACTGCAAAGACATATTTTTGGTATTTTGGTTAGTAAATGATAAAATACAAAGTATGATACAATCACATGGTGCTTGGTGATCTCTCCCAATACAAACCCAATTAATGAGGGGTAAGGAGGATGCAAAGGTATGATCCCAATGCCAATGCATATGATGAGATATCATGAGGGATCTTAGGATCAAAATTGGGATCTTACACATACCAAAAGTAGAAAAATGTGTAGCTAAGTCTTTGTAGTTGTTCTTGAATCAGAGCACTCGGAGCTCAGATGTTCTTGTTCGGCGTGTATATCTTCAGATAGATAGTTATTGAAAGCATATTGACTTCAGAAGTTCTTGATGTCTTTCTGATAGTGATTTCTTCAGTGTGTAAATCATCATATCTGTTGAGTGCATTGTTCAGATTCAGAGTATCTGAGTCTTCTCTCCGTCTGACTCTGTGCGCTTTCTTTTCTTCAGAGTCAGAACCTCTACTTTAATATATTCTAAGTTGTTATTCTGGACTTACGTGATTGTTAGATGTTTGTCTATCTGATCCTTTTTCTATTAGAGTCCTGCACACTTAGATAAATTTGTTAGGGTACAAAATCTTAGAGATGAATTGTAGATCCAAAACCTTAGAGATGAATTATAGATACAAAATCTTGTTCTTACAGTAACTAGGATGAGGTGGAGGTTATTTACAGTTGTGGGGATTTAATTGATTATAAGGATCAAATCACAACCAAAACGGCACATGCAAGTTCATTCATCATACATAGTAAACATGCATTAACAAGCTAGCAATTTCCTACTCATTAAAAGTAATATTGCAAGAATCATGAGGAAAACCTAACATGCAAGGTGCTAAAAACATGCTATGGAACCCCACCTCAACAAAAACCTAAGATTCAAGAGTGGAAGAAGATGATTGTGATGAATCTTGAATTTGAAACTAACAGCTCATTCTCCAAAATCTAAAGCTCAATCATTCAAGAACACGCAAAGTCTTTTAGTGAACTTCAATCTCCTCTTCTTCTCCCTCATGCAGTGCCTCTTTTCCTATTACTTTAATCTCTTCAATGTTCTTCAAGATTTTGAGAGAGAGGGGGCGGGGAGAGAGAGAGAATTAAAATTAGAAAAATGAGATTTTTCTCCGATAATTACCCACTAAACCTAAAAAAATCATCTAACTTCAGCACCATATCCTTTAATATTTTAATTATGCTTTCGGATTGTTTGTCAGTCAGGATTGATGTGATGTACTCAACTGTAATTAAGTTCCCAAAGATTTGTGAAATTGTTTCCTAAAGCTTGAACTAAACTTTGGATAGCTATTTGATACAATACTAACTAGAACTCCATTAAACTTGACTATCCTGACGATAAAAATCGACGCATATTATGACGTCTTGTAAGTGGATTTGACCGGTATAAAATGACTCGACTTTTTCAAACGTTCCACAATCACCCAAATTGAATATTGGTAGAAGCAATTCAGGATTTGACCCATACTTGTTCTCATTTCCCCTACAGGATTTCTAATGGTTGAAGCAATTTGGCGGGTCTCTAGTATTCTATCTTAACTTGTTTTCAGATGATGCATCTAACAATAAATTCTGTGATATTAGTCTTCATACCCGACCACCAATAATAATTTCTCAAGTCATGATACATTTGACTAGATGAATAGAAAATCAACTTCTATGAACTTGTTCTAAAATTAGTTATTTCAATTATGGATCAGTTGAATTCGAAGTCAAAATCTTTAAGATACTCCTTCCATCTCCTTTGTCTGATATATAGATCCTTCTGATCAAACAAATACTTCAAACTATTGTGAGCACAAAATAATTTTAATCTTAATTGATTATTTTATTAACAATTTTGAAAATAAAATGAAAAAAATAATTTCAAAAGTAAAAGTAAATTTCATTAAAATGTTTGAATTAATTGTATTAGATGAATAGTTAAAAGAGGTAAAATTGAATGAATCACAAAAGTGATATAAAAAGTTAGTTGTGATGCAATATATCGATATTTTACACGGACATGATATACAAATAAAACTATTAATAAATAAAATAAAATTTGTGAACCACTTGAGTGAGGGTAAGCATCTTCTAATAATGATTTGGAAACCGGAAATAATGTTGTTGTTTATTCATAAAAGGGTAGTAGGTGTAATGAAGCTAGATTTGAAAAAACAAATAGCATCGTAATACTCTCTGCATTCTCTTATTTGAAAACCAAGACAGAAATTATTTTTGTGTTTTCTAATTAGAACTTAGGCTCATAGTTTCTTAGATACCACCTTTGTGATTAAAAAGAACTTAAGTAAAACCTCTTCCTTAAATAGAAGTTTGAATGTGTTTTGCTTTCTCATAAACTATTATTTAAACCCAAAATCTAAGTTGTATTTTTCACAAACACAAACACAAACACTTGAATTCAATCATGTCTAAAATGACCCACTACTTGTTGATTTTCTTACTGTTCGTAATGTCTTGCTATGTTACTGCATTTGATTTCTACAAACTCAGTATGCAGTGGCGGCCATCTTTTTGTATATTTTCCACTGAAAAATTAAGCCCGAGTTCAATTCACGATACGATTTTTACTGAGGACTTCTACTCATGCAGGGAATTTCTGCTTACTGGGGAAAGACAAACTTCCTCCCGAACAGATAGCATATCAACTTTTATCAATCTATAAGGGATTTTAGATCAGTCCACATAAGGGATGACAACCATATATTTGATAAAACACAAATGCTAGTGCCTGATATAGAGGTATACACATCTCTAAAAGATCGAGGCCAAAACTCCAGACTCTCTAGGGAGTTGAAGATATATAACTCTTCTTTGTGCTCGCTGGGGAGACAACTTGAAAGATGATGAAGAGGATATAAACATGCTAGAAATATGAACAAATGTCTTACCTTTTGGAGATCGTATTATCCTTGGGAGAGCACTGAAGACATTCATATTATCCTTTTAGTCATTGTGAATGCTCACTTTGTTTTAAAAACAGTTTATAAAAACATTATTTTTTTAAAACAATGATATTTATCAATTAAAACATGCAAACATTTGTTAAACAGAAACAAATAAGAGTGCGAAAAATTGGATAAAGGCTCAAATTTATTTGATAGAATGGTAGTCCGTAAATGGCGAGACTCCATGGAACTTTACAAATTTGAAATTGGTGATATATATTGGAAAAATGATACATTGAACATAATGACCATTTCTCCACCAACTCTGAATCCAATGTATTTGAAGCTTCAGTTGATGATGACTGAGCGAGAATCTTTGACAGATGACAGTTGTAGAACAAAGTCTTGTCAGGATAAAGTTACTTGCCGAATCCCTAATTTTTGCCTAGATTGCCCTAGGGTGAGGTACTCAATCTAGCGGGATATATATATATATATATATATATATATATATATATATATATATATATATATATATATATATATATATATATTCATTTTTTTCATGTCTCTAACTTTTTCCTGGACTTCCCTTTCGGGTTTTTAATCCACCGAGACGCTCATTTTTACCTAAGCCGCCCTTTCGGGTTTTCAACTTAGCGAGCTATTCTGTTTTTTATTTTTAGGCGAAGTATTTCTTGATAGCATCTGAATTCACAGGGAGAGTGAAATCCTCCCCATCCATAGTTGTATGTATCAAAGCACCGCCTGAAAAGGCTCTCTTGACAACATATGAACCTTCATAGTTTGGAGTCCACTTGCCCCTGGAATCGGGCGCGAAAGACAAAAGTTTCTTGAGCACAAGGTCACCTTCTTTGAACACACGAGGCTTGACCTTCTTGTCAAAGGCTTTCTTCATCCTTTGCTGATATAACTAACCATGACACATGGCAGTTAATCTCTTCTCTTCAATTAAGTTCAATTGGTCATAATGACTTTGAACCCATTCAGCCTCAGTCAACTTAGCTTCCATCAAGACTCTCATTGATGGGATCTCCACCTCCACGGGGAGCACAATCTCCATGCCATATACAAGAGAGAAAGGGGTTTCCCCTGTTGAAGTGCGGACAAATGTACGATAGCCATGCAAAGCAAATGACAACATCTCATGCCAATCTTTGTACATAACAACCATCTTCTGGATAATCTTCTTGATGTTCTTATTAGCAGCTTCAACAACCCCATTCATCTTGGATCTATAGGGGGAAGAATTATGATATGCAATCTTTAACTCACTACACAGCTCTCTCATCATCTTGTTGTTCAAGTTAGATCCATTATCAGTAATGATCTTGTCTGGCACACCATACCGGCATATGAGTTGATTCTTGATAAACTTCACAACCACCTGCCTGGTCACATTTGCATACGATGCTACAACCCACTTTGTGAAGTAATCAATAGCCACTAAAATGAAACCATGTCCATTCGACGCTTTGGGCTCAATCATGCCAATCATATCAATTCCCCACATGGAGAAAGGCCAAGGTGAGGAAATAACATTCAGAAGTGTCGGGGGAATATGAATCGTATCCGCATAAATCTGACACTTGTGGCATTTCTTCACATATTTGCAGCAGTCAAACTCCATTGTCAGCCAATGGTAGCCTGCTCTCAACATCTTCTTTGCCTTGGCATGCCCGTTGCAATGAGTACCAAATGAACCCTCATGGACTTCAGTCACCAACAGGGCTACTTCGTGTCTATCCACGCATCTGAGCAGAACCATGTTAAAATTCCTCTTATAAAGCACATCACCATTAAGGTAGAAACTGCCAGATAATCTCCTCAAAGTCTTCTTATCTTTAACAGATGCCCGAGGCGGGTAAATATGACTTTGAAGAAAGCACTTGATATCATAATACCATGGCTTATCATCTTTCACTTCTTCAACTGCAAATACATGAGCTGGTCTATCCAAGCGCATCACAGTGATATTGGGAACTTCATTCCAATACTTCACCATAATCATTGAAGCAAGCGTAGCAAGAACATCTGCCATTTGATTCTCATCTTGAGGAATATGATGGAAGTCAACCTCAGTAAAGAAAGTGGAAATCCTCCTCGCATAATCTCTATATGGGATGAGGCCAGGCAGATTCGTCTCTCATTCACCCTTAATCTGATTAACAACAAGAGCCGAATCACCATAAACATCAAGATGTTTGATCCTAAGATCAATACACTCTTCCAAACCCATAATACAGGCCTCATACTCCGCCATATTATTCGTGCATTTGAAAGTTAACCTTCCTGTAAAAGGAAAATGCGTGCCTTGAGGAGTAATAATCACTGCCCCAATACCATTTCCATACTGATTAACAGCACCATCGAACACCATACCCCATCGCGAACCAGGCTTTGGCCCTTCATAGAGTGTAGGCTCATCGCAATCTTTCATCTTCAAATACAGAATCTCCTCATCAGGGAAGTCGTACTGAACAGACTGATAATCCTCGATTGGTTGATGTGCGAAGTGGTCAGCCAAGATACTACCTTTAATAGCTTTCTGAGCCCGATACTCAATATCCTACTCAGACAACAACATCTGCCAACGGGCAATCCTCCTAGTTAAATCAGGCTTCTCAAAGATATACTTGATTGGATCCATTTTGGATATCAACCAAGTCGTATGATTCAACATATACTGGTGTAAACGCTTAGCGGCCCAAGCCAAAGCAAGCGTGTCTTCTCAAGCGTTGAGTACCGAGACTCACAATCAGTGAACTTCTTAGTCAAGTAGTATATGGCATACTCTTTCTTCCCTGATTCATCTTACTTACCCAATACACAACCCATGGAATCATCAAGCACAGTCAAGTACATAATCAATGGTCTCCCTTCAACAGGCGGAGACAGAATCGGAGGCTCAGACAGATACTCTTTGATACTATCAAAAGCCTTCTGGAAATCCTCGGTCCAATCATGACGCTGATCTTTCCGGAGGAGCTTGAATATAGGCGCACGTGTGGCAGTCATGTGGGATATAAATCTTGAAATGTAATTCAAGCGACCAAGAAAACCTCGGACTTGCTTCTCAGTTTTGGGCGCAGGCATCTCTTATATTGCTTTGACCTTGGCAGGGTCAACCTCAATACATATTTCACTGACAATAAAGCCCAACAACTTTCCGGAACGGACTCCAAATGTACACTTGTTTGGATTCAAGCGGAGTTTGTACTTCCTCAAACGCTGGAAAAGCTTCAACAAGTGTTCTACATGTTCAACTTCGTTTTCGACTTTGCGATCATATCATCGATATACACCTCGATCTCCTTGTGCATCATATCATGAAACAAGGTAGTCATGGCTCGTTGATACGTGGCTCCGACGTTCTTCAACCCGAAGAGCATCACTCGATAACAGAATCTTCCCCAAGGTGTGATGAATGTTGTCTTCTCCATATCCTCAGTGTGTGGCCAATATTGTGCTCGTGCCTAAGAAAGATGGAAAAGTACGAATGTGTGTGAACTATCGAGAATTGAATAAAGCTAGTCCGAAAGATGATTTTCTCACTTTTCTGTAGCGAGGTATTTGTTACCTCATGATTTGTTGACTAAACCAAAAGTAAGCATACAATTCGAGTCGCCACCGTACTTTTATTTGTCCAAAGGAAAGGCTAAAAAGCGAACAAAAGCCAAGTAAGAAGTTTTATCAAATAAAAAACTAATAAAAATGTCAGAGATCTGGGTAAGGGGGTTGGTTATGAAATGGGAAGGTTTTAAGCACCCAAAACATCCTTAGTACTCTAAGGGAACCCTTTTTGCAAATATGTATTGTAGGTTTATATTTGTGAAAATATTTGTGCAAACAAGATTGGAGGGATGAGAAAAGAATATACATTATATTTACAATTTTGTTATTTGAATGGATGAACCCATTGCCTACGTACCATCACAAAAGGTAGGATCAAAACCTCGTAGTTCGGGGTAAAAATGTCAAAGATTGGTGAATTGATTTGGTCAAAAGCCTTAGGATCTTTTGTTATCAAAGGTAGAAAACTCAACCTAAACCAATAATCCACCATGTGAGGAGAGCTTCAACATACTAGTGAGGGGTTAACCCTATAATAAGTATGGAAGAATTATAGTCCAATCAATAAGGATAAGGTGAGGTTTACATCAACCACTATGATAACTCAAACCTATGAGTAATGTTTATGAAAAAAGTTTTAACAAAGGTGGCCATTGGAACCACAAAAATCACTTGAAGTGAGTTGTATGTACAGGTTAAGTGTATTTCCAAAGTGAGGTGAAAGTTGAATTAATATTTATTCACAATGAGTATTAATAAAAAATGAGTTTGAAAAGTCAAAGGCATAAGGCCTAGGTTTCTAATTTGAAACAAAGTCCAAGTTTGCACATAAATGAGTTTGTCTTGGGTTAGAGTGGTGAGAATAAGAGAAGGGCTAGTCCTAAAGCATACAAAGATAAGAGAAGAGATAAACCCTTGGAGTTCCTTTTTCTTGAAATCATAAAGATGATTCAAGATGCTTCTTTCCTTTGAACTTAGCAAGCAACAAGCAATCAAAACAAATATACATTCAAGCTCCTGGGATCTCCATTTGGCTTGTCTCTCTTAACTTGGCTACTCATGACAATGGTCCTTCTTACTATCTCAAGATGGAATCCCTATCACACAAGTTCACAACACAATAAGAGGAATGGACAAAGAATGAGTTTAGATTAGGGGTCCTTTGAAGTCAAGTTTAAGATTTAGCATTCTAAAGGCATGAGGCCTAGTTGCTCTTCAACAAGTTTAGCATTCTAAAGGCATGAGGCCTAGTTGCTCTTGAACTCCTTTAACCACAGGTAAGGTCCTAATTCAAAGTCCTTTCTCCTTTTTGCATTGGATTCACACAAACAAACACAAAGCAAACACAAAGCAACAATATATTTATATACAATATAGGCTCAAATGAGCAAAAGGAAAATGACATAAACATAAAATATGTGCTCTATTGGTTCTAGGTGTTGGCAGCAATTTTGGTAAAACCAAGAGTGTTCACAAGGTGTTACATGTGATGTCTTAACATAAGATATCTTGTACCTGCTGGATGTTGAAAATATAATTATCCAGGATTGTTTCAGGATGTCATACTCGATATCATGACATCTGATATCATGTACCTGCTGGTGTAAGACCCTAATTTTGACTCTAAGATCCCTTATGGCATCATATCATTTCACATTGCATTTGCCTCAAGGATCATAACATCTTGTTTCCTTTACCCTTGGGTGGGGACTTGTGTGAGTGGTTTGAGAACACCAAGCATGATTGAATTGTATATTATTGCTTTTCTTATTTTATTTACTAACCAAAAGCACAAAAATATGTCACTAACTTTGTTGGTTTTGAAGCTTAAGCAGTCATGTGTGCCCTAGCTCCTAGGAGGCCCCTATGCCCATTGAAGTGGCCAATTAAAGATGAAAGCAAGCATTACAATGGTTCCCAAAGCTCTCAATCATCATATATGCCTCCCAAGTATCTAAATTTGTCAATTTGATCAAGATAAACCAAAGAGCTTGAGGATTGTTTCCCAAGGAAACCCTAATTCAAATGTGCTTCAACTGTGCCTTGCTCATGAAGCAACTTCAACCTATGATCAAATACAATCAAGGGAAGTTATTTCATTCATCATTTTATGCATATATGAGCCTTTGTGAGTATTATAAATCATTCACTCATCAAGATTTGAAGTTTGGACTTGAGAAGTTGGTCAGTCAATTCATCTAACTATTTTGAAATCCACTGAGACCTAACGTATGATGTGTTTGGAAAATGAAGATGACCCCAAGCGCAAAAATGTTCTTAAGAACCATATGAACAACTTTCATGTTCATCAAAAATCCATTTGAAACTTGGAAGGTCATCATGCATTTCAAAACATTATAGGTCATTTTGATTGAAACCCTAATTTTGGGTCAACTTCCCAAGGACCTAACTCTTTCAATTTTTATGATTATTAGGTGATACTAAATTCATTGGAAATTTTAAGATGTCTACTTAAATTGTTATGTTGGACAAAATTTCATGATCCTAAAATAAACACATGTGATAATACAAAAAATTATAGGTCACTTTGGACCAAAGCCATTGAAATGTGAAAAAGTCCAACTTCAAGTGCCCATAACTTTCTCATCAAAAACCCAAATGATGCAAAATATAAGTCCAAATTGATTTTCTTGAAAAGATATACAACTTTTATGTAGAATCTTTTGTTATTTGAGGCTTTCATCATTGAAACAGAAGGGCTTGAAGTTGGTATATTTTGGCAAAATTCTCAAATATATGTTTTGTACCTTGAACTTCATGGCCAGTTTTCAATATTTTCCACACTCCAAATGGATCTTTGTTCAACATAGCTTTTGTTCCTTATGTCAAGAAATTTCTAACCATTACCCACATGCTTATATTTGGATGTTCCAAATGGTGTTTTCGAAGAGATGAATAATTGTGATCATTTATGGAAACTGTAGCGGGGTATTCGTTACCATTGGAGATATTCACTAAATCCAAGGTAAATCATACAAAGTCGAGTCGCCACCGCACTTCTATTTATCTAAAGGAATGGTTAGAAAGCGAACAAAAACCTAATAGTTTTAACAAAAACTAATCAAAGAAACAGAGATCTGGGTAAGGGGGTTGGTTATGCAATGGGAAGGTGTTAGGCACCCAAAACATCCTAGGTACTCCTAGGTAGCCCTTTTCACACTTGTTGTAAAGGTTATTGTTTTGTGAAAATTTTGTTTGTGCAAACATGATTGAAGAGATGAGAAGAGAATATACAAGTTATTTACATTTTGTGTTTGGATGGATGAACCCATTGCCTACGTACCCTCTTATAAAAGATTAGGATCAAAACCTCGTAGTTCGGGTAAAAAATTTCAAAACAAATGAGTGGATTGATTGGTCCAAAAGCCTTAAGGTCTTTTGTTATCAAAGGGAGAAAACTCAACCTAAAACCACAAGTCCACCATGTGAGGATAGCTTCAACATGCTAGTGAGGGGTTAACCCTATAATAAGCATGGAAGGCTTACAATCCAATCACTAAGGATGAGGTGAGTATTATATCTACCACAAGGATAACTCAAACCTAATAGCTAAAGGTTATGGAAAATTTGATTAAGAAAGTGGACATTGAAACCACAAAAAGGCATTTGAATGGGTTATATTTACCAATTAGAAGTATATACAAAAATGGTCAAAGTATGAATTAGAGTTCATTTACAATGAGTATTAGTGAAAAGAGTTTGAAAAATCAAAGGCATATGGCCTAGGTTTCTAATGTTGAAAACAAAGTCAAATGTTTGCACAAAAAGGATTTTGGCTTGGGTTAAAGATGAAAAAGAAAGGCTAAGTCTTAAGGGAAACAAACAGGTGAGGGATAAGAAATGAAACCACACTAGGAGTTCCTCTCTTGAAATCATATAGATGATCCAAGTGGTTCCCATCCTTTGGAATAATCAAGCACAAAGCATAAACAATCACACAAGTCTCATAAGAGATCCTCAATGTATCTTGTAACTCACAAGGATGAACATGATAATGATTCTTCAATTAATCTCAAATGGAAACTCATAGTTCAAGAGCACACATACAAGCAAACAAACATCACACAATATATCCATACAAGAGGCTCAAACAATGGGTGGGCTTTAGTCAAGAGGGGTCATGTCAACCTCGACAAACAAGCCAAACTGTAGAAGGGTAATATGTAGCTCTTAACCACTAACATTGAAAGTTAGGCTGAAGCTGATCAAAGATGGTAAATGAGGATGAGACCTCATGCTCTTAACCCTGGCCAGAGTGAGCTCATGACAAAGAAAGCGTGGGGATCCAGAAAGAGGGACCCTATTCCACTTGACAGACTCTGGACAAAGATCTTGGGTACATGTTCAGAAGCATCAACACGTAGTGCGAGCATAGAGAATGACTCACTGAATAACGGGGGATTGGCTACTAATCCCTTTTATCCGTAAATTTCCTCTTCTCTTGGAGGTCTTATCAAGTATCACATGCCTCACCTTGGAGGTCTTTGGCACAATTGTAAACAAACACAAACAGAGCCTCTAAAGGAGGACTTACCAGCAAAATGCCTGCCAAAAAGGTGACAGGACTTCCAGACTACATGAAGTAACAAGATAACTACCTAAGTGGTGTGTCAACCACAATCCAAAGCTCAAGCAAGAGCTAAAGTAAGCAAGCAACTAAGGTACCTTGAAGTGGAAGTTGATGTTCACGCGTTCTCAAGAGCTCCAATGCTCCAGATCAACTCCTATGCATCTCCTATGAAGCTTTAAGCAAGAAGCAATGGTTGAAAACACTTGAATTCACCTCAATTTCAAAAATCCATCGCCATGCTCATGTACACGAACTGCTCGAATTCTAGCTCAATTGCAACAAACAGATGATGATTCTTGATCAGTGAAGGATGAGGATCAAGAATATGTCAAGATCTTTGAGCTTTGTGTGAAGAAAATGAGAATTCAAAGTGAGAGAAAATTTGAGGGAGTTTTGAATTTTCAGATCTGAAATGGTTCTGTTATGTAGTTATAATTAGGGTTTCAGCTTATATACTCCATGCTAATCACAATTCTAATCACTTAAGCCAATGGTTAATCATGATTAAGGAGTTATGAAGCAAAAATGCAAAAATGCAAATTAAGCTCACAAAGCCATAATCCACGTGTACAGTCCCATGCAAGGCTTGGAATTCACTCATGGACATCCAAGGGTCAAGATTTGATGATTGTTTTACTTGCACCTTAAGCCAAAAAATGAATTGTGAATATTTTCTTCAATTTGCACATGTGGGAAATAGTGAACTCTTGGCCACGATTCTTTTGCATAATTGAGACAAATGATGTCATTTTGTGATTTCTTGAACATGAGGAGCATTTTGCAAAAAGAATGAACCAAATTGGAGCATTGTATCAAAAGTTAGGCCATTTTGAATTTCCATGCACACCTTGTGATCAAATGACCATAACTTCTCAACCATTCATCATATGGACATGAATTAGGACTTTTTGAAAAGAGGAGACAAAGATCTACAACTTTCATGTTCACCAAAAATCCATTTGAAACTTCTTTGACATTGACAAGTCAAGTTGAAAGTGAACCAAAAACTTGCCAAATTTGGAAACTTTGAATTATAGGTCATTTTCCATTTTTAGTAACTTTTGCCATGACCTTTGAATCTTCAAGATGGATGTTTAGAATGATGATTAGGCCTTATTTGAACATGTTTGAGGTGTCTCAACTCATTTCCCCACCTCATAGCCCTCAATTGACTGCACAGTTGACTTTTTGGTCCTTAGATGACCTTGAAATGTCTTGATTGATTTAAGCCTTTACCACTTGGTGAAATTGCTTCAAAATGAAACCCTAGCTCATGTAAGCTCCTTATAATAATCATGTGATCCTCATCTCAAGAAAATACCTCATCTCTTGCACAAAGGATCTTCTTGAAGCTTTTTGACCTGGTGATTGCTTAAGCTACACACAACAGATGTTAGTGACATATTTTTTGTGCTTTTGGTTAGTGAATAAAACAAGAAAATCAATGATATACAATTCAAGCATGCTTGGTGATCTCAAACCACTCACAAGAGATCCCTACCCAAAGGGAAAGGGAGCCAAGATGCTCAATGATCCTTGAGGCTATGCAATGCAATGTTATGATGCCATGAGGGATCTTAGGGACAAAATTGGGGTCTTACAGATGCCCCTATTTAAGGTCATTCTTGTCGGAGAAGTGAAGTTTAAAATCTTCGTCTCGACGAGGTAGAATGGGCTTAAATAATAACAAAGAGACAAATTTTGGTCCCTAAGAGACCTCATGACGCAGATGTATGTATGCAAAACAAACAAACTATGTGGGGATATGTGTCCACAAAGAAGAAAAGACATCCAGAGAAATTGACAATCCATAGGAGTAATACACTCACTAGGGATAGAGACTCTACCGGGGACTCTCATGGGGATACGAAAAAGGATAAGAAAAAATGCGTGAGCAGGTCACGACTTGAAGCTGGGGACTTTACTGGGGAATAAAGGGGAATAAAATGCGTGAGCAGGTCACGACTTGAAACTCGGGGAATAGAATCCCAAAAGGAGTAAACCCCATGGAAGGACATCGAGCTCACTCGAAGGTGCATGTATTGGGGAATATGCCAACACAGCAAAAGGCGATCCACAACAGATACCTCGCTGGGGATGTCTAGAAAAATGAGACTTTCTTGGGGGAAAATTTGCGGGATGAGGTGTTACCGGTTACTGGGCAACAAGCTCAATGAGACATGTGATCTGATCACCGGTATAAGGGTGAGAGAATAACAAGCTCGGGAAGAATGAATATCTAAGACCGGTATAAGGGTGAGAGATATCAATCAACCAAATCATCTGAGAAAGACCTAAAAAGGTATATCTCAACTTAGGAAAATCTGACTCCACAGGGGACCAAGGTCATAATAGGGAGCAGAAGGAAGGAACACCAGGGATACCGGTTACTGGGCATATAATAGGTGACCAACCAAAGCGTGAATTGGGGAATATTCCCAAATCACTCATCATCCAAAAGGAGAGCAGAACGCAAACTCGATTATGGGATGGACATTCGATTCTAAAACAGGGATATGAATCTTACTCAACTGGGGAAGAACAAAAGGCTTCGACCGAAGAGCGCATTAGATATATTATCTATTGCCGTCAGAACGTAGATAATATACTCGCATGGAAGATTATCCACAACCGGTTACTGGGTTAATAAAGGATAAATCAACCGAGGCGTGAATTGGGGAATATGCCAAAACACTCATCATCCAAAAGGAGGGCTGAAAAAGTAAACTCGACTTACAAGATGGACATTCGATTCCACAAGGAAATACGAATCTTACTCGACTAGGGAAGGACAAAAGGCTTTGACCGAAGAGCGCATGAGATATATTATCTATTGCCGTCAGAACATAGATAATATACTCGCATGGAAGATTATCCACAACCGGTTACTGGGTTAATAAAGGATAAATCGACCGAAAGAGAAAGGCATCGGGATACCAAAACTAGGTATATAATGATGACCAATCAAGGGGAGCAACAAACATCACCGGCAAATGGTAAATGAAAGAGGACCCGCTGGGGATAAAATTGCTTAATTAGAGCAATTATCCAACAGAAGGAGGGAATATCAATACCGAATATTGGATAATGATAACCGTCAAAGAGGGGATTACATCTACCGATATAAGGGTAGAAAACCACGGAAGAGTAACCGTCATCAATTAGGATGAACAACAATGGTTAACTCTGCAAAGGGGAGGAAAGTAGGGTTTACAACTACCGGTATATGGGTAGAAAACCATAGACTCCGCTGAGGAAAAAAAGTAGGGTTTACAGCTACCAGTATAAGGGTAGAAAACCACAGACTCCGCTGGGGGAAGAAAGTAGGATTTACAACTACCGGTATAAGGGTAGAAAACCACAGACTCCGCTGGGGGAAGAAAATAGGATTTACAACTACCGGTATAAGGGTAGAAAACCACAAACTCCGCTGGGGATAAGATGAATGATTGCCGGTTACTGGGCAATTATTCATTTATACCACGGGGAAGCACAAGAAAACAGTCTCGAGAGGCCCATTTAGGATCAAACCAAAGAGGTAAATTGAATCAAGACTCGTCCTAATGAGGATATAACTCAATAGGGAAACCCATCCCAATATATGTGTTGGGAGGAAACGAAAACAATCGTCGTCCACGAGGATATAACTCAGTGGGGAGTGCAGAAGGAAAGATAAACACTTTCTGCTTAAGGGGCTGACTCTATTTTGAAAGATCAGACACCGACATCTGCTTGGGGAATGTATAACCAACTAGCAGAGGATAACAAACAAAAGATATATGGCAAAAATGTAATATGAATATCCAAATGTTTGAAGATTATATGCACATATGCGTGGTTTATGTAAGATGAATGCTGACAAACAGACATTTCTAACACAAACAACTCCAAAGGGACAGGCACACAGCCGTCCGGTACTACACCTCAAGAGAGGAAGCCCAAAATTCCAATGAAGAGTATCCAATCTGCCGGAGAATCAGAGATATCAGGAAATCACAAAATCTCTGGGGGATGAATCGTCAGTCAATCCGGCTGGGGAAAAAGAGTTCATTGCACATGCAGAAACTGCCACAAAAGCGATTCTACTAGCGAATCAGAGATATCAGGAAATCACAAAATCTCTGCAGAGGAATGAACAACAACCACTCCACCTGGGAACCGGATCACGACGCAAATAAATTCTGCTGGGGAAACCAACTCCGTCGGGGAAATTATCAAAGGGGGTGATGGATCCTTGTGGGGATAAAATCACCAACCAAAAGCTTCCAAAGGTCAAACGAACCAAGAGCTCTCACCCACTGAGGAGGAAGGAGGCTAAATAATACCTTTACCATACACTCTGCTCGGGAGGAAAACCACAAAAGGCTCCGGAGGAATCATCAGTCACAACCAGAGAAAAAAGTTCATTGTGCAGGTAGAGTCTGCCACAATAGCAACTCTACTAGGGAATCCATCTGAGGGAGATAAGGGGGAACTGGTGATCTGACACCAAGTACCAAACTCACCAAGGAAATCACACCTGTCGAGGAGAAAAGATCGCTCTTCCGCTGAAGGGGAGAGGGGTGAACATCTCAACAAGCATACCACATAGGGGCGAACCATCACAGATAAAGTCCACCACACCAACAACTTTGCGGGGGATATATCCGAGGAAACGAAGGAAATCTGGGGATCAACCACCAAATACCGAATCTTCCAGAGAGAACACATCTGCAGAGGAGGAATCAATAATCATCTCGACCGGGGATAGGAGTTATAATGAGAGCACTTCCACCAAATGAGCAGCTCTACTAGGGAGTCTATCCGATGGATAAAGGGATTATGGGGGCCAGCCACCAAAAAACGAATCTTCCAGAGAGGACAGATCTGCCGAGGAGGAAAGATTGCTGCCCTGCTGGATGTCAGGAAACTGAATAATCTCAACAAGCACTCCACTCGGGGACGAACCATAAAAGGGGGCCCGGAGGAAGAAGATACAGTCATGCCAGGAATATGAACAAATGTCTTACCCTGTTGGGGATCATACCACCCTTGGGAGAGCACTGAGGATCTCCTAAGTATCCTTTTGTCATTGTGAATGTTCACTTTGTTTAAAAAACAAGTTATGAAAAATTCATTTATTCAAAACAGTGATATTTTCTCAATTAAAACATGCAAAACATTTGTTGAATAGAAACAAATAGGAGTGCAAATAATTGGATAAAGGCTCGAATTTACTTGATGGAATGGTAGCCTGCAAATGGCAAGACTCCATAGATCTTTACAAGTTTGAAATTGGTGATATATATTGGAAAAGGGCTACATTGAACATAATGACCATTTCTCCACCAATTCTGAATTCGATGTATTGGAAGCTTTGGTAATGACGAATGGACAAGAATCTCTGACGGATAACAGATGCAGAACACAATCTTGTCAGGATGCAGTTACTTGCCACATCCCTAATTTTTGCCTAGATTCCCCAGGGTGAGGTACTCAATCTAGTGGGATGCAAATATTCATTTTTTATGTCTCTAACTTTTGCCTGGATCGCCCTTTCGGGTTTTCAATCCACCGAGACGCTCATTTTTGCATAAGCCGCCCTTTCGGGTTTTCAACTTAGCGAGCTATTCTGTTTTTATTTTTAGGCGAAGTATTTCTTGACTGCATCTGAATTCACAGGATGAGTGAAATCCTCCCCATCCATAGTTGTAAGTATCAAAGCACCGCCTGAAAAGGCTCTCTTAACAACATATGGACCTTCATAGTTTGGAGTCCACTTGCCCCTGGAATCGGGCGCGAAAGACAAGACTTTCATGAGCACAAGGTCACCTTCTCAGAACACACGAGGCTTGACCTTCTTATCAAAAGCTTTCTTCATCCTCTGCTGATACAATTGACCATGGCACATGGCGGTCAATCTCTTCTCTTCTATCAAATTCAGTTGGTCATAACGACTCTGAACCCATTCAGCATCAGTCAACTTGGCTTCCATCAAGACTCTCATTGATGGGATCTCCACCTCTACTGGGAGTACGACCTCCATGCCATAAACAAGAGAGAAAGGGGTTGCCCCTGTTGAAGTGCGGACAGATGTACGATAACCATGCAAAGCAAATGGCAGCATCTCATGCCAATCTTTGTATGTGACAACCATATTTTGGATAATCTTCTTGATATTCTTATTAGCAACTTCAACAGCCCTATTCATCTTGCGTCTATAAGGAGAAGAATTATGATGTGCGATCTTGAACTCACTACACAGCTCTTCCATCATCTTGTTATTCAAGTTAGATCCATTATCAGTAATGATCTTATCAGGCACACCATAACGGTATATGAGTTGATTCTTGATAAACTTCACGACCACCTGCCTGGTCACATTTGCATATGATGCCGCTTCAACCCATTTGGTGAAGTAATCAATTTCTACGAGAATAAACCTATGTCCATTGGACGCTTTCGGCTCTATCATGCCAATGATGTCAATTCCCCACATAGAGAAAGGCCATGGTGATGAAATCACATTCAGAAGTGTCGGAGGAATATGAATCTTATCCGCATAAATCTGACACTTATGGCATTTCATCACATACTTGCAGCAGTCAGACTCCATTGTCAGCCAATAATAGCCTTCTCTCAACATCTTTCTAGCCATGGCATGTCCATTGGAATGAGTACCAAATGAACCCTCATGGACCTCGGTCATCAACAGGTCTGCTTCGTGTCTATCCACGCATCTGAGCAAAACCATGTCAAAATTCCTCTTATAAAGCCCTTTGCCATTGAGGTAGAAACTTCCTGATAATCTCCTCAGAGTCTTCCTATCTTTCACAGATGCCCCAGGAGGGTAAATCTGGCTCTGAAGGAAATACTTGATATCATAATACCATGGCTTATCATCCTTCGCTTCTTCAACTGCAAATACATTAGCTGGTCTATCCAAGCGCATAACAGTGATATTGGGAAATTCATTCCAAAGTTTAACCACAATCATCGAAGCAAGCGTAGCAAGAGCATCTGCCATCCGATTCTCATCTCGAGGAATATGATGGAAGTCAACTTCAGTAAAGAACGTTGAAATCCTCCTCGCATAATCTCTATATGGAATGAGACCAGGCTGATTCGTTTCCCATTCACCCTTGATCTGATTGACAACGAGGGCTGAATCACTAAAAACATCAAGGTGCTTGATCCTTATATCAATGCACTCTTCCAATCCCATAATGCAGGCCTCATACTCAGCCATATTATTCGTGCATTTGAAAGTTAGCCTTGCTGTAAAAGGAATATGTGTGCTTTGAGGAGTAATAATCACTGCCCCAATACCATTTCCATACTGATTTACAGCGCCATCAAATACCATACTCCATCTGGAACCAGGCTCTGGCCCTTCATCGAGTGTAGGCTCATCACAATCTTTCATTTTCAAATACAAAATCTCCGTATCTGGGAAGTCATACTGAACTGACTGATAATCCTCAATAGGCTGGTGTGCCAAGTGGTCAGCCAAGATACTACCTTTAATAGCCTTTTGAGCTCGATACTCAATATCATACTCAGATAACAGCATCTGCCAATGGGAAATCCTCCCTGTTAAAGCAGGCTTCTCGAAGATGTACTTGATTGGGTCCATTCTGGATATCAACCAAGTTGTATGATTTATCATATACTGGCGTAAGCGCTTAGCAGCCCAAGCCAAAACACAACATGTCTTTTCAAACATTGAGTACCGAGACTCACAATCAGTGAACTTCTTACTCAGGTAGTAAATAACATACTCTTTCTTCCCTGATTCGTCTTGTTGACAAAGGACACAACCCATCGAGTCTTCAAGAACTGTCAGATATATGATCAAAGCTCTTCCTTCTACAGACGGAGACAGGATTGGAGGTTCAGACAGATACTCTTTAATACTGTCGAAAGCTTTCTGGCAATCCTTGGTCCAATCATGAGACTGACCTTTCCGGAGGAGCTTGAATATCGGCGCACATGTGGCAGTCATGTGAGATATGAATTTGGAAATATAATTCAAGCGGCCAAGAAAACCTCGGACTTGCTTCTCAGTTTTGGGCGCAGGCATCTCTTGTATTGCTTTGATCTTTGCAGGATCAACCTCAATACCTCTTTCGCTGACAATAAAACCCAATAACTTGCCGGAACGGACTCCCAATGTACACTTGTTAGGATTCAGACGAAGCTTATACTTCCTCAAACGCTGAAAAAGCTTCACCAAGTGCTCTACATGTTCAACTTACGTTCTTGACTTAGCAATCATATCATCAACATATACCTCAATCTCCTTGTGCATCATATCATGGAACAAGGTGGTCATAGCTCGTTGATACGTGGCTCCGGCGTTCTTCAAATCGAAGGGCATCACTCGATAACAGAATGTTCCCCAAGGTGTGATGAATGTTGTCTTCTCCATATCCTCGGGTGCCATCTTGATTTGGTTATATCTGGAAAATCCGTCCATAAATGAGAAGATTTAAATTTAGCTGTATTGTCTACCAACATATCAATATGTGGTAGAGGGAAATCATCTTTCGGACTAGCGTTATTCAAGTCTCTATAGTCCACACACATCCGGACTTTTCCGTCTTTCTTAGGCACGGGCACAATATTGGCCACCCATTAAGGATACGTAGAAGTCACCAGAAACCCCGCATCAATTTACTTCTGAACTTCCTCTTTGATCTTCACTGCCATATCAGGATGAGTTCTTCTGAGCTTCTACTTCACAGGCACGCACTCGGGCTTCAAAGGCAGGAAATGTTGCACGATATCTGTATCTAGACCCGGCATGTCTTCATACAACCAAGCAAAGATGTCGACATATTCTCGTAGCAATTCAATCGACCCCTTCTTAACAGATTCTTCCAGGAGTGCCCCAATCTTGACTTCTCGCACACAATCTTCAGACCCCAAGTTGACTGTTTCCAGATTCTCAAGATGTGGATGAATGATCTTATTTTTATGCTCAAGTAGACGGGTAATCTCGTTAGGAATCTCTTCAACATCATCTTCCTCTGCCTCGAATACAGGGAATTCAAAATTGGGAGATGGTGTTGGGTCATTATGTTCAATGGGTTTGATCAACCTGCATAATGATTTTGGATATGAAAAGCTTTTTAGAAATCAAACAAGGAAAATCATTATGCAGATGAAAAGATTGATTTTATTCTATTTTTTAGGGTTTTATGTGATCACCAATTTCATGCAAAAAGCAAAAAGGGAAAATAATTGGAAAAACAAACATTTAACATGAATTTATTGAATGAAAATATCATTGTTTTTATGTTGCCAACAATGTTATCACTTCTCCTTTTGGCACGGGAGAAGGGTTTTTAAACAAAGTGATCATTACGTTGACTTGTGGATAACTGTAGGAACATCCACAACGACCCAATTGTTGCAGACCCCTCCAGGGATGACAAAATTGTCAGAGTCCTCTGTATCTTCTTCCAAAACAGCAACAGCTTCTTCGTCCTGACCTGCGTGGATGAAGCCTCCACTCTTGAACATCCCTTTCTCATTGAAGACCCCAGAAGAAAAGCGAATGCCAGCCCGAGACTTATTGTCTTCTAGCTCAATCATTTTTCCTAGACCAGCAATTGCACCACACTCAATGGCCAATTTCGCATCTCTATAGGAAGCAAATGAAGGAGTCCTCTTCTCAATTGGCTCAACTATAGATAAAGCTTGGAAAGCGGTTCTAACTTCATCCTTAGCATCTATGTATGAGAAGGAAGAGAAGTGGCTAACCAGGAGAGCCTTTTCTCCCCCTACCACTACCAGTTTCTTGTTCTTCATAAATTTCAGCTTCTGGTGTAGGGTGGATGTCACGGCCCCTGCCTCGTGAATCCATGGTCTGCCCAAGAGACAACTATATGATGGGTGGATATCCATAACCTGGAAGGTAATTTGGAAATCACTTGGTCCAATCTTAATTGGGAGGTCAACTTCCCCAATCACAGTCTTTCGAGACCCATCGAAAGCTTTCACAACTACTCCACTCTGCCCCATGGGAGGCCCTTGATAAGACAGTCTAGAAAGAGTGGACTTTGGCAATACGTTCAGGGATGACCCAGTGTCCACCAGCACATTGGACATGGCATCGTCTCTACAATTCATGGATATGTGTAATGCCAGGTTGTGGTCTCTTCCCTCCTCAGGGAGATTAGAGTCACAGAAACTCAAATTGTTACAAGCAGTAATGTTTGCAACAATGCTATCGAACTGTTCTATTGTGACATCATGATCTACATATGCCACATCCAAAACTTTCTGCAGAGCCTCTCTATGTGGTTCTGAATTCAGGAGTAATGATAACACGGATATCTTGGATAGCGTTTGTAGAAGCTAGTCTACAACATTGTACTCACTCTTCTTGATGAGCCTCAGCATCTCATCACAGTCTTCTTTCACACTGTCACTTGGGCCAACGGAAGTAGGAGTTTTCAGTACAGAGGAGGGTTTAACAGCAAGTGCCGGATTCGGGGTGCTCACAGCATTCCCAATCGGGCGTTTAACAAAATCAGCCTTAGCCTGGCGACTTCCTCCTTGAGTTCACGGTTCTCTTGCTCTAGATGATCCATCAGTCTTGCAGAGTTGGCTCTAGTGTAGTACCGGTGAGTCAATTTGTCTTCAAAATAAATGAAGAGCACGGAGTTAGGCCACAGGACCAGAAGCTGGGAACAAAACCTGCTTATGCACATGATGCATGCAATGCTTGTGCATATGATTTGTTTTTATTTCGAAGGAACTCTAGGGTTTTATTTGCAAATTTTGGAAATATTAAGCATTTTATCGCATATGGAAATATCTCATTCAATAATATCAGGGAAAAGAAGTACAACATTTGTCAATCATGTACAAGAGAAAAGGAAAATAATCATCCTATGGATCCCTAGGAACAATCATCTAGAGCTCGGGACACAGGATGACAGGATGCACGAAGCCTCTTCACCTCCCTCTCGTAAGCTGCCTCCATATCTGCCTTTTCCTTGGCGAGTTGGTCATATCTCCTCTTCCAAAACTTGGCAGACTGAGGAAGTAGAGAAGTCCATGCATCATCAGGATCATCAATAACTTGATGCTCGAGGAACTCAATCAAAGCATCTTTCTCCTTAATCTGCTGAAGCAACTCTTCCCTTTCACGGATCCAGGCACGTGATAGGTCTTCGTCTTTCAACTCCTCTACTCCTTGGTTAGGGAGGGTTGAAGGCCCAGCCACAACCAAAGTTGTAGGTCTCGGATAATCGTAAGGCATGAGATACTCAAATGCTCTCTTCCTTACCCAAGCAGTGTATGGCTCCAAAGCGATGCAATTCTTAGGACCCAACTCCTTCCTTTCTTATGAACTTTGCGCCAAGCGTGAACCATTCTGCCCTTCAAGCCTTGGGGATCTTTTCCCTCCTGAAAGAACACACCCTCTAACGAAATGTTATTAGGTTTATCCTTTAGGGGGAACCCAAGCTGACGACGTGCTAAAACAGGGTTGTAGTTAATCCCACCACATGTACCAAGAAGAGGCACATTGGAGAATTCACCACCAGAGTCAATAATCTGCACACCATCATACACGCGGTTATACCAAGAGATATCATCATTAGTGAGAGACATGAGTCTCGTGGACCACCGTAGACATCCCTTGTTCTCCTTGAAGGCGACCGTCTGAGGTAAGTGAGAAATAAACCACTTATACAACAGAAGCAAACAACACACAATGGCACCACCACCCTTTTCATTCCTCATATGCAAAGAGAAATATAGCGTTCACATCCACAAACTTGTCGATGTTGGGGAACAATACCAATCCAAAGATGAGAAGTAAAAATATGGCTTCAAAGGCATCCTCAGTCATGGCCTTCCCATAAACAGTAGCTTGAGCAATGAGGAACTCAGAAGGGAGACCTTGAATTCCACCTTTGGTAGTCATATGAGCACCAACCAGAGATCCATCTATGTGCAACATGTCAACTATCTCTTGAGACGTAGGAATACTCTCCAAGCCACTGAACGACAACTGATCCAGGATAGGTATACCCACGAGATAGGCATACTCCTCAAGGGTAGGCAAAAGCTGAAAGTCCGGAAAAGTGAAGCAACGGTACAAGGGATCATAAAACTGCACCAATACACTCATCAACCCTTCATCCACCTGAGTAGTCAGAAGAGGAAGAAGCTTCCCAAAACGAGCTTTGAAACCCAAGGGATCTAATACATAGGATGTCAGATTCCTTAACTCTTTCAAATCTGGCTGTCTGAAGCTGTATTTCTTTGAATTCCTTCTTTGTCTTTCCATGTCTGAAAATTTTGCAAATAAACCCCTTAAGTTCCTTGAAAATTTTCTTTTTTATTGATGATATGGATGCAAATGGATGCATGAATGCATGAATGCAACAAACACACTCAAGGATCAAGCAAAGCACACCAAACAAAGGTCATGGGATGGATCATATCATCCTTAATATCAATCATCCATTTTGGTGGATTATGGTTTACACCTTATCGACACCTAAGTTCCATTGATATTAAGGATACATGAACGGATCAACCATGAATCAAGGGTTTGTTGCAAGTCACGAGCATGGGGTCTAGGTTAAGAACCACCTAAAGGGGGTGTACTAGGGTTTAAACCTGCCAGACATGTTCTACAAGAGGTTCCCATAGTCATCATCCCATCTTTCAGATATTATCGGAGAAACGACTACTCGTATTCCAAAAATATTCTCAAGAGAGACTCTTATGAGTGTAGTATCGCGTAACAATCGTATCAAATCTTACATTTGAACGACTTTCGCACTACATCTTAAAAATAGGCCAAGATGGGCTTGGTAAACTAAGGTCCTTGGCTTCTAAGGTCTACATTGGAAAGAGTAATGTCTAACCACAACTTACTTGTGTGACATTATTGATCCCAACATGACCTCCACCAAGTAAATGGACTTGCAAGTCGACTTGCTAAGGAATAACTCCACACAAGTCAACAAGACTACGCCATTCTCCTATCCTAAGTGCACTCGAGTCCGGGTATAGAACTCATCTCACAAAGATCACCAAGCATACAAGGAATTAATATCAAGCAATTCAATCATTACATACAATACAGTAATCCCAATTTGCACAAAAATATGTCACAAAACAAATATAATACAGCAAGTATGAAAAGTTGGCAAAACCCACTGGAGAATCTATTATCCCCAACAGAGTAACCACTTTTCTGTAGCGGGGTATTCGTTACCATTGGAGATATTGACTAAATCCAAGGTAAATCATACAAAGTCGAGTCGCCACTGCACTTCTATTTATCCAAAGGAATGGTTAGAAAGCGAATAAAAACCTAATAGTTTTAACAAAAACTAATAAAAGAAACAAAGATCTGGGTAAAGGGGTTGGTTATGGAATGGGAAGGTGTTAGGCACCCAAAGTATTCCTAGGTACTCCTAGGGAGCCCTTTTCACACTTGTTGTAAAGGTTATTGTTTTGTGAAAATTTTGTTTGTGCAAACATGATTGAAGAGATTAGAAGAGAATATACAAGTTATTTACATTATGTGTTTGGATGTATGAACCCATTGCCTACGTACCCTCTTATAAAAGATTAGGATCAAAACCTCGTAGTTCGGGTAAAAAATTTCAAAACAAATGAGTGGATTGATTGGTCCAAAAGCCTTAAGGTCTTTTGTTATCAAAGGGAGAAAACTCAACCTAAAACCACAAGTCCACCATGTGAGGATAGCTTCAACATGCTAGTGAGGGGTTAACCATATAATAAGCATGGAAGGCTTACAATCCAATCACTAAGGATGAGGTGAGTATTATATCTACCACAAGGATAACTCAAACCTAATAGCTAAAGGTTATGGAAAATTTGATTAAGAAAGTGGACATTGAAACCCCAAAAAGGCATTTGAATGGGTTATATTTACCAATTAGAAGTATATACAAAAATGGTCAAAGTATGAATTAGAGTTCATTTACAATGAGTATTAGTGAAAAGAGTTTGAAAAATCAAAGGCATATGGCCTAGGTTTCTAATGTTGAAAACAAAGTCAAATGTTTGCACAAAAAGGATTTTGGCTTGGGTTAAAGATGAAAAAGAAAGGCTAAGTCTTAAGGGAAACAAACAGGTGAGGGATAAGAAATGAAACCACACTAGGAGTTCCTCTCTTCAGATCATATAGATGATCCAAGTGGTTCCCATCCTTTGGAATAAGCAAGCACAAAGCATAAGAAATCACACAAGTCTCATAAGAGATCCTCAATGTATCTTGTAACTCACAAGGATGGACATGATAATGATTCTTCAATTAAGCTCAAATGGAAACTCATAGTTCAAGAGCACACACACAAGCAAACAAACATCACACACTAGATCCATACAAGAGGCTCAAACAATGGGTGGGATTTAGTCAAGAGGGGTCATGTCAACCTCGACAAACAAGCCAAACTGTAGAAGGGTAATCTATAGCTCTTAACCACTAACATTGAAAGTTAGGCTGAAGCTGATCAAAGATGGTAAATGAGGATGAGACCTCATGCTCTTAACCCTGGCCAGGGTGAGCTCATGACAAAGAAAGCGTTGGGATCCAGAAAGAGGGACCCTATTCCACTTGACAGACTCTGGACAAAGATCTTGGGTACATGTTCAGAAGCATTAGCACGTAGTGCGAGCATAAAGAACGAATCACTGAATAACGGGGGATTGGCTACTAATCCCTTTTATCCGTCAATTGCCTCTTCGCTTAGAGGTCTTATCAAGTATCACATGCCTCACCTTGGAGGTCTTTGGCACAATTGTAAACAAACACAAACAGAGCCTCTGAAGGAGGACTTGCCAGCAAAATTCCTGCCAAAAAGGTGACAGGACTTCCAGACTACATGAAGTAAGAAGATAACTACCTAAGTGGTGTGTCAACCACAATCCAAAGCTCAAGCAAGAGCTAAAGTAAGCAAGCAACTAAGGTACCTTGAAGTGGAAGTTGATGTTCACGCATTCTCAAGAGCTCCAATGCTCCAGATCAACTACTATGCATCTCCTATGAAGATTTAAGCAAGAAGCAATGGTTGAAAACACTTGAATTCACCTCAATTTCAAAAATCCACCGCCATACTCATGTACACGAACTGCTCGAATTCTAGCTCAATTGCAACAAACAGATGATGATTCTTGATCAGTGAAGGATGAGGATCAAGAGTATGTCAAGATCTTTGAGCTTTGTGTGAATAAAATGAGAATTCGAAGTGAGAGAAAATTTGAGGGAGTTTTGAATTTTCAGATCTGAAATGGTTCTGTTATGCAGTTATGATTAGGGTTTCAGCTTATATACTCCATGCTAATCACAATGCTAATCACTTAAGCCAATGGTTAATCATGATTAAGGAGTTATGAAGCAAAAATGCAAAAATGCAAATTAAGCTCACAAAGCCATAATCCACGTGTACAGTCCCATGCAAGGCTTGGGATTCACTCATGGACATCCAAGGGTCAAGATTTGATGATTGTTTTACTCGCACCTTAAGCCAAAAAATGAATTGTGAATATTTTCTTCAATTTGCACATGTGGGAAATAATGAACTCTTGGCCATGATTCTTTTGCATAATTGAGCCAAATGATGTCATTTTGTGATGTCTTGAACATGAGGAGCATTTTGCAAAAAGAATGAACCAAATTGGAGCATTGTATCAAAAGTTAGGCCATTTTGAATTTCCATGCACACCTTGTGATCAAATGACCATAACTTCTCAACCATTCATCATATGGACATGAATTAGGACTTTTTCAAAAGGGGAGACAAAGATCTACAACTTTCATGATCACCAAAAATCCATTTGAAACTTCTTTGACACTGACAAGTCAAGTTGAAAGTGAACCAAAAACTTGCCAAATTTGGAAACTTTGAATTATAGGTCATTTTCCATTTTTAGTAACTTTTTCCATGACCTTTGAATCTTCAAGATGGATGTTTAAAATGATGAGTAGGCCTTATTTGAACATGTTTGAGGTGTCTCAACTCATTTCCCCACTTCATAGCCCTCAATTCACTGCACAGTTCGCTTTTTGGTCCTCAAATGACCTTGAAATGTCTTGATTGATTTGAGCCTTTACCACTTGGTGAAATTGCTTCAAAATGAAACCCTAGCTCATGTAAGCTCCTTATAATAGTCATGTGATCCTCATCTCAAGAAAATACCTCATCTCTTGCACAAAGGATCTTCTTGAAGCTTTTCGAACTGGTGATTGCTTAAGCTACACACAACAGATGTTATTGACATATTTTTTGTGCTTTTGGTTAGTGAATAAAACAAGAAAAGAAATTATATAAAATTCAAGCATGCTTGGTGATCTCAAACCACTCACAAGAGATCCCTACCCAAAGGGAAAGGGAGCCAAGATGCTCAATGATCATTGAGGCTATGCAATGCAACGTTATGATGCCATGAGGGATCTTAGGGACAAAATTGGGGTCTTATAGAAACCAAGTGAAACTTTAATGCACAAGCTAATACATTGCCATATGCACGTCCAAACTTGATTCATTTGTGTTCAGCACTCATTTGCAATGGATTTTGGGCCTCACATGCGCCTGTACAGGCCCATGCATGGAGGACCCAAGTGTAGCGGGGTATTCGTTACCATTAGAAATATTGACTAAATCCAAGGTAAATCATACAAAGTCGAGTCGCCACCGCACTTCTATTTATCCAAAGGAATGGTTAGAAAGTGAATAAAAACCTAATAGTTTTAACAAAAACTAATAAAAGAAACAGAGATCTGGGTAAGGGGGTTGGTTATGGAATGGGAAGGTGTTAGGCACCCAAAACATCCTAGGTACTCCTAGGGAACCCTTTTCACACTTGTTGTAAAGGTTATTGTTTTGTGAAAATTTTGTTTGTGCAAACATGATTGAAGAGATGAGAAGAGAATATACAAGTTATTTACATTATGTGTTTGGATGTATGAACTCATTGCCTACGTACCCTCTTATAAAAGATTAGGATCAAAACCTCGTAGTTCGGGTAAAAAATTTCAAAACAAATGAGTGGATTGATTGGTCCAAAAGCCTTAAGGTCTTTTGTTATCAAAGGGAGAAAACTCAACCTAAAACCACAAGTCCACCATGTGAGGATAGCTTCAACATGCTAGTGAGGGGTTAACCCTATAATAAGCATGAAAGGCTTACAATCCAATCACTAAGGATGAGGTGAGTATTATATCTACCACAAGGATAACTCAGACCTAATAGCTAAAGGTTATGGAAAATTTGATTAAGAAAGTGGACATTGAAACCCCAAAAAGGTATTTGAATGGGTTATATTTACCAATTAGAAGTATATACAAAAATGGTCAAAGTTGACTTAAGGATTCAATTCAAAATAAGTGTTATGAAAAGAAAGTTTGAAAATCAAAAGCATAAGGCTTAGGTTTCTAATGTTTGAAAACAATAGTTAAATGTTTGCACAAAAAGGGTTTTGGCTTGGGTTAGAGTGGAGAGATGAAGAAGAAGAGCTAAGTCCTAAGTAAAACAAAAAGATGAGGGATAAGAAGTGAAACCACACTAGGAGTTCCTCTCTTGAGATCATATTGATGATCCAAGTAGCTCCCATCCTTTGGAATAAGCAAGCACAAAGTATAAGCAATCAAACAAGTCTCATAAGAGATCCTCAATGTATCTTGTATCTTCCACTTGGATGAACATGGTAATGATCCTCCAATTAAGCTCAAATGGGAACTCCTAGCACAAAAGCACACACATCAAAAGTTCCATGAAGTAAAACAAGAATGGACAAGAGTGAGTTTAGAGAGTTGGTTCTTTTAATCCATCTTCACCAATAAGATCCTTTAACTCCAAATTTGCATAAGGGAGGTCCTAGAATCTAAGTCCAATTCTCCATTTCTTTGCATAGGGAAAGTCCTAGAAACTAAGTCCATTTCTTTGCATTTGGTCCACCACAATCAAAACAAAATACAAGCACAATAATATATACACAATTATGTGCTCAAGTGAGCAAAAGGCAAATGGCATTAACATAAACATGTGCTCAAGTGAGCAAAGAGAAAATCAAATGAATAATATGTGCAAGAATAGTAAATTGCATAAAAGTAAATTGCATAAAGTAAAAATTAATTGTTAATAGTTAGTGTTAGTAGTTAGTGTGCCATAAGGCAAATTTAGTGCTATGTTAAGCAATCGTAATTGGACTTATGTAGAAGTCACAACTATCTGAGGTCGGTCAATAATAATGTAGGCAACAAACACAAGTTAGGAGTCTTGATTAGTGAACCAAGTCCCAAAAACTTGTCATGCCAAAAAGAAGAAGAGAATTGATGTTGTATTGGTTTAAGCCTTTTGCATGATTTAAAAGACAACCTATCCTTAATGCAAAGCCATTCACTTGATCAATTTATCAAGATGAATTAGATTTGAATCAAGGAAGGTTAAATCTCTCTAATCAATGCTAACTTATCAACCTTCAACTCATTGATCAAAAAGAAAAAAGAAAAAGAAGAAGAAGAAGAAAATGAATAATGGAGAATCGAAATGACAAAAATTAAAGTGCATTAAATGAAACACAATGTACCAATCCTCATATGTTGACCAATAACATTGAAAGTCAAGGTCAAACAATTAAAAACAGAAGTGAGATGAAGATTGGATGTCAAGAAATGAATAAACTATTTTTTGGCATTATTTAATATTAAAAATAAACTTGAATTAAAATAAATGGATTGGTCAAACTTCAAAACCACTTCAAATCAACCTTGAAAGATTCAAGTGATTTATCCTAAGTTCAACAAGGTCAAACAAAGTTTGACAAAAAATTTCAGCATTTTTAAAAGTCAGAAACTATTTTTAATCAATTAAAAATGAATAAAAATAACCTAATTGAACTAAAATCTCAAATAAATCTCAAATAAATTCAAAAATTGATGAGAATATTTTTCATAGATCCATCATCATTCAAATAGGTTAGGAAAATATTTTTGCATTTTTTGAATATCAAAAGCTATTTAAAATGAATTAAAAACAACCAGAAAAGAGAAAATTCACAAAAAATATCAAATGACAAAATAAAAAATATTAAGAATCAGAAATAGAAACTAGAATTTATTTGGGAAATAATGCAATTGGTCCCATAATTTTTGGATAAAAAATGAAAGAGATATTAATTTTTGAAAATAATTGGAATTAAAGAAAATAAAAGGAAAATAAAACAAAAAATGGAAATTAGAAAAAGCGTGGACCGTCTGATCTAAGCTCATTAATTGAGCTGGCAAATCAAGAGGCCAAGAAGCGCGCGCCTATGGTGATCCACGGTCAATGCACGCGTATGGGAAAGAATTAAAAGTCATAACAAGCAACGCTCCTGATTTAATCTGGAAAATGGATCCAACGGTCCAGACTTAAACTGTACATGATGAAGCCACCGGAGCCACCGTCTTCTCTGGTGAGCTTCCAGATTCCGGCCAAAATGCAGAACTTCAAAGCTTAACCAAATTAAGCGATCTATACATCAATAGAAAGTTGGGATGATGTACATCATCCCTGTACCATCCTTTTTCATTCTAGATCTCTACGATTTGAGAAATCAGAAGTTGAAAAATCTGGTGTTCATCATGAACTCAATGAATTGAAAAAATTAAAAGCATAAACATGATGCCTCTATTGAGAGGACTTCAGCCAACACAAAACCACAACCAATAGGTCGAAGGATTAGGAGAATCGAAGAAAATACGAGTTGGAGTTCAAGTTTGAGTTCTGGTGATTTGAGCTTGAAACCTTGCTTGCTTTATCAAAACAGAAGTTCAATGAAGTGTATAGTGAAGGTCTAGAAGCATTAGATCTATGAATACAACCAGATGTAGTTGAATTCGAGATCTGAAAATTTTAAGAGAAATGAAACTTGCTTCTTTAGTGATGGTTAGGGAATGAATTCTGCAGCATTTCAGGTTGAAAATTGGATGCAAATTGAATGGAATGATGCTTCTATTTATAGATGGATAGGCAAGGCAAGTGTGATCAAACTCATGTGCATGAAATTGGATCCTCCATGCATGGGCCTGTACAGGCGCATGGAGGGCCCAAAAGCAAGTGCAAATGCAAGCTGATATCATACCAAATTGAAATGGACGTGTACTCTGAGCTGCAATGGCTTGTGCAATGAATTCCAACATGTTATGCACAAATATGCTTAAAACTTCTCCTCTTCGAAAATGCCATTTTAGACAATCCAAGCATGGGCATATGGGTAATGGTTGGAAAGGTCTTGATGTAAGGAACAATTGTTATGTTGGTCAAAAATCCATTTGGAATGTGGAAATTTATGAAATTTGAGTTTAAAGTGTGATATGCAAAACATGTCAAGGCAAGGTTTCTAAAATTGGCCAACTTTCAAGCCCTTCTGTCTTGATGATGCAAGCTTCAAATGAAACACCCTCCAACATAAAAGTTGTAGATCTTTTCAAGACAATCAAAATAGACTTACATTTTTCATCATTTAGATTTTTGATGAAGGAGTTATGGGCACTTGAAGTTGGACTTTTTTTACTTTTAATGCCTTTGACCTAAAAGGACCTATAATGTCTTGCATTATCACATGTATTTCCTTTGAGATTTTGAAATTTTGTTCAACATAACATTTGAAATAGACATCTTAAGCTTTCCAATGCATTTGGATTAGGGCTTCCTTGAAGAACAAGACCTCAAATCCTTGGACTTGCTTTGATCAAAAATGATGAATTGAGGCACTAGGGAGGCATATTTGATGGATGAGAGCTTTGGGAGTCATTACCATGCTTGCTATCATCTCCTCTTGACCATGTCTTTGTACATAGGATCTCCTAGAAGTTTTGGACTTTGTGATTTCTCAAGCTACAAACACAAGACATTAGTGACATATTTTTGTGCTTTTGGTTAGTAAACAAAATAAGGAAAGCAAAGATATACAATTCAAGCATGCTTGGTGATCTCAAACCACTCACAAGGGATCCTACCCAAAGGCAAACGGAACCAAGATGCTAATGATCCTTGAGGCTATGCAAATGAAATGTGATGATGCCATGAGGGATCTTAGGGAAAAAATTGGGGTCTTACAGATGCCTCTATTTAAGGTCATTCTAGCCGGAGAAGTGAAGGTTAAAATCTTCGTCTCGACGGGGTAGAATGGGCTTAAATAATAACAAAGAGATGAATTTTGGTCCCTAAGAGACCTCATGATGCAGATGTATGTATGCAAATAGTACAAACTCTGTGGGGATATGTGTCCACAAAGAAGAAAAGACATCCGGAGAAATCGACAATCCATAGGAGTAATACACTCACTAGGGATAGAGACTCTGGGGACTCTCATGGGGATAAGAAGAAGAATAAAAATGTGTGAGCAGGTCACGACTTGAAACTTGGGGAACAGAATTCCAAAAGGAGTAAATCCAATGGAAAGACAACGAGCTGACTCGAAGGTGCAAGTGTTGGGGAATATGCCAACACAGCAAAAATTATCCACAATGGATACATCAAATAAACAAAATCCGAACTCAAGTGAGGATAATCCACTAAGGGACCTCACTGGGGATAACCTGAAAAAAAGGAATCTCCTGGGGAAACAACGAAATAAGGTATTACCGGTTACTGGGTAATAAGCTCAAAGAGACGTGTGATCTGAACACCGGTATAAGGGTGAAAGAGCAACATGCTCGGGAAGAATGAATATCTAAGATCGGTATAAGGGTGAAAGATATCAATCATCCAAACCATTTGAGGAGGACCTGCAAAAGGTGTATCTCAACTCAGGAAAATCTGACTCCACAGGGGACCAAAGTCATAATAGGGAACAGAAGGAAGGAACACCAGGGATACCGGTTACTGGGCATATAATAGGCGACCAACCAAAGCGTGAATTGGGGAATATTCCCAAAACACTCATCATCCGAAAAGAGGGCAAAAAAAAAGCATACTCGATTAAGGGATAGACATTCGATTCCAAAACAGGGATACGAATCCTACTCAACTGGGGAAGAACAAGAGGCTTCGACCAAAGAGTGCATGAGATATATTATCTATTACCGTCAGAACATAGATAGTATAGTCGCATGGAAGATTATCCACAACCGGTTACTGGGTTAATAAAGGATAAATCGACCGATCAAGAGAAAGGCATCGGGATACCAACACTAGGTATATAATGATGACCAATCAAGGGGAGCAACAAACATTATCCGCAACCGGTAAATGATAGAGGACCCGCTGGGGATAAAATGCCTAATCAGAGCAATTATCTAAAAGAAAGAGGGAATATCTATACCGAAAACTGGATAATGATAACTATCAAAGAGGGGATTACATCTACCGGATATTGGGCAGAAAACCACGGAAGAGTAACCGTCATCAACTAGGATGAAAAACAATCGTTAACTCTGCAAAGGGGAGAAAGTAGGATTTACAACTACCGGTATAAGGGTAGAAAACCACAAAACTCCGCCGAGGATAAGGTGAATAATTATTTTTTAATGAGCAATTATTCATTTATACCACGGGGAGGCACAAGAAACAGTCACAAGAGGCCAATTTAGGATCAAACAAAAGAGGCAAACTGAATCAAGACTCGTCTTAATGAGGATATAACTCAATAGGGGAACCCATCCCAATATATGTGTTGGGAGGAAGCAAAAACAACCGTCGTCCACGAGGATATAACTCAGTGGGGAGTGTAGAAGGAAAGATAAACACTTTCTGCTTAAGGGGCTGACTCTATATCGAGGGATCAGACACCGACATCCGCTTGGGGAATACATTACTAACTAGCAGAGGATAACAAACGAAAGATATATGGCAAATAATGAAATATGAGTATCCGCATGTTTGGAAATATGTGCACATATGCGTGGTTTATGTATGATGAATGCTGACAAACAAACATTTCTAACATAAACAGTTTCAAAGGAACAGGCACGCAGTCGTTCGATACTACATCTCAAGAGAGAAAGCCCAAAATTCCAATGGAGAGTATCCAATCTGCCGGGGATCAGAGATATCAGGAAACAATCAAATCTCTGCAAGGGATGAATCATCATTCATAGCTGGGGAAAAGAGTTCATGATACAGGCAGGATCCGCCACATAAGCAACTCTACTAGGGAAATATATCCGAGGGAGATAAGGGAAGTCTGGGGATCAAACGCCAGGTACCATACCCATCAAGGAGATCACATCCATTGTGGAGGAAAGATCGCTCTTCCGCCGAAGGGGAGAGTGGTGAACATCTCAACAAGCATACCACTCAGGGATGAACCATAAAAGGGGTCCGGAGGAAGAAGATCCAGTCATGCCAGGAATATGAACAAATGTCTTACCCTGTTGGGGATCATACCATCCTTGGGATAGCACTGAGGATTTCCTAAGTATCTTTTGTCATTGTGAATGTTTACTTTGTTTAAAAACAAGTTACGAAAAATTCATTTTTCAAAACAATGATATTTTCTCAATTAAAAGCATGCAAAACATTTGTTGAAATAGAACAAATAAGAATGCAAATAATTGGATAAAGGCTCGAATTTATTTGATGGAATGGTAGCCTGCAAATGGCAAGACCCCATAGATCTTTACAAATTTTGAAGTTGGTGATATATATTGGAAAAGGGCTACATTGAACATAATGACCGTTTCTCCAACAATTCTGAATTCAATGTATTCGAAGCTTTGGTTGATGATGAATGAACAAGAATCTCTGAAGGATGACAAATGTAGAACAAAGCCTTATCAGGATGCAGTTACTTGCCAAATCCCTAATTTTTGCCTAGATTGCCCAAGGATGAGGTACTCAATCTAGCGGGATGCATAATCATTTTTTATGTCTCTAACTTTTGCTTGGATCACCCTTTCGGGTTTTCAATCCACCGAGACGCTCTTTTTTGCCTAAGCCGCCCTTTCGGGTTTTGAACTTAGCGAGCCATTCTGTTTTTATTTTTAGGCGAAGTATTTCTTGACTGCATCTGAGTTCACAGGACGAGTGAAATCCTCCCCATCCATAGTTGTAAGTATCAAAGCACCGCCTGAAAAGGCTCTCTTAACAACATATGGACCTTCATAGTTTGGAGTCCACTTGCCCCTGGAATCGGGCACGAAAGACAAGACTTTCTTGAGCACAAGGTCACCTTCTCGGAACACACGAAACTTGACCTTCTTATCAAAAGATTTCTTCATTCTCTGCTGATACAACTGACCATGGCACATGGCAGACAATCTCTTCTCTTCAATCAAATTCAGCTGGTCATAACGACTCTGAACCCATTCAGCATCAGTCAACTTGGCCTCCATCAAGACTCTCATTGATGGGATCTCCACCTCTATTGAGAGTACAACCTTCATGCCATAAACAAGAGAGAAAGGGGTTGCCCCTGTCGAAGTGCAGACAGATGTACGATATCCATGTAAAGCAAATGACAGCATCTCATGCCAATCTTTATACGTAACAACCATCTTCTGGATAATTTTATTGATATTCTTGTTAGCAGCTTCAACAACCCCATTCATCTTGGGTCTATAGGGAGAAGAATTATGATGCACAATCTTGAACTCTCCACACAGCTCTTTCATCATTTTGTTGTTCAATGATCTTATCTGGCACACCATATCGGCATATGAGTTGATTCTTGATAAACTTCACGACCACCTGCCTGGTCACATTTGCATATGATGCCACTTCAACCCATTTGGTGAAGTAATCAATTGCTACGAGAATAAATCTATGTCCGTTGGACGCTTTCGGCTCTGTCATGCCAATCATGTCAATTCCCCACATGGAGAAAGGCCATGGTGATGAAATCACATTCAGAAGTGTCGGAGGAATATGGATTTTATCCGCGTAAATCTGACACTTGTGGCATTTCTTCACATATTTGCAGCAGTCAGACTCCATTGTCAGACTCCATTGTCAGCCAATAGTAGCCTGCTCTCAACATCTTTCTAGCCATAGCATATCCATTGGAATGAGTACCAAATGAACCCTCATGGACCTCAGTCATCAACAGGCCTGCTTCGTGTCTATCCACGCATCTGAGCAGAACCATGTCATAATTTCTCTTATAAATCACTTCGCCATTGAGGTAGAAACTGTCTGATAATCTCCTCAAAGTCTTCCTATCTTTCACTGATGCCTCGGGCGGGTAAATCTGGCTCTGAAGGAAACATTTAATGTCATAATACCATGGCTTATCATCTTTCACCTCTTCAATTGCAAACACATGAGCTGGTCTATCCAAGCGCATCATGGTGATATTAGGAACTTCATTCCATAGATTAACCACAATCATCGAAGCAAGCGTAGCAAGAGCGTCTGCCATCCGATTCTCATCTCGAGGAATATGAGGGAAGTCAACTTCAGTAAAGAACGTTGAAATCCTCCTCGCATAATCCCTATATGGAATAAGACCAGGCTGATTCGTCTTCCATTCACCCTTAATCTGATTGACAATGAGGGCCGAATCATCATAAACATCGAGGTGCTTGACCCTTAGGTCAATGCATTCCTCCAATCCCATGATACAGGCCTCATACTCAGCCATATTATTCGTGCATTTGAAAGTTAGCCTTGCTGTAAAAGGAATATGTGTGCCCTGAGGAGTAATAATCACTGCCCCAATACCATTTCCATACTGATTTACAGCGCCATCAAACACCATACTCCATCGGGAACCAGGCTGTGGCCCTTCATCGAGCGTAGGCTCATCGCAATCTTTCATTTTCAAATACAGAATCTCCTCATCTGGGAAGTCATACTGAACTGATTGATAATCTTCAATAGGCTGGTGTGCCAAATGGTCAGCCAAGATAATACCTTTAATAGCCTTCTGAGCTCGATACTCAATATCATACTCAGATAACAACATCTGCCAATGGGCGATCCTCCCTGTTAAAGCAGGCTTCTCGAAGATGTACTTGATTGGATCCATTCTGGATATCAACCAAGTTGTATGATTTATCATATACTGGCGCAAACGCTTAGCAGCCCAGGGCAAAGCACAACAAGTCTTCTCAAGCATTGATTATCGAGAGTCACAATCAGTGAACTTCTTACTCAGGTAGTAAATAGCATATTCTTTCTTCCTTGATTCGTCCTGCTGACCGAGGACACAACCCATTGAGTCGTCCAAAACTGTCAGATACATGATCAAAGGTCTTCCCTCTACAGGTGGGGACAGAATCGGTGGCTCAGACAGATACTCTTTAATACGGTCGAAAGCTTTCTGGCAATCCTCGGTCCAATCATGAGACTGATCTTTCCGGAGGAGCTTGAATATCGGCGCACATGTGGCAGTCATGTGGGATATGAATCTGGAAATATAATTCAAGCGGCCATGAAAACCGCAGACTTGCTTCTCAGTTTTGGACGCAGGCATCTCTTGTATTGCTTTGACCTTCGCAGGATCAACCTCAATACCTCTTTCACTAACAATAAAGCCCAATAACTTGTCGGAACGGACTCCAAATGTACACTTGTTAGGATTCAGACGAAGCTTATACTCTCTCAAACGCTGAAAAATCTTCAACAGGTGCTCTACATGTTCATCTTCCGTTCTCGACTTAGCAATCATATCGTCAACATATACCTCAATCTCCTTGTGCATCATATCATGAAACAAGCTAGTCATAGCTCGTTGATACGTGGCTCCGGCGTTCTTCAAACCGAAAGGCATCACTCGATAACAGAATGTTCCCCAAGGTGTGATGAATGTTGTCTTCTCCATATCCTCGGGTGCCATCTTAATCTGATTATATCCGGAAAATCCATCCATAAATGAAAAGATATTGAATTTAGTTGTATTATCTACCAACATATCAATGTGTGGTAGAGGAAGATCATCTTTCGGACTAGCTTTATTCAAATCTCTATAATCCACACACATCCGGACTTTTCCGTCTTTCTTAGGCACGGGCACAATATTGGCCACCCATTAAGGATATGTAGAAGTCACCAGAAACCCCGCATCTATTTGCTTCTGAACTTCCTCTTTGATTTTCACTGCCATATCAGGATGAGTTCTTCTGAGCTTCTGCTTCACAGGCACGCACTCAGGCTTCAAGGGTAGGAAATGTTGCACAATATCTATATCTATACCCGGCATGTCTTCATACGACCAAGCAAAGACGTCAACATATTCTCGTAGCAATTCAATCAACCCCTTCTTAACAGATTCTTCCAGGAGTGCCCCAATCTTCACTTCTCGCACACAATCCTCAGACCCCAAGTTGACTGTTTCCAGATTCTCAAGATGCGGCTGAATGATCTTCTCTTCATGCTCAAGTAGACGGGTAATCTCGTCAGGAATCTCTTCAACATCATCTTCCTCTGCCTCGAATACAGGGAATTCAAAATTGGGAGATGGTGTTGGATCATTATGTTCAATGGGTTTGATCAACCTGCATAATGATTTTGGATATGAAAAGCTTTTAGAAATCAAACAAGGCAAATCATTATGCAGATGAAAAGATTGATTTTATTCTATTTTTAGGGTTTTACGTGATCACCAATTTCATGCAAAAAGCAAAAAGGGAAAATAATTGGAAAAACAAACATTTAACATGAATTTATTGAATGAAAATATCATTGTGTTTATGTTGCCAACAATGTCATCACTTCTCCTTTTGGCATGGGAGAAGGGTTTTTAAACAAAGTGATCATTACGTTGACTTGTAGATAACTGTAGGAATATCCACAACGACCCAATTGTTGCAGACCCCTCCAGGGATAATGAAATTGCCAGAATCCTCTGCATCTTCTTCCAAAACAGCAGCAGCTTCTTCATCCTGACCAGTGTGGATGAAACCTCCACTCTTGAATAGCCCTTTCTCGTCGAAAACCCCAGAGGAAAAGCCTATGTCAGCCCGAGATTTATTGTCTTCTAGCTCAATCATTTTTCCTAGACCAGCAATTGCACCACACTCAATGGCCAATTTAGAATCTCTATAGGAAGTAAACGAAGGAGTTCTCTTCTCCATAGGCTCAGCTATAGATAAAGCTTGGAAAGGAGTTCCAACTTCATCTTCAGTATCTATATATGAGAAGGAAGACAAGTGGCTAACCAGGAGAGCCTTTTCTCCCCCTACCACTAGCAGTTTCTTGTTCTTCACAAATTTCAGCTTCTGGTGTAGGGTGGATGTCACGGTGCCTACCTCGTGAATCCATGGTCTGCCTAAGAGACAGCTATACGATGGGTGAATATCCATAACCTGGAAGGTGATATGGAAATCACTTGGTCCAATATTGATTGGGAGATCAACTTCCCCAATCACAGTTTTACGCGACCCATCGAAAGCTTTCACAACTACTCCACTCTTCCTCATGGGAGGCCCTTGGTATGACAATTTTGAAAGAGTGGACTTTGGCAATACGTTCAGGGATGACCCAGTGTCCACCAGCACATTGGACATGGCGTCGTCTTTACAGTTCATGGAGATGTGTAATGCCAGGTTGTGGTCTCTCCCCTCCTCAGGGAGATCAGAGTCACAGAAACTCAAATTGTTACAAGCAGTGATGTTTGCAACAATGTTATCGAACTGTTCTATTGTGACATCATGGTGTACATATGCCACATCCAAAACTTTCTGCAGAGCCTCTCTATGGGGTTCTGAATTCAGAAGCAAAGATAACACGGATATTTTGGATGGCGTTTGTAGAAGCTGGTCTACAACATTGTACTCGCTCTTCTTAATGAGCCTCAACATCTCATCACAGTTTTCTTTCTCATTGCCGCTCGGGCCAACAGAAGTAGGAGCTTTTAGTACAGAGGAGGGTTTAATAGCAAGTGCTGGATTTGGAGAATTCACCGCATTCCCGATCGGGCGTTCAACAAAATCAGCATTAGTTTGAGGCTTTGGTGGTGCTGAAAACACACGACCGCTACGGGTCAAACCACTTACGTCCGCAATATTCACAACAGAGGAGGATGGCAAAGTCACCTCTTTCCCATCTTCTACAGCAACGGCGTTGTAACGAAAGGGAATTTCTTTTTCAGAAGAATAGGGTACTGGACCGGCAGGCTTGATGATAAGAATAGGAGAAACCTTCTACTTGCTACCATCATACTTAATGGTAACAGGCTCGACCATCCGGAATACCGAGGAAATTACGTTGACTTCTGGCTCATCTTCGTCAACATTCCTATTTTGAAGGATCTCAATGACTCCTTCATCCAACATTTCCTGAAGATCCTTGCGCACCTGGCGACAACCCAATCGGTTAACAGGGCATATTCGGAATCTAACATGATCGTGCTCATAATGACTGTATTCGCATAGCAACCGATGCAACTCAACCAAAGACTGTCGAATATGACTGACATATTTGACTTTGTACTTGCCAGGGCAGCCCTGGACCATGTTAACAGGTTTCCCATGCTCGGGCAATGGGTTCTTCTTCACATTAGGACCTACGTCCTTAAAACACAGAATGTCACACCTCACAAGGTCTTGAACCTTGGTCTTCAAAGGATAACAATTCTCCACGTCGTGGCCGGGAGCACCAGAATGGTATACACAATGCAATTCATGCTTATACCACCACTGGGGGTTAGCAGGTATAGTTGGTGGGTCTCTCAGAGTAATCAACTTCCTCTCTATCAAAGAGGGATATAACTCTGCGTACGTCATTGGAATAGGATCAAAAGTGACCTTTTTCCTCTCGTAACTCGTGTTGGTTTTATTACTGTTTCGAGGCTGGTAGGCCTGTTGTTGCGGACGGTGCTGTTGTTGTTGATATTGCTGAGGTGGTTGTTGATTGTTGTTATGTTGATTGTCTCTGAACACAGGTGCTATATGAGCCACCTGGTGCTGGTTACCGGCGGGACGCACGGTCTTCCTCCTCACAGAGGGTCTTCTAGATTTTACATGAAAGGTCACAGCATGTGCCTCTCCATCTTTCTTCTTCGCAAACGCCCCATAACGTTTGGCAGAAGAGCCTTCTTCCTTGGTCAGACGTCCTTCTCTAACCCCTTCTTCTAAGTGCATCCCCATATTCACCATCTCGGTGAAGTCAGAAGGAGCGCTAGCAATCATCCACTCATAGTAGAATGAACTCAAGGTCTTCAGAAAGATCTTGGTCATTTCCTTCTCTTCTAGTAGAGGCACAATCTGTGCTGCCACTTCTCGCCACCTCTGGGCATACTCTTTGAATGTTTCTTTGTCCTTCTGGGACATGGCCCTTAATTGATCCCTATCGGGAGCCATATCCACAATATACTTATATTGCTTGACGGAGGCCTCGCCAAGGTCGTTGAAGGAACGGATGTTCGCACTGTCTAACCCCATGTACTAGCGCAGAGCGGCACCGGACAGACTATCCTGAAAGTAGTGGATGAGCAATTGGTCGTTATCAGTCTGAGTAGACATCTTCCTGGCATACATGACCAGGTGGCTGAGAGGACAAGTGTTTCCTTTGTATTTTTCAAAGTCAGGGACCTTGAATTTCACGGGAATCTTCACATTGGGAACCAAGCAGAGATCGGCGGCAGACTTGCCGAAAAGATCCTTCCCTCTAAGAGTCTTCAATTCCTTGCGAAGCTCAAGAAATTGATCGTTCATAGCGTCCATCTTCTCATAGACATCTGGGCCCTCATATGGCTCAGAATGATAGATGGTGTTGTCTACTCTAGGCATGGTATGCACGACAGGAGGAGGAACAACGAGGACCGGGCTAGATGCCGGCATAGAAGAAAAAGTTGGAGCAGGACCCTCAGGCATGAAATTAGGAGGCATCCCCCATGAAAACCCGGTTGGCATGGCTGTAGAAGCAAAGTGTGCACTGACTGCAGGCACAGTTGAGGAGACAATCTCAGAAATGACTGTCCTCTAGGGAGGAGTTGATGGTGTCGGAGAAGACTGACTCTGGGCAGCCAGGAATGATTCCATCAAAGCACTCAGTCTGGCGACTTCTTCTTTGAGTTCACGGTTCTCTTGCTCTAGTTGATCCATCAGTCTTGCAGAGTTGGCTCTAGTGTAGTACCGGTGAGTCAGCTTGTCTTCAAAATAAATGAAGAACACAGAGTTAGACCACAGGACAAGAAGCCGAGAACAAAAACCTGCTTATGCACATGATGCATGCAATGTTTGTGCATATGATTTGTTTTTTATTTTAAAGGAACTCTAAGGTTTTATTTGCAAATTTTGGAAATATTAACTATTTATCACATATGGAAATATCTCATCAAATAATATCAGAGGAAAGAAGTACAACATTTGTCAATCATATACAAGAGGAAAGGAAAATAATCATCCTATGGATCCCTAGAAACAATCATCTAAAGCTCGGGACACGGGAAGATAGGATGCGCGAAGTCTCCTCACCTCCCTCTCGTCGGCTGCCTCCATATTTGCGTTCTCCTTGGCGAGTCGGTCGTACTTCCTCTTCCAAAACTTGGAAGACTGAGGAAGTAGAGAAGTCCATGCATCGTCAGGGTCATCAATAACTTGGTGCTTGAGGAACTCTATCAAAGCGTCATTCTCCTTGATCTGCTAAATCAACTCTTCTCTTTCACGGATCCAGGCACGTGACAGGTCTTCGTCTCTCAACTCCTCTACTCCTTGGTTAGGGAGGGTTGAAGGCCAAGCCATAACCAAAGGTGTAGGTCTTGGATACTCGTAAGGCATGAGGTACTCAGACGCTCTCTTCCTTACCTAAGCAGTGTAAGGCTCTAAAGCGATGCAATTCTTAGGACCCAACTCCTTCCTTCCTTTCCTATGAATCTTGCGCCAAGCGTGCACCATTCTGCCCTTCAAGCCTTGGGGATCTTTACCCTCCTGAAAGAACACACCCTCTAACAGAATGTTATTAGGTTTATCCTTTAGGGGGAACCCAAGTTGTCGACGTGCTAAGACAGGGTTGTAGTTAATCCCACCACATGTACCAAGAAGAGGTACATTGGAGAATTCACCACAAGAGTCGATAATCTGAACACCATCATACACACGGTTGTACCAAGAGATATCATCATTAGTGAGACACATAAGTCTCGTGGACCACCGTAGACATCCTTTGTTCTCCTTGAAGGCGACCGTCTGAGGTAAGTGAGAAATAAACCACTTATACAACAGAGGCAAATAGCACACAATGGCACCACCACCCTTTGCATTCCTCATATGCAAAGAAAAATAAGTATCACCCAACAGAGTCGGAACGGGGTTAAGAGTAGAAAAGATCCTAATGGCGTTCACATCCACAAACTTGTCAATGTTGGGAAACAAAACCAATCCATAGATGAGAAGTACAAATATGGCTTCAAAGGCATCCTCACTCATGGCCTTCCCATAAACAGTAGCTTGAGCAATGAGGAACTCAGAAGGGAGACCTTGAATTCCACCTTTGGTAGTCATATGAGCACCAACCAAGGATTCATCTATATGCAACATGTCTGCTATCTCTTGAGAAGTAGGAATATTCTCCAAGCCACTGAACGGCAACTGATCCAGGATAAGTATACCCACAAGATAAGCATACTCCTCAAGGGTAGGCAAAAGCTGAAAGTCTAGAAACGTGAAGCAACGGTACAAGGGATCATAAAAATACGCCAATACACTCATCAATCCTTCATCCACCAGAATAGTCAGAAGAGGAAGAAGCTTCCCAAAACGAGCTTTGAAACCCAAGGGATCTAGTACATAGGATGTGAGATTCCTTAACTCTTTCAGATCTGGTTGCCTGAAACTGTACTTCTTTGTATTCCTTCTTTGTCTTTCCATGTCTGAAAATTTTGCAAATAAACCCCTTAAGTTCCTTGAAAATTTCTTTATTATTTTGATGATATGGATGCAAATGGGTGCTTGAATGCATGGATGCAACAATCACACTCAAGGATCAAGCAAAGCACACCAAACAAAGGTCATGGGATGGATCATATCATCCTTAATATCAATCATCCATTTTGGTGGATTATGGTTTACACCTTATCAACACCCAAGTTCCATTGATATTAAGGATATATGAACGGATCAACCATGAATCAAGGGTTTGTTGCAAGTCACGAGCATGGAGTTTAAGTTAAGAACCACCCAAAGGGAGTGTACTAGGGTTTAAACCTGCCAAACATGTTCTACACGAGGTTCCCATAGTCATCATCCCATCTTTCGAATATTATCGGAGAAACGACTACTCGTTTTCCAAAAATATTCTCAAGAGAGACTCTTATGAGTGTAGTATCGCGTAACAATCATATCAAATCCTACACTTGAACGACTTTCGCACTACATCCTAAGAATAGGCCAAGATGGGCTTGGTAAACTAAGGTCCTTGGCTTCTAAGGTTTATATTGGAAAGAGTAATGTCTAACCACAACTCACTTGTGTGACATTATTGATCCCAACATGACCTCCACCAAGTGAATGGACTTGCAAGTCAACTTGCTAAGGAATAACTCCACACAAGTCAACAAGACTACGCCATTCTCCTATCCTAAGTGCACTCGCGTCCGGGTATAGAACTCATCTCACAAAGATCACCAAGCATACAAGGAATTAATATCAAGCAAATCAATCATTACATACAATACAGTAATCCCAAATTGCACAAAAATATGTCACAAAACAAATACAATACAACAAGCATGAAAAGTTGGCAAAACCCACTAGGCAAACCTCCCCAGCAGAGTCGCTACTTTTCTGTAGCGGGGTATTCGTTACCATTAGAGATATTTACTAAATCCAAGGTAAATCATACAAAGTCGAGTTGCCACCGCACTTCTATTTATCCAAAGGAATGGTTAGAAAGCGAACAAAAACCTAATAGTTTTAACAAAAACTAGTAAAAGAAACAGAGATCTGGGTAAGGGGGTTGGTTATGCAATGGGAAGGTGTTAGGCACCCAAAACATCCTAGGTACTCCTAGGGAGCCCTTTTCACACTTGTGAAGGTTGATGTCTTGTGAAAAATTTGTTTGTGCAAACATGATTGACGAGATGAGAAGAGAATGTACAAGTTATTTACATTTTGTGTTTTGATGGATAAACCCATTGCCTACGTACCATCTTATAAAAAGATTAGGATCAAAACCTCGTAGTTCGGGGTAAAAGTTTCAAAATGAGTTGTGGATGTGATTGGTCCAAAAGCCTTAAGGTCTTTTGTTATCAAAGGGAGAAAACTCAACCAAACCACAAATCCACCATGTGAGGATAGCTTCAACATGCTAGCGAGGGGTTAACCCTATAATAAGCATGGAAGGCTCATTGTCCATCACTAAGGATATAGGTGAGTATTACATCTACCACAAGGATAACTCAAACCTAATAGCTAAAGGTTATGAAAGATTTTTGATTAAGAAGTGGCCATTGGAACCATAAAAAGGCATTTGAATGGGTTATATTTACCAATTAGAATTATATACAAAAGTGGTCAAAGTTGACTTAAGGATTCAATTCAAAATAAGTGTTACGAAAAGAAAGTTTGAAAATCCAAAGCATAAGGCTTAGGTTTCTAATGTTTGAAAACAATAGTTAAATGTTTGCACAAAAAGGGTTTTGGCTTGGGTTAGAGTGGAGATATGAAGAAGAAGGGCTAAGTCCTAAGTAAAACAAAAAGATGAGGGATAAGAAGTGAAACCACACTAGGAGTTCCTCTCTTGAGATCATATTGATGATCCAAGTAGCTCCCATCCTTTGGAATAAGCAAGCACAAAGTATAAGCAATCAAACAAGTCTCATAAGAGATCCTCAATGTATCTTGTATCTTTCACTTGGATGAACATGGTAATGATCCTCCAATTAAGCTCAAATGGGAACTCTTAGCACAAAAGCACACATATCAAAAGTTCCATGAAGTAAAACAAGAATGGACAAGAGTGAGTTTAGAGATTTGGTTCTTTTAATCCATCTTCACCAATAAGATCCTTTAACTCCAAATTTGCATAAGGGAGGTCCTAGAATCTAAGTCCAATTCTCCATTTCTTTGCATAGGGAAAGTCCTAGAAACTAAGTTCATTTCTTTGCATTTGGTCCACCACAATCAAAACAAAATACAAGCACAATAATATATACACAATTATGTGCTCAAGTGAGCAAAAGGCAAATGGCATTAACATAAACATGTTCTCAAGTGAGCAAAGAGAAAATCAAATGAATAATATGTGCAAGAATAATAAATTGCAAAAAAAGTAAATTGCATAAAGTAAAAGTTAATTGTTAATAGTTAGTGTTAGTAGTTAGTGTGCCATAAGGCAAATTTAGCGCTATGTTAAGCAATCGTAATTGGATTTATGTAGAAGTCGCAACTATCTGAGGCCGGTCAATAATAATGTAGGCAACAAACACAAGTTAGGAGTCTTGATTAGTGAACCAAGTCCCAAAAACTTGTCATGCCAAAAAGAAGAAGAGAATTGATCTTGTATTGGTTTAAGCCTTTTGCATGATTTAAAAGGCAACCTATCCTTAATGCAAAGCCATTCACTTGATCAATTGATCAAGATGAATTAGATTTGAATCAAGGAAGGTTAAATCTCTCTAATCAATGCTAACTTATCAACTTTCAACTCATTGATCAAAAAGAAAAAAGAAAAAGAAGAAGAAGAAGAAGAAGAAGAAGAAGATGAATAATGGAGAATGGAAATGGCAAAAATTAAAGTGCATTAAATGAAACACAATGTACCAATCCTCATATGTTGACCAATAACATTGAAGGTCAAGGTCAAACAATCAAAAACAGAAGTGAGATGAAGATTGGATGTCAAGAAATGAATAAACTATTTTTTGGCATTTTTTAATATTAAAAATAAAGTTGAATTAAAATAAATGGAAAAGTCAAACTTCAAAACCACTTCAAATCAACCTTGAATGGTTCAAGTGATTTATCCTAAGTTCAACAAGGTCAAACAATGTTTGACAAAAAAATTCAGCATTTTTAAAAGTCAGAAACTATTTTTAATCAATTAAAAATGAATAAAAATAACCTAATTGAACTAAAATCTCAAATAAATCTCAAATAAATTCAAAAATTGATGAGAATATTTTTCATAGATCCATCATCATTCAAATAGGTTAGGAAAATATTTTTGCATTTTTTGAATATCAAAAGCTATTTAAAATGAATTAAAAACAACCAGAAAAGAGAAAATTCACAAAAAATATCAAATGACAAAATAAAAAATATTAAGAATCGGAAATAGAAACTAGAATTTATTTGGGAAATAATGCAATTGGTCCCATAATTTTTGGATAAAAAATGAAAGAGATATTAATTTTTGAAAATAATTGGAATTAAAGAAAATAAAAGGAAAATAAAACAGAAAATGGAAATTAGAAAAAGCGTGGACCGTCTGATCTAAGCTCATTAATTGAGCTGGCAAATCAAGAGGCCAAGAAGCGCGCGCCTATGGTGATCCACGGTCAATGCACGCGTATGGGAAAGAATTAAAAGTCATAACAAGCAACGCTCCTGATTGAATCTGGAAAATGGATCCAACGGTCCAGACTTAAACTGTACATGATGAAGCCACCGGAGCCACCGTCTTCTCCGGTGAGCTTCCAGATTCCGGCCAAAATGCAGAACTTCAAAGCTTAACCAAATCAAGCGATCTATACATCAATAGAAAGCTGGGATGATGTACATCATCCCTGTACCATCCTTTTTCATTCTAGATCTCTATGATTTGAGAAATCAAAAGTTGAAAAATCTGGTGTTCATCATGAACTCAATGAATTGCAAAAATTAAAAGCATAAACATGATGCCTCTATTGAGAGAACTTCAGCCAACACAAAACCACAACCAATAGGTCAAAGGATTAGGAGAATCGAAGAAAATACCAGTTGGAGTTCAAGTTTGAGTTCTGGTGATTTGAGCTTGAAACCTTGCTTGCTTTATCAAAACAGAAGTTCAATGAAGTGTATAGTGAAGGTCTAGAAGCATTAGATCTATGAATACAACCAGATGTAGTTGAATTCGAGATCTGAAAATTTTAAGAGAAATGAAACTTGCTTCTTTAGTGATGGTTAGGGAATGAATTATGCAGCATTTCAGGTTGAAAATTGGATGCAAATTGAATGGAATGATGCTTCTATTTATAGATGGATAGGCAAGGCAAGTGTGATCAAACTTATGTGCATGAAATTGGATCCTCCATGCATGGGCCTGTACATGCGCATGGAGGGCCCAAAAGCAAGTGCAAATGCAAGCTGATATCATACCAAATTGAAATGGACGTGTACTCTGAGCTGCAATGGCTTGTGCAATGAATTCCAACATGTTATGCACAAATATGCTTAAAACTTCTCCTCTTCGAAAATGCCATTTTAGAAAATCCAAGCATGGGCATATGGGTAATGGTTGGAAAGGTCTTGATGTAAGGAACAATTGTTATGTTGTCAAAAATCCATTTGGAATGTGGAAATTTATGAAATTTAAGTTTAAAGTGTGATATGCAAAACATGTCAAGGCAAGGTTTCTAAAATTGGCCAACTTTCAAGCCCTTCTTTTTTGATGATTCAAGCTTCAAATGAAAACACCTCCAACATCAAAGTTGTATATCTTTTCAAGACAATCAAAATGGACTTACATTTTGCATCATTTGGATTTTTGATGAAGGAGTTATGGGCACTTGAAGTTGGACTTTTTTGACTTTTAATGCCTTTAACCTAAAAGGACCTATAATGTCTTGCATTATCACATGTATTTCCTTTGAGGTTTTGAAATTCTGTTCAACATAACATTTGAATTAGACATATTAAGCTTTCGAATTCATTTGATCCCACCTCAAAATCATAAAAAATGAATGAGTTATGTCCTTGGGAAGTTGACCCATAATTAGGGTTTCAGTCAAAATGACCTATAATGTATTGGAGTGGCAGATGGGTTTACAAGCTTCAAATCAAGTTTGGATGAACATGAAAGTTGTTCATATTGTCCTTAATAACAGGTTTGCTTTTGGAACCATCTCCATTTGACCAACACATGAAAAGTTAGGTCTCAGTGTATTTCAAAATAGTCAGATGAATTGACTGATTAACTTTTCAAGTCCATGCCTCATATCTTGATGAATTGATGATTGAGGACACTCAAATAAGTTCAAATATGCATGAAATGATGAATTAAAGAACTTCCCTTAATTGTATTTGACCATGGGCTGAGGTTGCTTCATCAGCAAGGCATTGTGGTGCACAGATGGATTAGGGCTTCCTTGAAGAACAAGACCTCAAATCCTTGGACTTGCTTTGATCAAAAATGATGAATTGAGGCACTAGGGAGGCATATTTGATGGATGGGAGATTTGGGAGTCATTACCATGCTTGCTATCATCTCCTCTTGACCATGTCTTTGTACATAGGATCTCCTAGAAGCTTTGGACTTTGTGATTGCTCAAGCTACAAACACAAGACATTAGTGACATATTTTTGTGCTTTTGGTTAGTAAAAAAAATAAGGAAAGCAAATATATACAATTCAAGCATGCTCGGTGATCTCAAACCAATCACAAGGGATCCTACCCAAAGGCAAAGGGAACCAAGATGCTAATGATCCTTGAGGCTATGCAAATGAAATGTGATGATGCCATGAGGGATCTTAGGGACAAAATTGGGGTCTTACACTAAGTTCATGCACACAGTTTTCATCACACTTCCCTTTGCAGTTGTGGATATAAATAGAAGCTTCATTTCATTCAATTGGCAACTTGAAGGCGCCTGAACCTCTGCTCAATTGATTCCCCAACCCTTCATTAAAGGAATTCTGAAATTTCACTTCTCTTTTCAAGGTTAAATTTCGACTTCCCTGGTTGATCTTTAGCTTCTAATTCATTAACCTTGCTTCATTGTCACTTCAAGATCAAGCTGCAATCAAGAGTTGGATTGGATTTTGCTGACAAAAGCTGTTATTCAAAGGTTTAATCCTCAACTATTTTGAGTCGAAGCTCTATGATTATTGTGCATTGCTTGCTTTGGTTGGCATTTTTGAAGTCCTCATTTGAGAGGCAAGCCCGTGGGGGTTTTAATTTTGTGAATTGGTTAACTTCAGATTGAGTACCTTGTTTTTCAACCTCAGATTTCTTCTTCTATAAGAGTCTTGAGCAAAATCAAAGGTCACAGGGGTGATGTACATCACCCAACTTTATTTTGGTATATGGATCGCGTGCTATGGTTGAGGTTGTAAATCCTGCAACTGGTGGTGTTTTCTGGCCTTCTCACTGGAGAAGACGGTGGTTTCCACAACCATCCGCACGCGTCCAAACCTTGGCCCTTGGATCTATTGGTCACGATCTAATCTTGGCTGTTGAATGTTATGACTTAATTTAATGCTGAATGCCACGCTGTTGACCAAGGTGTATCATGCGCGCGCTTGTGGTTTTTCCAATTTATTAATTTCTGTTTTAATTTCTTTTATTTCGTTTTATTTTTAAAAATTCATAACTTCTTTATTTGGAATCACAAAAATATGGGACCAATTGCAAAAAAATTCTCTTAAATTCTAGTTTCATAAAATGATTTTTAATTATTTTTGTGATTCCATTTAATATTTTTTGTGAATTATTTCACTTCTGATTGTATTTAATTCATTTAAAATACCATTCGATATTCAAAAATGTCAAAAATATTTTCTTAACACCTTTGGATTTATTTGAGATTTTAGTCCAATTATGTTATTTTTCTTAATTGATTTGAGAATTATTTGAGATTTTAATCCAATTATGTTATTTTTCTCCATTTTTAATTGTTTAAAATTAGTTTCTGTTTTCAAAAATTGTTGAGAAAATTTGTCAAACCTTGTTTGACCATGTTAGACTTATGATGATCCAATTGGACTTTTCCAAGTTGATTTGAGTTGGATTTGAAGTTTGACCTTTAGTTGTTCATTTTATTTAAGCATTATTTTAATTCCAAAAAAATACCAAAAATATGTTTGACCTTTCTTGACCTTCAATCTTCATTTAACTTCTGTTTACCATTGATTGATGTTGATTCTATTCATGTTTGATTAATGTGTTTTGGTTATGTCTTTTGAATTTCAACTTTGTACATTCCATTTCCATCTTCATCTTCTTCTTTTTCTTTTGACCAATGAGTTAATGATTTATCGTTAGCCTTGACATATGAGAGGCTTAACCTTCTTTGATCCAAATCAAATTCATCTTGATTAAAGATCAAGTGAATTGCTTTGTGTCAAAGATAGGTTGCTTATTGGTCAAGCAAAAAACCTAAAATCCATACAAGGTCATTCTTCTTTTCTTTTGGCATGGCAAGTTGTAGGAGTCTGGCTTACTAGTCATGATCTCTAACTTGTGTTTATTTGCCTATGATTTTATTGACCGACCTCAGATAGGTGTGACTACTACATTAGTCCACTTACGATTGCTTAACATAGCGTTAAATTGCCTTATGGCACACTAACACTAACTACTAATCACTAACATTTAATTCAAGCATTTAATTCTTGCAATTTACTTTAATGCAATTTAATTTCTTGCTCATTTATTCATATTGTCTTTTCCCTTTGCTCATTTGAGCTCATGTTTATGTTTATGCCATTTGCCTTTTGCTCATTTGAGCATATTATTGTGTATAAACTATTGCCTTGTGCTTGTTTTGTTTTGTTTGTGTGAACCAATGCAAAAAGGAGAAAGGACTTAGAACTAGGACCTTACCTATGCTAAATGGAGTTTCAAGAGCAACTAGGCCTCATGCCTTTAGAATGATAAATATGTTGAAGAGCAACTAGGCCTCATGCCTTTAGAATGCTTAATCTTGAAGTTGAATTGAAAGGACCCCTATTCTAAACTTACTCTTGTCCATTCTTTCTATTGCATTGTGGAACTTTTTGATTTGTTTGTTCTTGTGTGGTAGGGATCCCAAACTTGAGCTATTTAGAAGTACCATTGTCATGAGCATCAAAGATATGAGGGACAAATCCAAATTGGAAGATCCTAGGAGCTTGATTGAATATTTGCTTGATTCCATGAGTTAATTACTTATTGCTTGCTAAGTCCAAAGGAAATGAGCTCTTGAATCATCTTTATGATCTCAAGAAAGGAAATCCAAGGGTTTTATTTATCTTCCCTCATCTTTGCATGTTTAGGACCTAGCCCTTCTCTTCTTCTCTCCACTCTAACCCAAGCCAAGCCTATTTTGTGCAAACATTGACATTGTTTTTTTTCAAAAATTAGAAACCTAGGCACTATGCCTTTGATTTTTTCAAACTCTTTTCATAATACTTAGCTATTAGGTTTGAGTTATCATAGTGGTTGATATAAACCTTACTTGTATCCTTAGTGATTGGACTATAAGTCTTCCATACTTATTATAGGGTGGATCCCTCACTAGTATGTTGAAGCTCTCCTCACATGGTGGATTTGTGGTTTAGATTGAGTTTTCTCCGTTTGATAAAAAAGACCTTAAGGCTTTTTAGCAATCAATTCCCCAACTTCTTTTGGGATTTTTACCCCGAACTACGAGGCTTTGATCCTACCTTTGTGATGGTACGTAGGCAATGGGTTTATCCATTTAAACAACAAAATTGTAAATGATTTGTGTATTCTTTTCTCATCTCCCCAAGCATGTTTGCACAAATATTTTCACAAATACCAACCTACCATACAACATTTGCAAAAAGGGCTCCCTTAGAGTACTAAGGATGTTTTGGGTGCTTAAAACCTTCCCATTGCATAACCAACCCCCTTACCCAGATCTCTGACATTTTTATTAGTTTTTTATTTGATAAAACTTCTCGTTTTTTGTTCGCTTTCTAACCTTTCCTTTGGATAAATAGAAGTGCGGTGGCGACTCGAATTGTATCATTTACTTTTGATTTAGTCAATAAATCTAAAGGTAACGAAGACCCCGCTACAACTGGGTATTTAAAATGGAATTATGCAGGATTGTTCCAGGATGTCAGACCCGATGTCATGACATTTGTATACAGAACATTCAGTCTGAATCTTATGTATTATGTGATTGCGTTTTTAATGCAAATCTATGTATGATTGAAGATCTGTATTCACACGCATTCAATCATTAATTACAACCAGATTTACTTATTTTCCAAAGAGATCTAATTAGTTGTCATGAGAAGATTTAAAAGAAAAATAGTTTTAGGGTTTTATGATGTCCAAGCCCAGCTGAATACTTCTATAAAAAGGACACGAAAAACCCGATTTGATACACAAGAAATACATAGCGAAATATTGAGAGAGAATAAGGGTTTAAGTCTTGTGTGGTCGTGTGACTTGTAAGCCATTCAATTCATCCATAGATGATTGAATTGGTCTGATTTTTGAGTTGTAATTTGTCACTCAAAGCTTTTAAGCATGAGTGTGTGTCTACTTGATTGAAGCTGCTAAGTAAGATCAAGTGTGTGTCTTTGAAGAGTGTCTTCTTTTCATAGTAATTCTTGTTTAATATCACTGGTGTGATTGAGGGGGAGTGAGTGGGATCTCATATCTAAGAGTTCTTAGGTAGAAGTCACACGGGTAGAGATTAGGTGAAAAAGACTGTAACTTGTGTTGTTTACTGAGAGTCTTTGAACTGATTCTATTTTAGTGGATTTCCTTCCTGGCTTGGTAGCCCCCAGACGTAGGTGAGTTGCACCGAACTGGGTTAACAATTGCTTGTGTCTCTTGAATTACAGTTCTTTATCTTTATCCTGTTTGTATTATTCAGATATTAGTGTCGTGACATTACCTTCGACATCTCATATCTGATACCAGAATTTCTTGCTCAAATGAGCAAAGTGAAAAGCAATATGAATAAATGAGCAAGAAAGTAAATTGCATTAAACTAAATTGCAAGAAATTAAATGCTTGAATTAAAGTTAATAGTTAGTATGGTTAATGCTATTGTGTCATAAGACAATTTAGCGCTATGTTAAGCAATCGTAAGTGGACTAATGTAGTAATCACACCTATCTGAGGTCGGTCAATAAAACTATAGGCAAATAAACACAAGTTAGATATCATGACTAGTAAGCCAAGCTCCTAAAACTTGCCATGCCAAAAGAAAAGAGGAAGGCCTTGTATGGACTTTAGGTTTTTTGCTTGACCAAGAAGCAACCTATCTTGGACACAAAGCAACTCACTTGATCATGGATCAAGTTGAGTTTCATTTGGATCAAAGAAGGTTAAACCTCTCATATGTCAAGACCAACCATAAGATATTAACTCATTGGCCAAAATAAAAGAAGTGAGATGAAGATGAAATGAATAAAATGAGGATTCAAAAGTCAAATGCAATTGGTCAAAAGTGAATCAAATCATCATCAACCAATGTTAAAGAGAAGAGAAATGAAGATTAGAAGTCAACAAGTCAAACATATTTTTTTGATATTTTTGGAATTAAAATAAATGCAAAATTAAAATAGACAAAATATGGTCAAACCTCAAATTCAATTCAAATCAACTTAAACAAGTCCAATTAAATTCTCATAGGTCTAACATGGTCAAACAAAGTTTGACAAAAATTTTAAACAATTTTTGAAATTAGAAACTATTTTAAAATAATTAAAAACAATAAAAATAACACAACATGAATTAAAATCTCAAATAAATCTCAAATCAATTAGAAATTGATGAGACTATTTTTCATTGACTCATCATGATCCATATGTGTTAAGAAAATATTATTGGAATTTTCAGATATCAAAAAGTATTTAAAATGAATTAAAAACTATTAAAAACCAAATAATTCAAAAAAATATTAAATGAAGTCACAAAAATAATTAAAAATCAAAATATGAAACTAGATTTTTCAAGAAAATTTTTGGTGTTGGTCTCATATTTTTGTGACTTCAAATAAAATAGTTATGAATTTTTGAAAATAAAAGAAATTAAAAGAAATTAAAACAGAAATAAGAAAATATCAAAAATCAGGAGCACTTGGATGAGTTTCATTAATTGACGTGGCATCATCCAAGGGCTCAGAGGCGCGGTCATACCATATGCTTTGGTCAAGCGCATCACATAATGAATTAAAAATAGTTAACAAAAGCAAAGGCCATGATTATAACATTTAAATGAGATCCAAAGGCTCAGATGCATCCACGTGGGGATGGTGGTGGAAACCACCATCTTCTCCGGCCAGAGAACAAACTCCGGCCACCACGCGCAGGGTTTTCAACCTTAACCAAAATAAACAAGCCAGGTATCAAAAGGAAGCTGGGGTGATGTACATCACCCCTATAACCTTGGATCTTCCTCAATGTTTCTATTTAATGAGAAATCTGAGCTTGGAGATCAAGGTGCACAAACTAAAATGGCACAATTCATGAAATTAAGACCACCACTGACCTGCCTCTTGCTCAAGGACATCAGAAAACAGTTAAAACTCAAGCAAATCACATTGAAGTGCAGATTTAAACAACACGATCTCCTCAAGCTTTTGATTCCAATTTGATCTTGAGGTAATGAGGATGCAAGGCTAAGGAATTAAGACTTGAAGATCAACTAATGATGTTGAAATTCAAGCTTGAAATTGAGAAATGAAAATTGAAATTCCTTTGAGTGAGGTTAGGTTTCGAATTCTGCAGGGTTTCAGATCACCTTTAGGTTGAAATTTGAATGAGGAAGCACCTATATTTATAGCTGAGTTGTGCTGCAAGGTAGTGAAATGCTTGTGTGCGTGAAGATTGGGTCATCCATGCCTGGGCCTGTACAGGCGCATGTGAGGCCCAAAATTGAATGGAATTGCATTCTAAGATCATTTTGGTGTGAATTGGACATGCACAAGGCCTGACATTTGCTTGCACATCAAGTTACAAAGTGAATTGCATAATTGAACCTAAACATTAAGCTCTTCGAAAGTACCACATGGAAAATCCAAACATGATGGTGTGAGTAATGGTTGGAAATTTCTTGACATAAGGAATAAAAGTTATGTTGGGAAAAAATCCATTTGGAGTTTGGAAAATTATGAAAACTGGCTTTGAAGTTTGAGGTACAAAACATGTCTAGGTTTCCTTTGAAATTTTTTACCAAAAGTGATCAACTTCAAGCCCTTATGTTTCAATTATGCAAGCCTCAAATGGAAAACCCTCCAACATCCAAGTTGTAGATATTTTCAAGATTATTAATTTGGAATTAAATTGTGCATCATTTTGATTTTTAATGAGAAAGTTATGGGCACTTGAAGTTGGACACTTCTCAAATTCAATGGTTTTGGTCCAAAGTGACCTATACTGTTTTGTATTATCACATGTGTTTATTTTTGGATTATGAAATTTTGTCCATCATAACATTTTAAGTATACATCTTAAGCTTTCCAATGAAATTTTTCTCACCTCAAAATCATAAAAAATTAGGAAGTTAGGTATTTGGGAAGTTGACCCGAAATTAGGGTTTCAGTCAAAATGACCTATAATGTTTTGAAATGAATGATAACCTTCCATGTTTCAAATGGATTTTTTATGAACATTAAAGTTGATTCATATGGTTCTTAAGAACAGTTTTTCTCTTGGGGTCATCTTCATTTGACAATCACATCAAAAGTTAGGTCTCAGGGATCCTCAGTTTAGTCAGATGACTTAACTGGTCAACTTCTCAAGGTCAAACTTCAAATCTTGATGAATGAATGATTGAGGATACTCACATAGGCTCATATATGCACAAAATAATGAATGAAAGAACTTCCCTTGATTTAATTTGATCATAGGTTGAGGTTGCTTCATGAGCAAGGCACAATCAATGCACAATTGAATTAGGGTTTCCTTGCAAAACAAGCCTCAAGCCCTTTGGGTTATCTTGATCAAATTGGCAAACTGAGATACTTGGGAGACATATATGATGATTAAGATCTTTGGGAACCATTGTCATGCTTGCTTTCATCTTTATCTAGCCATTTCTTTGAGCTTAGGAGCCTCCTAGGAGCATGTGAGCACATGATCACTTGAGCTTCAAAACAAAAGATGTTAGTGACATATTTTTGTGCTTTTGGTTAGTTAAACAAATAAGAAAAGCAATAATATACAATACAAGCATGATTTGTGGTCTCAAACCAACTCACACAAGTCCCAACCCTAGGGTTAAGGAGCCACACATGCTATGATCCTTGAGGCAAATGCATTGAGCAATGATATGATGCCATGAGGGATCTTAGGGTCAAAATTAGGGTCTTACATCTGGGAATCTCTTCCAATCCACTAAAAGGCACTTTGTTAGAAACATGTATTCCCAAGAGATGGGCATACTCCTCCAACGTAGGCACAGGCTGATAATCAGGAAAAGTGAAGCAACGGTAGAGAGGGTCATAAAACTGAACCAACACACTCAAGAGTCCTTCAACCATATAAGCAGACAGGATAAACAAGAGCTTCCCATGACGTTGTTTGAAGGCCAAGGGATCTAATACAAATGACTTTTGTGACATTCCTAACTCCAAAAGGGTATCCACTGAGTAGATGGGTCTCAAGCTAACTTGTTAAGGACTACTCCACACAAGTTGAACATGGCTATACCATCCTCCTATCTTAATTGCACTAAAGTTTGGGTTAGAACCTATCTCACCACTCAGAGATCACCAAGCATAACAAGCATATTACATCACACAAACAAATATACATACATCAAATATACACTTATATATACACACGAAAAAAGTAGTATAAACCCACTAGAGACTACTCCCCAGCAGAGTCGCCACTTAATTTCTGTAGCGGTAAATTCATGACCATCAAGCTATGGATAAGCTAGACGTCAATAAAACCAGATTCGCCACCGCGCTTTTATTGTTTCCAAGGGAAAATGGAAAAGTACGAACAAAACCCAAAAGATAAGATGTTTTCAAATAAAAACTAATAAAATTCCAGAGATTATAGGTAAGGCGGTTGGGTACACAGAGGGAAGGTGTTAGCACCCAAAGTGTCCTAGGTACTCCTAGGTGTAAGATCCTAATTTTGACCCTAAGATCCCTCATGGCATCATTTCATTGCTCATTGCATTTGCCTCAAGGATCATAGCATCTTGGCTCCTTAACCCTTGGGTTGGGACTTGTGTGAGTTGGTTTGAGACCACCAAGCATGTTTCAACCCATAGAGGGCTTTCCTCAACTTATACACATGCTTTGGAAGATTAGGGTCTGTAAACCCTTTAGGTTGTTCAACATACACTTCCTCATTTAAGTAACCATTCAAGAAGGCACTTTTTACATCCATTTGGAATAGTTTAAACTTCAGAATACATGCCACTCCAAGCAATAGTCTAATGGACTCCAAGCGAGCTACAAGGGAAAATGTTTCATCAAAGTAAACTCCTTCAACTTGAGTGTATCCTTGTGCTACCAATCTTGCTTTACTTTTATTAACCACCCCTTGTTCATCAGATTTATTCTTGTAAACCCACTTTGTTCCAATAACATTTATTCCTCCAGGTCTTGGAACCAGTTCCCATACTTCATTTCTCTTGAATTGGCCTAACTCTTCCTGCATGGCATTGATCCAAAATTCATTAGTTAAGGATTCCTTGACATTCCTGGGCTCAATCTTGGACAAAAAACAGCCATGTGAGACCACTTCCCTTGATCTAGTTGTGACCCCTGTATTTAGGTCTCCTATAATGAGATCTTTAGGATGATCCCTCTGAATTCTGATAGAGGGCCCCTTATTAATTTTGTCAGCTTCAGGTTCTGCTTGAGTAGGTTCACTCTCATTACTTTTGTCTAGGAAATCAGCTGGGGCATCATTTAGATATGTCTCAACATCGTCTGTGACATCAGTTTGTTGATCATCAACAAAAACATTAATGGATTCCATCATTACTTTTGTTCTGGAATTAAAGACCCTAAATGCTCTGCTGTTTGTTGAGTAACCCAGAAATATTCCTTCATCACTCTTGGGGTCCATCTTCCTTCTTTGTTCACGATCAGTCAGGATATAACATTTACTACCAAACACATGGAAGTATTTGACAGTAGGTCTTCTTCCTTTCCATACTTCATATAAAGTAGTTGGAGTCCCTTTCTTCAAGGTTACTCTGTTGTGAACATAGCAGACTGTGTTCCTAGCTTCAGCCCAGAAGTGGTAGGGCAATTTCTTAGCATGAATCATAGCTCTGGCAGATTCTTGGAGAGTTCTATTTTTCCTTTCTACCACACCATTTTACTGAGGGGTAATGGGAGATGAGAACTCATGACCTATTCCTTCAGATGAACAGAATCCAACAAATTTACTATTCTCAAATTCTTTCCCATGATCACTTCTGATTCTGATAACCTGACTTTCTTTTTCTCTTTGAAGTCTTAGGAAAAGATCTTTGAATACCTCAAATACATCAGATTTTTCCCTTATAAAATTTACCCAGGTGTATCTGGAGAAGTCATCCACCACCACATAAGCATACTTTTTCCCAGCAAGACTCTTCACCTGCATAGGTCCCATCAAGTCCATGTGGAGAAGTTCCAACACTCTGGATGTGGTGTCATGTTTGATCTTCTGATGTGACATCTTTGTCTGTTTTCCAATCTGACACTCCCCACAAACTCTTCCTTCATCAATCTTTAAGTTTGGGATTCCCCTGAAGCTTCAACAGATATAATCCTCTTCGTTCCTTTAAGATGCAGATGGCCCAGTTTTTGATGCCATAGCTTCACTTCTTCTTCTTTGGCTAGAGTAATGATTGATGAATAAGCAATTTCTTGAGAACTCCATATATAGCAGTTGTCCTTAGACCTGACTCCTTTCATGATCACTTCATTTTCTTTATTAGTAGTCAGACATTCAATTTTTGTGAAGTTTACATTTAGACCTTGGTCACACAATTGACTGATACTGATTAGGTTTGCAGTCAGTCCTTTAACAAGTAGCACATTGTCAAAATTAGGGACTCCAGGGCATTTTAGCTTTCCAATCCCCTTGATTTCACCCTTTTCTCCATCACCAAAGGTTACATAGCCGGTGGCATGAGGATGAAGGTCAATTAGAAGGTTTTTGCTTCCAGTCATGTGTCTGGAGCATCCACTGTCAAAATACCAGTCTTCTTTGGCTGAACCTCTAAAGGAAGTGTGAGCTATCAGGTTAGTAGCACCAGTCCTAGGAACCCACCGTTTTCTGTTGACAGGGATGTGGTGTTTGGGTCTAGGTTGATGATGAGAAGGACTAGGATAGACATACAATTTAAAGCAGAATGGTTTTATGTGGCCAAATTTTCCACAGTAATGACATCTCCATCTTGGGTTTTTTCCTTTATGTTGTCTTTCCTTATGATGTTGTGACACATGATATGACATCTTTGGTTTGCTACCAGTGTGACTACACTTAGGAGTGGATTCATTGAACCCAAGGCCAAACTTGTCTCTTGCCATTTTACCAGTCAGGAGGATTTTGTCTAAGGTGTCAGATCCACTGTTTAGCATTCTGACATACTTTGTCATCTCATCGAGTTTGGAGTTCAAGAACACTGCTTCAATCTTCAATTAGAGATGGTTTCTAAGTGTTCTGTCTTCTCATATTCTAGTTGTGTTATCAATTTCTTCTGATTTTCCACTTATTGACACACTTCTTCACTTCTGTAACACAACTTTATGTAGGTAGTGGCTAACTCATCAAAGGTTACTTCATCATCACTTGAGTCTTCATCAGAACCCCATCTCCCAGTCAAGGCAGTCATAAGATTGGCAGACTCTCCTTCTGTTTCACTTTCATCAGACCAAGTAGCAACAAGACTCTTCTTCTGTTTCTTGAGGTAGGTCTCACATTCAACTCTAATGTGTCCATACCCATCACATTCATGGCACTGAACTCCTTTTCCTTGTTTGGACTTTTCATCAGATCTTGTTCTTCTTCCAGCATCATTGGACCTACTGATGTCAAATAAGTTGTTCTTGACATTAGACTTTGACCTTACATCCATCTTTTTCAGGAGTTTGTTGAACTGTCTCCCCATTAATGCTACATCATTTTCCAGATCTTCATCAGTATCTTGACCACTTTCTTCCTCTTTCTCTTCAGTGTTTGACATGAAGGCTATGCTTTTGACTTTCTTTTCAGATCCATCACTCATTTCCAACTCAAATGTTTGGTGAGATCCAATTAGCTCATCCACTCTCATATTGCATATGTCTTGAGATTCTTCTATGGCTGTCACTTTCATGGCAAATCTCTTGAGAAGTGACCTGAGAATTTTCCTCACTAGTTTTTCATCTAACATCTTCTCACCCAGGGCTCCTGAGTCATTAGCAATTTCAAGGATATTCATATGAAAGTCATGAATATTCTCATCTTCTTTCATCCTCAAATTTTCAAACTTGGTAGTAAGCAGCTGCAATCTAGACATCTTTACTCTAGAGGTACCTTCATGAGTGGTTTTGAGAATATTCCTAGCATCTTTAGCCACCTCACAGTTGTTCACCAGTCTGAAGATGTTCTTATCAACCCCATTGAATATAGCATTCAATGCTTTAGAGTTTCCAAGGGCTAGTTCATCCTCTTCCTTGGTCCATTGTTCCTCCGCGTTCTTATCAGTTGTAACTTCTCCTTCCTTAGTAATAACAGGATGTTCCCAGCCTGTTAGAATAGCCTTCCAGGCCTTATTATCCAAAGATTTCAGGAAGGCTACCATTCGAGGTTTCTAGTAGTCATAGTTAGATCCATCCATAATTGGTGGTCTGTGAACAGATCCTCCGTCTCTATCCATAGTACCAGAAAGTAACGTCCCAAGATCTCACCCAAAACCAGAGCAGGATGCCTGCTCTGATACCAATTGAAATTCTGGTATCAGCTATGAGATGTTGAAGGTAATGTCACGACACTAATATCTGAACAATATAAACAGGATAAAAGATAAAGAACAATAGTACAAGTGACACAAGCAATTGCTAACCCAGTTCGGTGCAAACTCACCTACGTCTGGGGGCTACCAAGCCAGGAAGGAAATCCACTAAACATAATTAATTAAAAGACTCTCAGTAAACAACTTCAAGTTACAGTCTTTTCACCTAATCTCTACCCGTGTGACTTCTATCTAAGAACTCTTAGATAAGAGATCCTACTCACTCCCCCTCAATCACATCAGTGATGTAAAAACAAATATTACAATGAAAGAAGACACTATTCAAGAACACATACTTGATCTTGCTTAAAAGCTTCAACCAAGTAAACACACACTCATGCTTCAAAGCTTAGAGTGGACAAATTACAATACAAAAGTCAGTCCAATTCAATCATCAACAGGATGAATGAATGGCTCACAATACACAAGCTCACACAAGACTAAAACCCTTATTCTCTCTCACTATTTCGTTCGTTATTTCTTGTGTGTTAAAACCAGGTTTTACATGGCCTTTTTATAGAAGCATTTGAGTAGGCTTGGACATCATAAAACCCTAAATCTATTTTCCTTTCGTATCTTCTTATGACAGCTGATCATATCTTGTTGGAAAATAAATCAATCTGGTTTTAATTACTGCTTGAATGGCGCGTTCAATCTCCAAATCAATCACACACAAATTAGCATGAAAAGTGCAATCACAAAACTACATAACATCCAGACTGAATGTTTTGTATACACATGTCTTGACATCGGGTCTGACATCTCAGCTAAATCCGGCACAACCTTTAATTAAACACCCTGCAGGACCCTGATATCTCATGTCAAGACAACACTTGTGACACCTTATGAAAACTCTAGGTTTTAGAAAAATTGTTGCCAACACATTGAACCAACAATCGGTAACACTTTGTTCTTTCTTTTAGTTGATTTATTAAGTTTTATCGCATTTTATAAATTCCTGTTGTTTTAGGTTGTATTAGTGGTTCATCTCTTTTTGTCGCATTTTATGTGTTTCCATGGTAGTTCTATTTGGTGTCCAGATCTAACAATAAGCCCGAAAGATGCGTTAGGGAAGAATGGAAGTCAAGGACATCATGCAAAGCAAAATAAGGCAGAAATAGGATGCTGACACAGGTGCCCGTGTCAGCCTGTGCAGAGTGGAAGGCTGAAGGAAGCAGAAAACAGGGGGCTGACACGGGTGCCCGTGTCAGCCTGTGCAGAGTGGAAGGCTGAAGGAAGCAGAAAACAGGGGGCTGACACGGGTGCCCGTGTCAGCAAAAGATGAAGGAAATAAATTGACAGAGAGCCAACACGGGCGCCCGTGTCATCTAACACGGGCGCCCGTGTCATCTGACACGGCCTGTGTTGGCCAATTCGCCCCGCTTGCTGATTTTTATTGTTTTGGTCTCTTTGGAAGTCTGGACGGCAGTCTTGGTATTTCACGATGTTTTGAGATGATTTGGAACTATTTAGTATGCTATTGGAAAAGAGAAAAGGGACTTTTTTGGGGATCATACGAAGATGAAACAGAAAAGAGAAGAAAGCTTACAAAGGGTTTTTGGAGAAGAAGAGACTTTCAAGATCGGAAGAGATTGAAGATCAACCTTCATCACCAAAGAATTGTAATGTCTCTATTTTGTAATTTGTTTGCTTTGAATACTAAGAGAAGCTAAACCCCCCAATGCTAGGGGGGTGTCCCTGAGTTGCTACTGTATGAACGCTATTTCTATGTTTTTATGATCATCAATGTTTTCTTAATTCAAATTATAATACAACGTTCTTAATGCTTTATTTTATCGGACAAATGGAATTTTGATCTATGGTTAAGGTTTAGGTCGGACAAACCACCTTATCGCTTGTTGTATAATAATACTTCGGTTTAATCGCTTAGGAATAAGGATCAAACCGTAGTAGCCGTTAATTCTTGATCAATTGCATATTTCTTAACGTCATTTTGAATAGCTAAGGAATTAGGATTGAAATTGATTGTTAATGGTTTTCGGCTAAGGAATTAGAGAAAACAATTCTTGAGAATCGACTTTGAATAATTGCAACGTATATGTTATATAATGTGGAAGTAGTGTAGTACAAAGCAATTCACACATCTTGCCTTAGCATGCTTTCTCATATCATTTAACAGTTTTTTATACGCTTTGTGTAATTTACTCTCGTTCTTATAATTTTGAAAACAATCAACAACCCCCCTTTGATCTTTTGTTCAGTGGAATTATTGTAAAGATTTGTACTTAATACGCAGTCCTCGAGATCGATACTCGGGATAACTCCCATTTTATTACTACATTGATGAAAGTAGTGCAATTGCTATTTTACGGATCAAGGATCAACACAAGAATCTAAAGCGTTAGGAAAACTCATGCAAAGAAGTATGTTCCTACCCAAGTAGACATCCAAAATGGTAATTCCTTTCTGTTACCCGGTTTGCAAGTGATAGACTTTGCAAACCAATTACCTTCCTACTTTGGACTGAAACATACATTAATAAAGTCCTTCCACCAAATTCAATCCTTACTTTCCAAGGAGGGACAAGAATAACTGAGAATTTTACTTTTTATGTCTCTGTATCTAGACCTTAAATTCTCAAATCAAATTGAATTTTGCCCTGCTAAAATTCTCCAAAGCCACTAGCTTAGCATAGCCAAATTAAAATTCCACAACGACTCCAATGCCTCATATGGCTTTGCTTCTACAAATCTTGGACCAACCAAGCCAATACATCTTCCTTTGACTTTCCAATCCTCCCCATAAAAACATCATTTGGATTCTAATGCATTCCTTCACAACTATTGTAGGAGTCTTGAAAAAATAAAACTAATAAATTGGTATGTTGATCAACACGGAATTAATCATCACTATTCTACCTCCCAAATAAATATGTTTCCCTTTCCACATAGATAGCTTATTTATAATTTTTTTAATAAAGGATTCCCAAAATCTTTCTTTCTAGGATTGGAATCCAAAAATATTTCCCTTTCCAATTAATTTCAAAACTCACAACGGAATTCAAAATAATTAACATAAACATCCAATATCTCTTCAAACGATGTACTTAACTAAATTAACAAAATTCAACCATTAACTCAAAACAATTCAAATGACTTGTTCCCCGATGTTACAGATCAAAGCAATAGTTCCGACTAAATGTGATAAAACAATAAATAAAACAAAGAGAGCTTCATATCCCTCTTCCAACTCATTGCAACACTTACTCCTCTTGAGTATATGTACAACGTTGTACACAACAACACGAAACCAACAACAGAGGGGTGAGAATACACCAAACTAAATTAAAGATGTAGACGAATGCAGGGTTAGCTTAAATCAAACAATCAACAACACACGTTCAGTTTACACAACAAAATAGAAATTCAATTACAACTCGACTGTATGCATGTGGTACCAATTTGGACATCAGTGTTTGTTGTTGATCTCGTCCACTCAACAATGTTTCCTCATTCGTCGAGTCCCCAATTCTAAACCATAGGTCCCCATTCTTGAACTATGGACGATCATTGGTCCCTACTTATGACCTCGTGACTCGCCTCTTTCAACACACTGACATAAAATGATACATGACATACAAAGTAATACGAGAACAACAATAACACTTTTGGTTCCACTTCTGACTATAAGCAACATGAAATAGAACATTCACAATAGTCCCCACTTTCGAACTACTCACCTCAATAAAATAATCATAATTATATTGACAACCCATAACTATAATCCCAATTTCATAACTCACATGTATATTCATAAATACTCAACAACGTAACAACTCACACATATAATTATACTTCGCTACTGATAATTATGTAAATAACTCGAATATTATTTAAGTCGTCATAATATTCCATCAAAACATTTAATTTCAACAACACACTTCAAGTAGTAGCTAAACAAAATCAAAATCAGATCTGATCACTCAAAAATAACCTCTGGCGCTCATGACGACTAACCTGTCACCTGGGTGACAACCGTCACCCAGCCCGTCATCACTTCGCTTCACAATCCATCCCCCAGCCCTTTATCACTTTGCTTCATAATCCGTCACCCATGGGATCACCAGAAGGAGAAGTCCCGTCTGGAGCCCATGACGGTCTCCCCATCATACTTTTAACGATCGTGAGCCATTTCAAATGCACGAAGAGCATCCCGTCGTGCTCGTCACGACCGTCACACTGGTGCAGAAACCAAAATCTACATTTTTTCCATGGGAGCTCATTCAAAGCTCCAATTTCGACCTCCGGCAGCTAAATTCTCACATAAAACAACATATGCTTATTATCTAACAATATAATCATCACCTACACATCAACTATTATCCAATTTCATCAATTAATAACAAATTCATGATTTTGTTCATAACACCAAATACACAACAATGACATTCAAAATATTCTAGTTCATATCCATCCATCATACATAAATTCCAGCAATATATAAAACATAAAATTGTGCATTAAACATGGTAATTAGCATGGATTTTACACGATCATCGTCAAAATTCATAAATCACATTAATGGTGACGAAAACCTAGAGGAATGTGAGGATCCTTCTCTACCCTTTATACAATAACATCTGTATTAGAGTAGTCCCCCCCACCTCCCACTTACCAGAATTTCTAGCAGCAAAATAATCTAACTATTTGGCTACTGTGTTTTTTCCCTTCTGGTGATTCTTAGGTTAGCCTCTTTTCCTCTTTTTATAGCTTCCCTAACACATTCTATTTGTTTTAACCTAAAATTATATTTAGTTAATTATTGCACTGTCACCCCTCAACTCTTGTGCACTCTCTCCTTACCATTCACACTTCACCGATATTCTATTTTCTACCCCTAATTTGACTATTATACTATTTTTCTTATTTTATTATTATTTAAACACTATACTATCATTTTAATAAAATAAAACTCTACTAAATTCCAACAAACCCCAACAAATGCCAAACAATCACATAACACATGTTATCACGAAAATGAATAATTAAAAGCATGTTAAATCACTTAAATAATTAAATAAAAGCAACAAAACTTCAATTAAATTAATTAATTGAATATTGGGTGTGTTAGCTGGGATTTTTGACTTAATTAAATATGGACTTCCCACCCGGACGGAAGCACGTAGAAAAAGACTGAGTGATGGAAAATTTTTAAATCACATTATTCATTCATACATAAATGATTGGTGTAAGAGTGGTCCTCGAGTTAAAAATTACAATCACTTACGACATAGGTAATCTCACATATTAATAGTTCGAAAATATAGGTTGATAGAAACATACCTCTTTTTGAACCTAAATTCATTCAAAAAGACATCGTGTTTTGAAACTTTGCAATCCCACCATCAATTCCCATATAATTAGTGTAAAAATTAGCCTCTATTAACTATTAAATTTACATTGTCTTCCATCAAAAATGATGGTCTGTCCATAGACCTAGTACGTCTTGTCTTCCATCAAAAATGGTGGACTACCCATAAACCTAATATGTCTTACATGAAGATTTCGAGTTGTGGATATACGTAAAATGATGAGTACTTCTTTGATAAATATTTATTTATCTAGTATCTTAAAGAAACCAATGGATATTATTTCTCCAACTATTTTGAAGTCAAATTGTTTTTCACTCGATATGCGATATACCTAGAAATGGATATCGTTTCCAAAAGAACCAACGGGTAAAATTTAGGATTTGAAGAAATTCAAAAATAATAGATTAGTGATACACAAATAAAGGAACAAGATAAAATTACATTAGATGTTGTGTATACAAAACTTGCTCAAGTAACAAAAGAACAACAAAAATCAAGCATGATAATCGCCATCAAGTGAGATATGTATTTATCATAACCAAGCAAGGTCTCTTATACATTCCAGGAATCAAATGTAACCTTCTAAGTATTGGCCAATTGTATGACAAGGATTTCAAGATTCAGATGGAAGATAAGGGGCTGCTGCACGTTATGAATGCAAGAGGAATTTTGGTCCTTAAAGTGCCTATGGCTGCCACTAGAACCTTCAAGGTTTAGTTTAAAGTTATAGAACATGGATGTCTTACTACTGCAGCAAGTACAGAAGAGTGGATGTCTTACTATCCTCTTGGGTATCTAAACTTTAAAGATCTCAAAGATTTGAAAAAGGATGGAATGGTAATAGGGTTGCCATTGGTCAAACCCCGGCTAAAATTTGTGAAGAATGAGCACAAGCAAAGCAACATAAGGGAAAATTCAGCAAGGATGCATACCGTAGGACCAAGAATCGCCTTGAGGTGGTGCATTCAAATGTGTGTGGGCCAACACAAGTAGATTCTATTGGTAGGAATAGGTATTTTGTCACATTTATCAATGATCATAGTAGAATGATATGGAAATAAAAAACCAAAAGAAAGGATGAGGTATTCGTAGTGTTTAAGAAGTTCAATTCCAGGGTTGAGAGGCAAAGTTGTCAAAAACTAAAAGTGATCAAAATGGATGGTGGAGGTGAATATGTCTCAAATGAATTTGGGATGTTTTGTGATAAAGAAGGGAGTATACATGATGTAGTACCACCCTATACACCACAGCAAAATGGTGTGGCTGAAAGGAAGAATCGATCGATCATGAACATGATGAGAAACATGTTAAAGGGGAAGAGCTTTCCGAAGGAGTTATGGGGAGAAGCGGTATCCATAGTTGCCTATTTATTAAATAGGTTCCCTATGAAAAAGATGGAATATGTAACACCGGAGGAAGCATGGTCGGGGTGTTCTGGGTCAACTTAGAAAGAAGTTAGATGACAAGGAGAAGTGATGATACTTGTTGGATATCACTCTACCGGTGATTACAAGTTATTTGATGTTGTAAACGGGAGGATCGTGATCAGTAGAGACTTTATAATGTATGAGTCAAAGCAAGTGAAGTAGGGTGTAACCGGTTACCACCAGACATTAACCGGTTACATGCAGGCTGTAACTGGTTACCAGAAAGTTGTAAACGATTATAGCTTCAAAATTTCCAATTACGAGGAAAGTGGAAGACCATAACAGCATGTCTAGAAGATCAACAAGGAAAACGGGTATTCCTCAGAGACTCCAAGATTGTGATTTATTCTGAGGTAACAAATTCAATGATAATGGTGATTTCGTCCATTTTACACTTGTGGGCGAATCTGAACCCGTTAATACGAAAGAAGCCTTGAATGATCCAAAGTGGATTTTTTCTATGAAGGAGGAGCTGAAATCCATTGAGAAGAAAAATAATTAGGAGTTACTTGATCTACCAAATAGAAAGAAGCCAATTGGTGTGAAGTGAGTGTTCAAAGTGAAGGCAAATTCTAAGGGTGAGATAATCAAGCATAAGGCTACATTGGTTACTAAGGGTTTTTTGCAAAGAGAAAGCATAGACGTTGAAGAGGTTTTTGCACCGATTGCTATAATTGAAACCATTAGTCTTGATGTTGGTATTGCAAATAACAACAATTGGTCTATCTACCAAATGGATGTAATGTCTGCTTTTTTGAACATACCGCTTGAAGAGGAGATATATGTAGAACAACCCTCTAGTTTTATTGTGAAAGACCAGAAGCTGAAGTTCTACAAGTAGAATAAAGCATTATATGGTTTGAAGAAAGCTTCAAGAGCTTGGAATAAATGAATTGATGATTTCCTAAAGGATATTGGCTTCAAGAAATGTGTATCCGAGCATGGAGTGTATATGAAGACGGGTATGAATGAATGAGTAATTATAATTTGTCTATATGTAGACAAATTATTGATCACATGCATCAACAGAAAGTGTATTTCAAAGTTCAATAGTGAACTTATGAAAGAATTTGAGATGACCGACCTTGGCCTTATGACATACCTCCTTGGAATTGAGCTCTAAAAGTCTAAAAGGGAATTGCTCATGCACCAAAGAAGGTGTGCTCTTGAGATATTGAAGAAGTTTGAAATGGAGAATTGCAATGCTGCAATTTCTTCATATGAACCAAGGCTACAATTGTCGAAGAATGAGACTATGTTCTCAAGGTTTCATATGCTTGTTGCAGGACTGAATTTTCTAGATAAAGGATCTAAACAATATCAGTCTTGAACAACACTTTAGTTCTTTAAGTAGCCGGGAGATTGAGCTCGAGGAAGATGAACCTCAAAAGCGAGGTAAATCTGTTGCTCTAAAGTCTAAGCCTGAGAAGATAATATATTATCAAGTTGAGGAAGAATCAGAAGGATCTGATGAAGACTCAGAAGATGATGATGGGATGTCTCTAATTCTAAATAGAGTCGACTGACTTTGGAAACAAATGCAAAATGGTCAAGGAAAGTTCAAAGGAGCCAGAAGGACTGTTTTTCGCTTTGATTCTTCATCTGAACATAAGAAGCAAGGTTATGGAAAAGAAGTTATTTGCGTTAAGTGCAAGGAGCCAGGCCACTAAAAAAATGATTATCCTAACCTGAAAAAGGACAAAAGGCCTAAGAAGAATTTTTCTAAAGGCAAAAAGAGGCTGATGGCTACATGGGATGACTCAGAATCCAAAGAAGAAGATTCTGACAAAGAAAAAGCCAATGTTGAATTGATGGCAACTACAGGTGATCCTGAAGGTTTTAAAGAACCAGAAGACAAGGTATTATCAAAATCAGAATCCGACTCTGATTCTGAAGAGGTATTTTCTAACCTATCTCGTTCTGATATTGAATCATGTCTCTCTAAAATGCTGGAAAAGAATCAGAGTCTTTAGAGTAAATACAAGGACCTTAAACAAGTCCAAGAAGTTCCCTCTGAAACTCGCAGTGAGCTTGAGAATGATATTTCATCTATACATGAAAAGTATTTTCTTTAGAAAGTAACAACTTTGCTTTGAAAAGCAAAATTTCAAACCTAGAGGAGGAAATAGTCTCAGAAGGTTCTGGTGTTGATTGCATCATTAGATATGACAGAGAATTCCACTACTTTCTAGATAAAAGCATAGATAGAAGCAAAATGGCTTCCTTGATCTATGGAGTTAGAAGAAATGAAAAGAAAGTTTTAGGTTGTACAGAAACTATAAAACCTAACGAAAGTCATAAGGTAAAACCAAAACCTCTCTATGTAGAAAGAAAGAATAGGACTTTGCAAGAAATGGCTCGCACCATGATTCAAAAAACTGACATGTCTAAGCATTTATAGGCATAGGCAGTTAACACAACATGTTATATTCACAACATGATTTCCATTAGACCTATTCTAGGTAAGACTCCTGAAGAATTGTGGAAAAACAGAAAGCCCAATATTTCTTACTTTCATCCTTCTAGATGTGAATGTTTTATGTTGAACTATAAAGAGAACGTTTGCAAGTTTGATTCTAAAGCACAAAAGTGTTTATTGTTAGGATTTTATGAATGCTCTAATGGCTATAAAATCTTTAACATTGAAACACAAATTGTTGAAGAATCAATTCGTGTTAGATTCAATGATAAGCTTGACCCTGAAAAGTCAAAGCTAGTTGAGAAATTTGAAGATCTAAAGATCAATCTTTCAGAATCCAAGGATATTGATTATGGAGAAAAACACTCAGAAGGGAAAGCTAAAGAATCTGAAGACACAACTCAACCAGAAGCTATGGTTGGTCTAACTCATCAGAAGATTAGTAGATCAAGAACCCCTCATTCTGAAGAACAAATTCTAGGAGATAAAAATGCTCTTGTCAGAACTAGATCCTCATCAAACCTTCTGAAGAGGCTGTTCTAAGTTTGATATCTCTGATAGAACCCACATCTATTGATGAAGCTCTTATGGATAATGAATGGATTTTGGAGATGCAATAAGAACTGAATCAATTCACCAGATATGGCATTTGGGATCTTGTTCAGAAACCAAAGGGTTTCCATTTCCTTGGAACTAGATAGGTATTCAGAAACAAGCTCAATGAGAAGGGCGAGGTTGTCAAAATAAGGCTCGACTGTTAGCACAAGGTTATAGTTAGTAAGAAGGTATAGACTATAAAGAAACCTTTTCTCCAGTTGCTAGGTTAGAGTCTATTTGTCTTTTAATTTCGTTTGTAGTCAATCATAACATCATCCTTTATCAGATGGATGTTAAGAGTGCATTTTTAAATGGATATATTTCTGAATAAGTATATGTGCATCAACCTCCTGGTTTTAAAGCTCTCAAAATCCTGGATTTTTTTTAAACTAAAAAAGTCGTTATATGGTCTAAAGCAAGCTCGTGGAGCTTGGTATGATAGAATAAGTAACTTCCTTTTGGAAAATAATTTTACCAGAGGAAAAATGGACACAAATATCTTTTGCAAAACCTTTAAGAATGATATTCTGGTTATGCAGATTTATGTTGATGATATTATTTTTGGTTCTGCTGATGCTTCGGATTGCAATGATTTTGCTAAGTCAATGCAAGCAGAATTTGAAATGAGTCTGATGGGAGAACTCAAGTTCTTTCTGGGAATCCAGATTGATCAAAGTTCAGAAGGAACGTACATTCATCATAGAAAATATACAAAGGAACTCTTGAAGAACTTTAACTTATCAGAATGTAAGCAACCAAAGACTCCAATGCATCCTACATGTATTCTGGAGAAAGAAGAGGTAAGCAGTATGGTAAATCAAAAGTTATTTAGAGGTATGATAGACTCTCTCCTTTATCGAACCGCTTCTAGACCTGATATTTTATTCAGTGTATGCTTATGTGCTCGCTTTCTATCAGATCCTAGGGAAACTCACTTAACTGTTGTTAAGAGAATCTTCAGGTATCTGAAAGGTACTACTAATCTTGGTGTGTTTTATAGAAAACCAAGTGAATACAAATTAGTAAGCTATTCTGATGGTAACTATATTGGAGCCAGAATAGAAAGAAAAAGTACTTATGGAAGTTGTCAATTTCTGGGAAATAATCTGATCTCATGGTCCGGCAAGAGACAATTAACAATAGCACTTTCAGCAGTCAAAGTTGAACATATTGCAGCTTCTATATGCAACACTCAAATACTCTGGATGAAGAGTCAGTTGGAAGATTATCAGAAATTTGAGAGTAACATTCCTATTTTCTGTGAGAATAATTCATCTATTTGTTTATCTAAGAATCCTATCTTTCATTCTAGGGCTAAGCATATTGAAATTAAACATCACTTTTACGTGACAATGTTCGTAAGGGTATTTTTCATCAAAAATTTGACGATACAGACCATCAATGGGTTGATATCTTTACAAAACCCCTTGCTGAAGATAGTTTCGTGTTCATTATGAAAAACTTATTTCAGAATCTTTAAGTCTTCAAAATTCTATATTAGATTTTGATAATTTTTTTGTTGACTCTAAAACGTGAACTTTCTAAAGTAAGGAAGTTTCATGAATTAGAAAGGTTTTGATCAGAAGAAACCTTATTGATTTGTCTTCTTGATTCTGAACAGTCATTGCATTAAATGACTGTCATGTCATTTGAGTTCATGTGGTTCTAAGTGGTGACAGTTGTCCCACTTTCTGAGCATTTGTGATAAAAGCGTGACAAATTGGGTTTCATAATTCTTGGAATTGTGTTAAACTCTTATGCTTCCCCCTATAACTATGTATTTCCACCTTGTCATCATTGTATTTTTTATATAAACCCATTTCACTCACATTTTCACACTACGCGCATAATATTCCCTTACTTTCATCTTTCAAACCTAAAACGCCCATCTCTGTAACTGTTCTTCATCTCCTTCATCTTCATCAATGGCTGCTAAACCACAAATTCAACAACAATTTCAACAACTACAACTAAATCAGTCTGAATCTCCTCTTAGATCTGTTACAAGTGAGAGTACTACTCCACCCAAAAGAGAAGAAATCAACAATAGTAATACCCCGTGGGATAACTATCCTATGTTCACAAAGAACGATCCACCTGAAGTTTTGGCGTACTACATGGAGATGTGTCTTAAATACTTGTTGTCTTTTCACTATTTTCCCCTTGTATTTCCGTTTTTAATGTTGTTTGTATCTTTTCCTCCTTTTGGCATAGTCAATGAAAATCATTTTGTTACTTTCTCATTATTTTCTTTTATCATTTTGTATGTGTCTTTTTGATTGATGACAAAGGGGGAGAAACATATCTAAGGGGAAGATTTGTAGTTATTTTGATATACCTAAATTCCTTAACTAAGAAACCAAACATTGATTAATGTTTTCTGCTAACAACAACTTCGAAGGACAGTTTGTTAAATGATTTGCAGGGTTATGTTCAAGAATTAGAAATTGTTATGTTCAAACATTAGAAGTTATTATGAATTTTAAAAGATCAGAAGTTATTAAGTCGTGTAGAGAAAATCTCTCTAAAGAAAGGATCATTGAAAAGGTCTTAGATTTCTTACTCCTCAATTTGATTACATTGTTTTAGCAATTGAATATTCTAATGACCTGAGCACCATGAAGGAGGGCTTTTGAAGTTGGTCCAATTTTTGAGGGTGTTCAAGCATTTGATATTGTCCCAGAACCATAAGGATATTCTGAAAAAGTTCAGAGGCCATAAAGAATCAGAAACATTTCAAGAAGGTTTGCAGAGTTTAACATGATGCAAGATCCTGAAATAGACTCTGAAGGATAAGTTATTCAGTGTGCCATGTTAGTAGACTATGAATCAGTCAGTGTTTGTTACCACAAGAAATTGATAGGGCATGGTGAAGGCATAATCAATGAAAGTGCCTTATGGATTTAAGGATTATACCCCACCAAGGGGAGGTTTGAAAGAAAGTTGAACCCAAGATAAGGAAGAGCTGGGAAAATCACAAGTTACCAGAAGATGAAACCGACAGAAGAATCATGTTTGGTCGAAATCCGTCCTGTCGACTGAACTGGAGATTGGGACTTAAGAAATTCTTGGTTGTACCAAACACATAGGAGATGATGTCGACATAAATACCTGAGCGGGATAAGTTTGAAATTCAAAATGACTAGCAGTTACAAGGAGAATAAGCGCCAAAATATGGAGCAGTTTTTAGATTGTGTGGCACGACGTCTGTTATTTTTGAGTAGTTTCGCTTGTAGACAGTTTCTTTAGTTCATTAAAAATAGGGGATCCCACAGAGGACTCGGGGTGTTCACTTTGTACCAAAATCACTTGCAAAAAACTTCACATTCCTAGCGCGAGGAAGCAAGAGTTTTTAAGAGTGCTATGTACGTGAATCACCACATTTATTTCAATGTAACTTCCTTATTTTTCAATTGTTCCCGTTGAACACTTTATTTTAATTTCATTTACGTTTGAGTTATCATTTTATGTTGTTGACACTAATTCTATTACGATAATAGAATTCACCAAAAGCGTGTTGGTCGTGTACGTCTTTTGAATGTTATGGTGTTGTCGGTAACGAGTCACCCATAGTCTATAGCATCATCATCATTTCGTGTGGAAAAAACCTGTGCTTGTTCAATACTTTGTCAGAAGTCGTTTCTCACAAAGTTAATAGTTTGTCGAATTGAATAAGTTACCCTGTTACACTAGCACATGTCTTAGGATCAACTGGTCGATCCTGCAAGTAACCCTTAGTTTTAAGGCTTAGGGAGGACCAGCGGTTGTTTACCAATTTCCACAGTAAACAATGTTAAAGATGTTTTAAATGAAAAAGTGTGGCTGAAGGCCATGAAAGATGGACTTGAGCTTCTAAAGAGATTTGACCTGCTAAATTATAAGGTTGTTGTCAGACCTGAAGAAACAAATCACAAATTGGGTTCTAATTCTCAAGGTGATGATGTAGATGCTATAACTTTCAACAGTTGGTTGGTTCTCTGAGGTATTTGTGTAATACAAGACCTTACATTTGCTATGCAATTGGAATAATTGGTAGGTTCATGAGTAAATTGGAATGGTCTTATTACCAAGTTGCTGCCAAGATTCAGAGGTATATTAAGGGGAGTCCGAAGTATGGAGTTTTGTTCCCTTTTGGTGAAAAGGCTAATTCAGAGTTGATGTGTTACTCAGACTCTGATTGCTACGGTGACAGAGTTGACAAAAGAAGTACTTCTGCATATTTGTTTAAGTATTTGGGAAGTCCTATTTTTTGGTGTTCCAAGAAGTAACCAATTATTACTTTGTTAACTATGAAGCAGAATATATTACAGGTGATGTGGCTGCATGTCAAGCTGCTTGGATTCTAAATTTACTGCAGGATCCGAAGATCAAGGTAAACAAGCCTCTGAAGCTGATGATTGACAACAAGTATACAACCAATCTTGCCAACAACCCAGTGTTGCATGGGAGAAGTAAGCATATTGAGACGAAGTACGATTTTCTGAGAAGTCAGGTTCATAATGAAGTGTTAGAAATTATGTATTATAGTACCCAGAAGCAGTTGGTAGATGTTCTAACGAAAGTGATTACGACTGATCAATTTTTCCATTTAAAGGATGAAATTGGTGTTATTAGTTTTGATTAGTTAAATCCTGAATTAAGGGATGATGTTGAAGGGCAATTCAGTATTTTAGTATTTCACCTACATGTCATTATTATTTGTGTATATATAGTACTTTAACTGTCAATAGTTGTATTCATTGAGCATTGTAATGTAGTGTGTGTGTGCAACCAGTTACTGTAACCATTTTAGCTGAGTAGTGAATGTTTGTTATTCTCTCTTCTCTCTCTTCTTCCATCTTCATCTTTTTCACCTTGTGCACCAATAATAATTAGTGTAAGACTAATCATCCAGTTGGAATTTTTTTTATTAGAAGGTTTTTGTTATATAAATCTCATATACTCATGGTTGGAAGACTTGACTTCCCATTCAGATGCAAATACATACAAAAGGATTGAGTGATTGGAAGTTTTTAGATCACGTCATTCAATCATATGTAACTGGTGTATGAGTGGTCTTCAAGTTAGAATTTTAAATCACTTACGTGTTAAATAATGTCACATATCACTAAGAAAAATGTGTTATAGATTTAAAAAATTAGCATCTGTCCTGACTGCGAGGCTACTGGCGTCGGTTTTAAGTCACACAAACGGACTCTAATAAATTCATTCATTTAATATTAATTTATTAAAGTGACTTGACTAAAAGCATAGACCTAGTGTAAATGTATTTTGATTGACTTTATTTGTTGCCTTCTAGAAGCTAAAAAATTCAAGTGTAACAATCCTATACAAATGATGTCTCCACCTTAACCAAAACATGTGATTCAAGACTGTGAGAAGATGATAGTGATAAATTTTGAGTGCAAAGTATTCAAGAAAGTGCAAAGTATTTTAGTTAAGTTGAATCTCCTCTTCCTCTCCCTCGTGTAGTATCTCTTTTCATATTTCTTTAATTCGAAGTCAAAATCTTTAAGATACTCCATCCATCTTCTTTGTCTGATATACAGATCCTTCTAATCAAACAAATACTTCAAAGTCTTGTGAACAAAAAATAATTTTAATTTTAATTGATTATTTTATTAAAAAATTTGAAAATAAAATGAAAAAAATAATTTCAAAAGTAAAAGTAAATTTTATTAAAATGTTTGAATTAATTGTATTAGATGAATAGTTAAAAGAGGTAAAATTGAATGAATCAAAAAAGTGATATCAAAAGTTAGCTGTGATGCAATATGTCAATATTTTACATGGACATGATATACAAATTAAACTATTAATAAATAAAATAAAATTTGTGAACCACTTGAGTGAGGATAAGCATCTAATCTAATAATGATTTAGAAAGCGGAAATAATGTTATTGTTTATTCATGAAAGGGTAGTAGGTGTAATGAAGCTAGATTTGACAAAACAAATAACATCGTAATACTCTCTGCATTCTCTTATTTGAAAACCAGGACAAAAAATATTTTTGTGAACCACTTTGTGATTAGAAAGAACTTAAGTAAAACCTCTTCCTTAAATAGAAATTTCATGGCACATGCTCACATTATCCAACTAGTCCTTTGGAATATCTCAACCTTGTTAACAATTGTAGGAAGATGACAATTCTAGATCAAATTCTTAAATTCTTAATTATCCACTATCAAAATTTTACTTAATATCACTTCTGACAACAACAGACTATTCCATTGTGAAATATTTGCTTAATATCACTTCTGAAAACAAACTATTTTATTGTGATTTTAAGTATTAATTTAGTATCTTAAAGAAACCAATGGATATTATTGCTACAATTATTTTGAAGTCAAAGTGTTTGTCACTTCATATGCGGTATACCTAGAAATGAAAATCGTTTCCAAAAGAATCAACGGGTAAAATTTAGGCATCGAAGAAATTAAAAAGTCATAGAATAGTGAAACACCAATAAAGGTACAAGATAAAATTACATTAGATGTTGTGTATACACAACTTGCTCAAGTAACAGAAAAACAACAAAATTCAAGCATGGTACGTCACCATCATGTGAGATATGTATTTATTATAACCAAGCAAGGTGGTGTATTACTCATGCATAAAGATGAACTTTTGACTTACCAATGGGCCAGTACATGAATGGAATGGAAATATATTTAAGGATGTGTACATGATATAACTTGAATGCTTTAAAAATCCATATTGAAACATGCTTACAAAAGTTGCAATCTTCATTTTGATGATACTACAAGTCAATTTGAATTCAGTAAAAATGAAGATGAATGTTTTGTTTAAAAGAAGGTTAGTGGAGAATAGTTGTATTTTTGATGTTATATGTGAATAACATATCACTCTTCAAAATTCGCATCCTTACTTGGAACATGTTTAAACTTGGATGGGGGTTGTTTTTCAAAGAAATATTTGGGAGAATCTACCTATATCTTAGGAATTAAGATCTATAGAGATAAATCACATAAGTTTCTTATCTTAAGTTAAAGTACATAGATAAACCAACAACTAAAATATCTTAATATTCATAATTCCAAAAACAGATTTCATACCCATGTCACATGACATGTGTCGATAAAAAACACAACACTTCTTTAATCCCAACCAATGGAAATGGTCCATTTCTGCAATAACACGTGAGTCAAAGTTGCACACTTGCAATTATTGAAATATGTATTTTGGTGAATCAATTTTTTTTATATATTATAAGCATTAATCACGGAGTGAATAATATATGAATGACTTTTCTACTACGGTTACTAATGGCATCCTTTATAGTTTGTCGCGTACTTGAAAAGAATATTTGTGTGTCATAGGTGTCTCTTTTCAAATTATCAATTTGGATTGTCTTAGAATTTTTTCTAGATCGTCATCATGCTCAATTTTGCAAGTTGATTTATCAAATGTTAGGAAGTCTTTTGAATTTAGAATGTGATGTTATACATCTGGGTAGTAAGAGCCAGGTAGGAAAGAAAGTCCTCTCTTTTTATTAATTATCAACATCAATTATGTCCAAAATCAAATATTTGTTTCTGTTAATAGTACCTCGGTTCATAACATTATTGAAAATATTAAAAATATAAATAAACGAGTTACACTTTCAAAGCAAATATGTTGCAAGTTAAAGAGTTTTTTTAAATATAACCATTAGTGCATTACACAATATGGAAATTTTGGATTTAAAACTTGCAACGTCATAATTTCTTTGATAACTCAATTGTTCTAGAATATAGGCATTTGCATATTTTTTCAATCTCTATTAAAGTCATATTTTATAATTAATTATCAACATCAATTATGTCCAAAATCAAATATTCGTTTGTGTTAATAAGACCTCAGTTTATAACATTATTGAAAAATGTTTTTTTTAAAGAGAGGGGGGGGGGGGGGGGGGGGGGGGGGGGGGGGGTCCTTTGCATCTTGTCGTTGGATTTGCTTTAGTGTTGGGATCTCTTTGGATCATAAAAGGAAATATCTTCATTTATTAGGAATATTCTAGAAGAAGTGGAACCTTTATTAAATCGCATGTGGGATTGATATGGTCAACTTAGGGCCTCCAAAATCTTTTAGGTCGGCTCAAAGCAGTTTCCCCCAAACCCTTGTTAAGGCATATGTATGCGAAAACTCTTGATGCTTGAAGGATGGAGTTCATATCAAGGAGACTCACTCAATCTCCACCCTTATATATTTCCTATAAAAAATTTAGGTTACAATGAAGTTTCACTATGAGAGGAGAAGTAAAGAAAGTGATTGCAGAATACCAACATAATTAGTTGTTAGTAAAGAATCATGGATACATTTGTTCCTCCCCACAATTAGTTGATGTGCACCATCATACAACTTCCATTTAGTATTAAGTTAAACCCCAAATTGATGGATGAAAATAGGTTAATCTCTACTAAAGGTTGAAGACTATAAATTGGTTGGCTTAATTTGTTGCTAAATATGTGAAAACCGATGAAGTAAAGTTGTAAAATTAGTAAAAGCAATACCGTTTACATATGTTACATAAGCCAAATAAAACGAAAAACAATGTCATTGGATATCTAACCGGTTACACAAAAAATGTAACCGGTTAGGGCTGCTAAAAACTAGAAATTAATTAACAATGATAATCGGTTACTGCGAATACATAATCGATTACACCAACACCATTATCACTTTTTTTCTTATTTGACTTATTTTAATATCGATATCATAAAATTACAGGTATCATATAATTAGTTTATAAGACATCGTATGACCTCAAGTAGACAATGAATCTTCGATTAAATGTACTTAATCAAACATAATCTTACCACACAATTTTGCACATGTAAAACATAATATGTTTCCAAACCAAAATAGAAAGTTAATTTAGTTCCAACTTAATATGTTTGTTAACTTCGATTGATGGTAGTTCTCCTTCACATGTCTCTTTGAAAGCGGTAGACTTACTAAGCACATGATGAGAAACCTTGTTTGCAAATGCATTTTGTTTGAACGGATAAGGATTATGCTGGGATGTTATTTCTAGTTCCTGAAATAAATTGACAAATTAAAATTAGTTAATTAATGGCGCAATTATATAACATAGGTGTATATTCACATATTCCAACAAACAGATACCCAAAAGAAACAAAATAAATTCAAATGAAATTTAGAGTTGGTAGAAGCATAAAATTTCTTAAAATGGTTTTGGAATGACCTCTTCTCTTTCACATATGTAATTTAGGACCACTTAATGACTTTACTACAGACTGAAGCAGCAACATGACGATTCAAAAATAAGTGGTTTTCATCTTCAATGCTAGAATCACAAAAAAAAACACTTCAAATCATGCCCTTCGGCCAGAACTCCCTGATGACTCAATTGAGCTCTTGTTGGAGAACGGTTTTGAAGTAGTCTCTAACAAAAACCTGCATATTACTAGAAATTTTTTACTTCCACACTTTTCCATGATTTTCCAATACACTATGATCCAGATTGTCTCCTACTTCAGTATCCAAAACGGACAAAATTACTTTGTAGTGGTTGGTTCTATGAATTGACATCAATTTTGGTAAAACTTAGTGTTATCACAAGATGTCACGTTTGGAGTCTTGACATATGATAACAGCCTTCTGCAGGTTGTTTAATATGGGTGTGCACGATTTATTCAAGATGTCAGACCCGAGGTTAGGAAATGTGAATAAAGAACATTAAGTCTGAATGTTATGTATTTTATTATTGCGCTTTTCATGCAAGTCTTTGTGTGCTTTATGTGGAGATTGCATGCATTATTCAAGGAGTAATTCTATTTAAACCTAGAATATTCTGTTTTTCAAAAAAAGGAATGATTCTATGCTATTTCTTAGGGAATATGCAATAAATAGAATTAGGGTTTCATGCTGCCCTGACCCATTTAGAAAGCTTCTATTTAAAGACTATGTAAACCCTGTTTTATACAGAAAAAATACGAACGTGAAGTGAGTGAGGATTAGGGTTTTAGTCTTGTGTGAGTTTGTGAATTGTGAGTCATTCATCCATCTTGTTGATGTGTGAATTGGAATAAGTTTTTGAGTTATAATTTGTCCACTCTAAGCTTTGAAGTATGAGTGTATTTGTTTACTTGATTGAAGCTTTTAAGAAAGATCAAGTGTGTGTCCTTGAAGTGTGTCTTCTTTCTTTTTGGTATTTGTTCTAGTATCACTGTTGTGATAGAGGGGGAGTGAGTAGGGTCTCATGTCTTAGAGTTCTTAGACAGAAATCACACGGGTAGAGATTAGGTGAAAAGACTATAACTTGAAGTTGTTTGTAGAGAGTCTTTGAACTAATTCTGTTTAGTGGATTTCCTTCCTGGCTTGGTAACCCCCAGACTTAGGTGTGTTTGCACCAAAATGGGTTAACAATTGTGTGTGTCATTTTTTAATTGCTTCCTGATTTTTATTCTGTTCATATTTCGCTCGTTGTTCAGATATTAGTGTCGTGACATTTCCTTCGACATCTCATATCTGATACCAGAATTTCAATTGGAATCAGAGCAGGCATCCTGCTCTGGTTCTGGGTGAGATCTTGGGACGTTACTTTCTGGTACTGTGGACAGAGATGGAGGATCTACAAACAGACCACCAATTCTGGATGGATCTAACTATGATTACTGGAAACCTTGGATGGTATCCTTCTTGAAATCTTTGGACAATAAGGCTTGGAATGTTGTTCAAACAGGTTGGGTGTAAGACCTCAATTTTGGCCCTAAGATCCCTCATGCAATTTCATCATAAGCATTAGCATTGAGATCATACCTTGGCATCCTCCTTACCTCTCCTTCATTGGATTTATTTTGGGAGAGATCACCAAGCACTTTGTGATTGTATCATACTTGTATTTTTACATTTTACTAACCAAAATACCAAAAATATGCCTTTGCATTTTCCTAACTCTTTTGTAGGTAGGGCATGATCTCCATTGATCTATCAAGTTAATATCTAGGGTTTGAGACCCTCATGACAAAGAGCACAACCATGAATTGATACAAGAAGGGTTATGAGCATCATATATGAGTCCCAATGATTTCTACATGTTATATTGATCAAGTTTTCTTCAAGAGTTTGAGGGTGATTTTCCTTGGACACCCTAGTTTGACTGGGTATCTTGAGTAACTTCTCCAACAAGCTATCTCACCAATTGATCAAATTTCTAAGGGGACACTTAAAAATTCATCATCTTATGCATATATGATCTACCATGAGACTAGAAAGTCAAGATAATAGAAGATTAGCAAATTGGTTGATGGTGGTTGGCCAAATGAATTCATCTAATCAAAACTGGGTCTCCCTAGACCCTATCTCCTACAATTTTCACCATATGAAAATTATTAGAAGAGAAAACTTACTCTAAATGACATTACAAACAACGTTCATGTTGATACCTAGAGCTAGTTTTGCTTGGAAAATCATTTTCTATGTTGAAACATTATATGTCATTTTGTCTAAACCTTAATTTGAAAGTCAACTTCCCAAGGACATGACATGCTCAAAAACTCATCATGATACAAGCTTCAAATGGAAGTGTTGAACATGAAAGTTGTTCCTCTTGATCTAAGCTTTCCTGAAAGTTCAAGTTCATCCATTTTGGACAAGAATTGCTAGGGTTGCGCATAGCATGAACATGGTATCATCATTTGGCAAAGATCAAACTTTAAATCTTCACACACACTTGCCTTGCAATCTAAGTTGATTTCAGACTCTCTTACACTCATTTGTGGACCTAAAGAAATGATTTCATGGGCCTATACACGCCCATGCACCCATGCATCATCAATTGCCAATTTTGGAAAGTGATTTGGAAGGTGCAAATATCATGAGCTACAACTATAAATAGAGACCTCTAGCATCAGAATTGAACATACATTTGCGCCAACTTTGATCCTAAACCCCTAACCCTCCCATTTGAGAGGATAATCCTGAGAATTTCATCTTGAAATTGAGTTTGAATCTCACTGTTTTGAGATTCAAAACTCCATGGATCCAAGACCTTTTGTGCATTTCATTCTACTTCTGCAGGCACTCTGAGTGAGATAAAGCACGAGCCAAGGCAAGAGCAGTTGAATCCAGACCTACATTGAAGGTACTTTCTAGAAAATTTCATCTCTTCGATTCTCTCTCAATCTTGCTCAATTCTCTTGATTCTTTGGTTGTTTGAAGTCCTACCAATGTAGGCAAGAAGATTCAGTTGCTTAGAGGTCAAATTGAAGCAACTCAGTTGACACACCTCAAAATTCAACTCCTCATATCTTTCTATATGTGAGGAGTTAGTTAAAATTGAGGTGATATTCGTGATCTACACCATTTTTTCTTTCAGATCATGTCCTTCTTTTTCATTATGATGTGGTGATGATGGACCAGTCCGGCCAAGGTCGCCTGAGAAGACGATCGACGCTTTGCTCCGGCAATGATGTGGCATGGTCCTGAGCCATCAGATTGGTTTAAATTGTTTTAATCAGGAACGTTGCTTGTGATGACCAAGTGTGTGGCGCACTTACTAGCGTGTATCATGGAACGCGCGTTTCTCACCACTTGATCTGCCACCTCAATTAATGAGGCAGATCAAGTGGTCCACGTTTTTATTTTATTTTTTTATTTTTATTTTTATTCCTTTGATTTTCATTAATTCATAATAATTTTAATATTGATCCAAAAAATATGAGAGTTTCACAAAAAATTGTCAAATATTTTCCTCTTTCATATTCTGAATTAAAATTATTTTTTGGATCATTATTAATATTTTTCATGATTTAATTGATTTTTCATTTGTTTTTAACTGTTAAAAAATACTTTTAAGTCTTTTAAAATTCTGGAAATTTTTCTCCAAGGTCCTTTGACCTTGTTTGACCTATGATAAATCTCATGGCCATTTATTTGGTGTTTTGATGAGGTTTTAGGAATTTGACAAACCATATTTAATTTAAATGTATTATTATAGTATTTTTAATTGGAATAAATGCCAAATAATTTTGTTGACCAATTGTGATGACTTGTTGGTGTTTGACCTTTGTTGTTGGGCCTTGGTCAAGATTGATTTGACTTTGTCAAATTAATATCATTGGATTTAAGGGATTTATGGAATGTACATTCCATCTCCCAAAATGAATGAATGGTATTAATTTGGTAAAAGTCCTCCTTTGATCAATTTGAGATTTCATCTATTTCCCTCCCTCTTCATCTCATTCCCCTTCTTTAGGCATTCATCTCATTTGGCCTATGATATCTCAAAGTCCTAAAGCTAGTTGATTGAAAAATTAACATGAGTATGAATGAGATTAGGCCACACCTTTTGCATATTTTTTTTTGTGTGGTATGTTTCATGAGCATAGTTCATAATACTATGTCTCTAACATGCATTAACACAAAAATTCTATTGCCCGACCTCAAATAGTTGTGACTTCTACATAAGTCCAATTATGATTGCTTAACATAGCGCTAAATTTGTGACATAAAAGGCATATCATTCTAGTTGGTGAGATTGTAAGTCTCCCCTCTTTCATGGTATAATGTGGAAACTTGGCCTTTTTTCCTTCCTTTGGAAGATGTCTTGGTTCAAGGATCCATGCTAGTGATAAGTGGGTTGAGTATTCTCCAAAGAATGTCTAAGAATGAAAAGCAAAAATAAAACAATACTAACTTCTAACCTATTAACTACTAACTTTTAATTTCAAACCCTTTACTTTAATGTCATTTAATTCTAGCTTTTATACATTTGCCATTGTTCATATCATTTTAATTGTTTATGTTAATGCAATTTTCACTTTGTCCATTTGGACCATATTGCGTGATATATTTTGTTTGTGTATACTTTGTTTGTTTGTATGGTCTTTGACCATTATTGTACATAATAACAACAAAAACCATAAAAAACTTTTGTGTGGACTGTTGGCCTGATCTTGGACAAATGGACTTCTAATTTAGGCAACATTCTTATGCTAAAGGACTTGGCCAATGCCAACTTATTGAGAAACCAAGTGCTTGCAATTTGAAATTTCATATGATATATCATTCAAGATCTCTCTAAGTTCATCTGCAACATGATTATTGTAAAGCCGTTATTTTGAACCTGTGGCTTGTGAAATTCATTTGTTACATGGGCTACCTTGAAGAAGATCATGGAATGGATAGGCTGGGATGTGGCCATCTTTATTTGATGCCTTGCTCTTCAAGATAATATAATTGTGCATTTGTGTGTTGCTTGATTCTAAAAGTCCAAGGGAATTTTGGGTTTCTATTGACATTCTTGTCTATTGGATTGCTACCCACTTGGTCAGATCTTTCCAACTCTAAACTTTTAATTTTGTACATAGGATTAGTCTCTTCATCTTCTCGCCATTTCTTTAATTTCAAAATATCTCCCTCCTTTTTCAAAACCTTCTTTGATTGAACGTATTTTGTTCTAAACTTTGAACACCTTTGCAAAAAGATAGAAACTTTCGCCTTATGCCATTGCATTTTCAAACTTCTTTTCTAAATCCAACTTGTAAAAATACTTAACTATACTTGACTTAAACTTTCAAAAAGCCAAAAATAACTAACTCATTCAAACCATTTTTAGGCCTTTGTGCCTTTCAAACTTAATTTTTGCTAAAAGCAATGCATCCACTTTGAAATTGGTATCACGAACTACGAGGTTTTGATCCCTCATTTTTATGTTGGTACGTAGGCACAAGACCAAAGGTCTTGCCAAACACAAAAATATAATAAATGAGTTCTTTTCCCATCCCCTCGTTCTATTTGTTTGTAAATATCATTTTGTACCAAATACATATGCACACAAAAAGGGCTCCCTAGGAGTACCTAGGACACTTTAGATGCTAACACCTTCCCTCTGTGTAACCAACCCCCTTACCTGTAATCTCTGACATTTTATTAGTTTTGATTTGAAAACTTCTTACTTTTGGGTTTTGTTCGTACTTTTTCCCTTTTCCCTTGGAAACAATAAAAGCGCGGTGGCGACTCTTGTTATTTGATCTCTAGCTTACCCATAGCTTGATGATCATGAATTTACTGCTACAGAAATTAAGTGGCGACTCTGCTAGGGAGTAGTCTCTAGTGGGTTTAGCCTACTTTTTGTGTGTATATATTTGTATATATCTGATGTTTGTATATATTTATGTGTGATATAATCTGCTTGTTGTGCTTGATCGTCTCTGAGTGGTGAGATAAGTTCTAACTCGATATGGCAAACTCCAAAGTGATCGACACTCCAATGCCTACCGCTGTTAACATGGATCGGGATGAAAATGGCAAGGCCGTAGATATCAAAAGGTATAGAGGTATGATCGAATCTCTCCTGTATCTTACCACATCTCGACCAGACATTATGTTTAGTGTATGTATGTGTGTTAGGTATCAATCATGTCCCAAAGAATCACATTTAAAAGCCGTCAAGCGCATACTTAGATACCTCTGTGGTACTTCAAAGTATGGGCTTTGGTTCTCTAAGGGAAGTGATTGCTCTTTAGTTGGTTACTCCGATTCCAACTTTGTCGGTTGCAAATTGGATAGGAAAAGCACCAGTGGCACTTGTCATTTTTATTCAAATTCCTTAGTAAGTTGGCACAGCAAAAAGCAAGTTTCAGTTGCTTCGTCAACCGCCGAGGCGAAATATGTTGTTGTGGGTAATTGTTGCGTTCAAATTTTGTGGCTCAAACAACATCTACTCGACTTCGATGTTCAACTTGAACGTATTCCCATTTTTGTGACAACACAGGCACCATAAATTTAACCAAAAACCCTATACTACATTCGCGCACTAAACATATTGAAATTTGGCATCACTTCCTTGGGGATCATGGTGAGAAAGGTGATGTTGTCTTCGAGCATGTTGATAGCAAAAATGAGCTTGCCGATATTTTCCCAAAACCACTTGCGACAGAGCCTTTCTTCCACATCCGTAGGGAACTTGGTGTTTTCGATATCTCGGATCGCGTTTAAATATATATATATATATATATATATATATATATATATATATATATATATATATATATATATATATATATATATATATATATATATATATATATATATATATATATATATATCATATATATATATATATCATGCATATCCATTCTGTGATTCATAAGTGAGGGCTACATGAAGGCACTTGTCGTCTATCACCATCAAAAGTAATATCGTTCCTATCCATTTGACCTATATTGATCAATTATGTATATATACATACTTGTTAAATCTTGATATTCATGATTGATTAATTTGAACTAGGTATGATACATGTATATGCTTGAACTTGCTTAGGTATCTCATTTATCATGCATTCTGCGTTAAGAAAATAAGTTTGAACCTCATATCATCTAACTAGTAACACGGGTCCCAACAGGTCGACTGAATGAGTCGACTCATCAATCTCTGCATTTTCCTCGGGTCCCAACAGGTCGACCTGTGAGTCGACTCATCAATTTATGCGTTCTCCTCGGGTCCCAACAGGTCGACCTATGTGTCGACTCATTAATCTATGTCTTCTTTCTGGGTCCCAACAGGTTGACCCATGCGTCGACCCATCACTAAAAGTTAAATCCCAGTATTTTCCTCGGGTCCCAACAGGTCGACCTATGCGTCGACTCATCGGTACCCAGATCTACTTTTTTGGATTTCAAACATCAATGTGTCGACTCATCACACGTGTGAGTCGAATCTTCACTGCCCAATACTGGGATTGTATTTATTTCGGGTCCCACTACGTCGAACCATGAGTCGACTTTTCGCTTCTTGGGTCAGTGCATAATCCCTTAAAATTTGGTCGACTCAGTTCTCAAGAAATCTCTTTTCCTGCATAATTAATTCCATTGGTCATTCTATCTTCTACCTCTCTCCACCACTCTCCTCCATACAAAAAATCCTAAGATCGTCTCACCAACAACACTCAAATGGCTTCAAGAGCATCTGGCAAAAGATCTACTAGAGGACCCTCTTCTCACACTAGATATGCACCATCTCGATCAAATGTTTTGGTAACCGCTTTATCCCCACTCTCTGATCATCTTGCTGAAATCTATGATAAGAAGTTCAAAAACAGAACTGTTATAAAACAATACGTTTATTCACCGTTAGTGGTTGGACGCATGCACATTCCAAACGTTGTTAAACGTATTAGTTTTCAAGGACTTGATTTATTCCTAAACTGCACCACTGAGTATAATGAGGATTTAGTTAAATTGTTTTATATCGGCGTGGATGACAAATTCGTAGGCTTTAGGTTTACAAGCAATATTGGTAATAATGTTGTTACAATGAATGATGACGTGTGGAAATCTCTGTTTGAGATCTCTCCACTATCATCTCCCAATGAACTCAAAATTACCGACAATGTATATGCTCCCGACGATGATTTTAGGACAGCCTTAAACCAGATGTCGAGGAAACCATTCTCTCCAGAAGTTGTTCAGAGCATTCTATTCCCTACTAATGTGACTACGGGTCAGTTGAAGCCTCTTGATTGGACTTTACACTGGATTGTGACGCACATTCTGCGTCCTAAACAAGACGGTTACTCCCGAGTGGACAAGGCCGAAGTACAATTGGTTCATGTACTGAAACATAGAATAAAAGTAAATTGGCCACATTACATTGCAAGTAGGATCTTCGCTCTAAAAGAGTCAGGTAGAGGCACTGCTCTTTGTTATCCCTCATTTACTCAAAGTGTACTTCATAGAGCAAATGTTTCAGTGTAAGGAATTCCATACAAATCCATAACTGTACATCAAGAATTTTGTCAAAAGACTTTGAGTTTGATGGGTTACACTTGGGATCGCTCAGCGCGGCTATGCAAAACTCGTCAACTAGTTCCAAGAACTAATGCTCTGCCTGTGGAAGAATGTGAGGATGATGATAATGATGATGGTGACGGTGATGATAATGATGAAGATGAAGAAGGTGAAGAAGAGGAAGAAAATAATGAAGACAACTCACAACCTATGGAGCACGACCATCAAGTTACTGACCATGGTGATTGACTTGGTTCCACTCCCGGACAACATTCGTCCAACAATCAAGGATGGGGTGAATGGAAACACACAGGATGGACTAACAATCGTTCATCTTATATGCCCACACCCTCTTCTCCACCCGAAACTCTGAAGTCATGGAAATGTTGAGAACCATTCAAATCAAACAGCAAAACTTCACTACACTTCAAGAGGAAAGGTTCACCGCCTTGCACGAACAAATTCAGAGTCAAGGTGACAATTTTGCATCCTTTGCTTCCATCCAAGAGGAACGGTATGCGGACCTAAGGAGTCAAATCCAAACTCATAGTGACAATTTCAACTCATTTTCCTCTACCATCCTACAAAGGATTGAAGGCTCAAATCACGTTCTCGCAGGCTCTATAAACACGCTGAACACGAACGTCATTGAATTAACCAGCCTCTATGAAGAAGAAAGACTTGCACGTCCACCTTCCGGTTAGAGGTAGACATGAACTGTTCCATGGAAGACAACCTTAGACGATTGTTCAATTCACCATATTTCAATTTTGCCTATGTGTGCATGTTATTCTAGATACTTATTTGTCTTAATGTATTCATTGAACACTTATTGTAATATTACTTTTGTATTGGTTTTTTCACCGTGAGATAATTATGCTTATACTTCTTCCATTAACTACATGATTTATGCATGGTTGTTAATGACAATGTGTTGCAAAGTTACTGACTAAGTGATTCTGAATATTTTTTTACTTCATGTTGACCGTTTCCTTGCCTGTTTTTGATGTTCTCAAAGGGGGAGAAAGCAATGGAAGAAAACATTAGCAGATGGATAATATAGTAGGAACAAACATTAGCAGATGGATAATATAGCAGGATGTTCGAAGGCATGCATAAAATCAGGGGGAGGATTCCATCAAAGTACGCGTTTGTGCCATGGTTTGCCATCACCAAAAAGGGGGAGTATGTGAGGGCAAATATGCATAGACCTTATTTTAATGATGTTAAACCTCTCTAGTCACCCACAATGTGACTTTGGATAATATCATCATAGCATAGAAAGCATTCATCGTTTAACATGTTCAAAATATAGGTTTCGTGTGCCCAAGCATATAGGAGCATATCTTATATGTGAATTATGCACTTAATCATAGTAAATATCCTAGGTTCATTGGAGATCGGTTTAAATTGGTCATAATATGTTGCAAAACTCATTTTTGGAAGTTTAAGGTATGTGAGTCGACTCATGACTCGGAGCAAAACCTTCGGGTTCGAACAGGTCAAGTCACAGGTCGACTCATTCCTGGAAAACCTGAATGAGTTGACTCATCCACTCCTTAGGTCGACTCATTTCCCACTTTCTTTTGAACCATATTGCCACGATTTCGAACAGGTCGAGTCATAGGTTGACTCAACACTGTAATAAACTCTGTTTGAGTTGGCTCATCCCCTTTTTGAGTCGAATCGTCGCCTGTTTTACTTAATTTTCTACTGTGTAACTTTGTACAATTTTTCTGTTATGTTAGTTATTTGTCCATACATCATATAAATATTCAAATGCCTCTTCGTCAATTTTTCAACAAGAAAAGTGAAAGATATACACCAAAGTGCTCATCATCTTCATTCTTCATTGCATTTCTCAATAATCACACATAATAATCTTTGTTGAGCATTGTGCATTGCAGTTGTGATAACGTTCAAATAAGATTGGATTATCTTAGTTTGGGTTAAGACTTTGTGTGGTTTTTTCTTGAATAAAACCCTTAAGGTTTTGTCCTCAAAGAATTGGGGCTTTTTGCACTAACCTTTGCTTCGCAGATTCAGCCGAGTGAAAAGTTTGAAGAACGGAAGGTTCGGTTAAACAAGTAGTGGTAAACGGAGGATTATGAAGAAAGCATAGGGTTCAAGCAACTTGCGTTCAAAATCATTCGAGCTGAAGTTTTGGAGAACGAAACATTCTTCCAATAAGGTAGCGGTAACCGGAGGTTTGTTCGAAGTGCTTGAAGAACTTGGTTCAACTCGGATCAAGGGGAGAGAATAGAATAGGATCTGCAACAACTCTAGGGGTTGATCGCCAGTGATCATATGTTCTCTTGTATTGATTTTGCAATGTGTTAATAAAAACATCTCAATTCTAGATTTAGAATTGAGGGCGGACGTACCAGAAGCAAGGATGATATGGGAACTGCCTCAAATCATCTGGTCTTGTTCTCTCTATCTCTCAACTCTTTAATTCTGCATTAATTAATGTTTGTGTGAAATAAATCGTAAGATCAATATCGCTTGATTGGTGTGCATAGAAACTGTTCGATAAATTGTTGCAATCAATTTGATTGCAACTGAGTAAAATTCTGCACATTCAATTTGAGTGAAATTGAAACTTGGTGTGAAGTTCACACCAAGTGTTCGATAAAATTCATCTCACACAAACTTAGTAATATTTCCATTGATTTCTTATTGTGTCAAGCATTATTAGAGATAACAATATCAAGGATCATAGTGGTTAATCGATTGATTTAGATAGGGGTTGATAATCTCAATTTTAAGTAATTCCATTCGGTTTCACGCATATCCGGTCTCTCCAATAACAGATCATTTAGACGATTACAATCTAGGGTGGTTCCGCAACCGTTGAAAACATTGTGAAAAAACGCTAAAGTTTAAAACTGATCTATTCAACCCCCCCCCCTTCTAGTTCGGTACTATCGTCTAACAGATTGATGTTTAAAACATTTATTCTTGTTTATACAAGTATTAATAATAAGTTCTGAGTCATGTCTTGCATGAAAATTCGGGATGTTGCAACAGGCCTGAGCTCATCAACCTTCTGCGTACCTTGTACATCCATTTCATCGCCCTAGAAAGTGGACTACCAATACCAACAATCTTACAAAACCCTCTCTTGCCAACAGTTGGGAAACATTCATGAATCCAACACTGTTACACAACATGAATTTTATTAATTAAAATTATTATAAATAAGTTAATATAAGTCAAAATAAAATTAAAATAAATGATTTATACCTGTAGTATTGAGGAACATCCCCCAAAGCTACTTGCAAGTATAAAAGGAAGCATCTCTTAGATATTTGTAGAGTATGACAAGTGCAACTGCTCTCCAACTATATCTACCACATCCAGGCAAGTCCATAAATAGTGATAAATACCTTGCCTATATAAGAGTAAAAATATTCTCGGTAAAAATGGTGCAGCCGACAATAACATATAGGCTCTTGCTGCACACTCAAATCTACTCTCAGCTCGCTGACGCGTAAAAATCACCATTAACCAATCTAGCCTATAACAAGGACCTCTATAACTACGAACCTTTTCAGCTGCCTCCTCCAACGAAACACCCAACAAATCAATAGCCTGAGTAATAGCATCAGAATTAGTGAATCCTTGTGTAGGGTTACAAAACTCCTCCCTACACGGTAGATGAAGAAGACAAAAAACATTGTCCAATTTAATGGTCATCTTGCCAAATGACATATGAAAGGACGATGTTTCTGGATGCCATCTCTCCACAAATGCTGATACTAAATTCTGATATATCCTCGACAAACTGGTACTCTGTAGAGGGGATATACCAGAATCAGACAACCATCTCTCTATCACCGGAGGGAGACTGTGTAGAACCCATCGGATCAATTTGCTACCATGTGTAACAATCTTCAATTCGTTCTTCGGAACTCTCTCCTAAAAATAATTCATAATATATGTTATAAAATATAAATAATTAACATTAAATTTGATTCAACATAAAATGACAGAGATTAACTTATTTCGTCGAAGGCGAGCAACATGGTCTTGATACCTCACTAGAAGAGGCGTATTGGACGACCCTCCGACGAACTCTAGATGCAATGGACAAGGCTTAGGTGCATATATCTGATCTTCCTCTTGATCCTTCGGTTATTGAGGTTGTCGTCCATCACCATATCATCGATAAATGCTCCCGTCTCGGCCTCTAATGTGAGCCACTATAATAAATAAAAATTGAAGTCAAAAAACACGAATCGGAAAACTGTGAGCTAAGTGATTCAGAATATATTTCAAAATTGAATAACATCAGGGCTAGTTATCCGATGTAGAATATATCTGAATCGGAATACTAAAATCCAAGTTCTGCGGGATGTGACTTTTAGGTACAACAAATTAGATATTCTCCGGTGTTAAAAACAAAAGAACCAGATATCTTCTGTCTCGATTCTCCGATTTATAATGGAATGTAATAGGTTCTCACGTGCTCTCGCTTTTTCTAAAATGAAATGAAGAAAAAAGTGAAATATTTTGAATTACAAGTATTTATACAGAGATATTTTAGTTCAAAGTTTTAATTTGTATGGATAGAAAGATAAATATAGGGGTATAAGATAAAATTTTAATAAAGATAGATTGAGAACCATAGTCATTCTAAATATATTTATCATTTATTAGGCCGCCTTTATCCTTTTTGTCTGCCATATTGTTATCCAAAGGCTCTCAAAATCTAACTCTTAATACCATAAAGAAATAGGATGAAGCAGAACTATTTACTTCTATTGATGCACAAAGGCAGGGTTATATACACAATTTAAAGTTGATTCTACATTAGGCTAATTACAACAAATTATCTTAAAACACAAAGTTGTCAAAATGGAATTAAAAACAATTGAAAGCAAATGTTCTCTTCTTAAAGACAGTAAATAAAATATTAATATTCTATATCAATTACTTATTTGCTAGTCAATTTTAAAAGTTACTTTAGTTTAAACTTAGTCTTGTTTCATGTGGTAGTTAGTCTTTTTTGTTATTTAGTATCTATGTTCCTCTTAATATTTCAAACATTATTTATACAAGTTTACTTTTTAATGATTTTTATTTAAATGATTCAAACAAAATTTCTTAAATGATTTTCCAAAAAAAAAAAGGTACCAATCCTAGTCTTAGAGATTAGATTGACATCAAAATTAGATCTTATACAAACTATTTTGACATGAATAATATCTTTTAGAGACTAAATGGACAACAAGTTTTATATTTCAGAAACTATTTTAATATTAAATAATATCTTTCAAATATTAAATTAACATTATATTGTATTTTTATTTTATTGTTATTTTAATCTTTATCAAATCAGTGAAATTAAATTGATCATTAAAAAACTGATTTGACGTTTTCTTTATAAATAAAGATTATTATTAAAAGAGTACAAGAAATACTTAAACTCTTTTATGATCTAAAGTGATTGTTTAGTCATAATTTAATATTTAGCTCAAAAATAATTGATAATGCACAAAAGTAATAAGCAATGCCTATTAAAAATAGTAGTTTGGAGGTTTTGTATATATGTATTAGTACTGTCGTTAATTGATGTGTTTAACTATTAGCCTCACATTATAAACAAATAAGCGATGTTTATCTATAATTGGAACCAATAATTTGTTGATTCATAAAGCAATTAACTTAGAACACTATTATAACCACAAGATTTAGACATAAGCCAATTTGATTTGATGTTAGAAAATAGAAAATTTATATATTTAAAAGCACACATAAAACCAAACAATTTATTAAAAATTGAGAGCTCAATTCGTGAAAATTTTGATATTATCCCTCAACTTGCTAGCTGTCATGTTCCCTACATTCAACTAGAATAGTCAATTAATATATATTTTTAATAAGCAATAATTTTATAAAACCAAGTATTAGGAGTACTTCAAATTATACAAACTATCGAATTAAACACTTCTAGAAGTGGAACAACAGGACAAATGAGAATAAAACTAATAAAAAAATTAAGTGAAGAAAAGAGGTGTTATTAGCGATACAGAATCATTCTTATAAATTAATTTTCACTTCTCAAACTTTAGAATAATTTATTTAAAGATAATACCATTACACATCAGTCATATATTTCTGACAGCCGTCAATCAAATAACACTAACCTATCTACGAATCACAGTCACTTTCACCAAATGATACATGAACAGAAACGAAGATAAATCCTCCAACGACAACTCAAAAGTCAGACCTAACCAGGATACAATTGTTATCCGAAATCTCCCGTTGAAATCACAAGAATCAAAAATATAATGTTTTGATTTATCTACCTTAATGCAAAACACATAATATATGTCTTTGTCATCATACAAAATTTTCCTTTCAACAAGTTGATATCGAGTAGGGAGCCTCTTTAATATCTAACGCAAGCCAAACATTAAAATGTTTGAAATAGTCGAAATTTTCCACACAAATATGATCTTTCTTCTTCTCTATCCTTTTAAAATATTGTAAAATGATCTCAAATAACTTACCGTGCAATTTTTCGTTTGATTATTATTTATGTATAATTTTTAAATTTTTTATTTAATATTAGTTTTATTAAAAATTATTATTAAATTAAAAACAATCATTATAACTAAACTCAATTTTACTTTACATCACTATGTGTTGCAGTGGTGAGATTATTATATCTAGATTTAATTGCTCCTAACTACTTGCTCCCACATTCAAATCCAATCATTTTATACATTCCATAATAATTATTTATTTACGTGATAATCATCAATCTATACTATATATATATATATATATATATATATATATATATATATATAATATATATATATATATATATATATATATATATATATATATATATATATATATATATATATATATATATATATATATATATATATATATATATATATATATATATTATATATATATATATATATATATATATATATATATATATATATATATATATATATATATATATATATATATATATATATATATTATACTCTCAGTATTATAAGGCCTGAGTGCCTCCTCAAGAAAAGATAGAGAGAGAATGAAGTTGGAATATATTTCATTGATATCTTTGAAATGATGAATACAACCAAATATAAAGGAATGCAAACAGAATCCACTAACAGATTTGACAGCAATGCAAAATGTAACAAATTAGTAGGGAGTCATCCATTCTAGAAGCAATAAGGATATTTTATTTGTAGACTATATGATCCTTATATTTAGAAGGCAGCTTCTTGGTACGCATGGGCCTTCTCACAGTATCATTCACAGACCCATCTTCTGTAGTGGCAACAGGCCCAATTCCAACATTAGTATCAATAGGAACTGGGCTCATAACATTACCCACCCCATCTGAAACAACCTTGTCCTCAAGGTTGTAATGTTGTTTCAAGTCATCCCACAGTTCCCAAGACGTATCCTCTGGTGGCAAGCCATTCCACTGCACTAACACCTGTTTACAAGGCACACCAGTAGTGTCAACGATACGTGTGTCCAAAATAACAAGAGGGGAAACAACAAGATTGTTATCAACTGAATCTGGGGGTAACTGCAAAATATGAGGAGGGATGGGGCCTTGATACAGCTTCAGCAAAGAACAATGAAACACATCATGAATTTTGGCATGTGAAGGGAGTTCCAACTTATAAGTAACAGGTCCGACACGGGCTGAGATGCGAAATGGACCATAAAAACGCTTGTTAAGCTTATTGAACTTGGCTGCAGACAGCGACCCTTGTCGATAAGGTTGAAGCTTAACATGAACCCAATTATCAACGTCAAAGTGCAACTCTCTACGCTTCCCATCGGCTATAGATTTCATTCTAAGTTGAGCTTTTTCCAGATTCTTTTTCAACATCTCCAGTATTTCTTCTCTAGTCAATAATAAATCATTACTAACATCAACAGTGGAGGAACCAGCAACATAGCTAGGAATAATAGGAGGAGGTTTACCATAGACAACCTGATAAGGAGTGATTCCTGCTGCGGTGTGATAGGAGGTATTATAGTGATATTCTGCCCAAGGTAAGTATCTGTGCCAAAGTGATGGTTTGTGATGAACAAAGGCCCTTAAGTACTGTTCTATTGTTCGATTAGTGACTTCTGTTTGGCCATCAGTTTGGGGATGATAAGCCGAGCTCATCCTTAAAAGTGTGCCACTGAATTTGAAGAGGTCTGACCAAAACTTGCTAATGAAAATAGGATCACGGTCCGAGACGATACTTTTTGGTAAGCCATGCAATTTACACACCATATTAACAAAAAGCTCAGCCACTTTATAAGCTGTGTAGTGTGATGGAAGAGCGCCTAAGTGAACATACTTAGAAAACCTGTCAACTACAACCAATAGGACAGAATAACCTCCCGAAGCGGGCAGACCAGTAACAAAGTCAAGTGATATATCCTCCCAAACATGAGCAGGGATGGGCAAAGGTTGCAAGAGACCCCCTGGTTTTTTGAGTAGAGTACTTAGTTTGCTGGCAAACTAAGCAGGCAGAAATGAAGGAAGTGATATCTTTGCGCATGGAGTCCCAAGTGAAATTGGCAGAAAGTCTCTTCAAAGTTTTGACTATGCCAGCATGTCCTCCAATTGGAGTCTCATGGAATTCCTTCATAAGCAACATTTTGAAACGAGAATTGGAGGGAATCCAAATTCTTCCCTTCTGTAGCAATAAGCCATTAGCAACGGTAAAGCCGGGCATACTAGCAGGACCAGCTGCGTATTTTTGGTACATTTCCTGGTACACAACAGATTGATGAAGGTCTTGTTTAAGCTCCTGAATAAAGATGAATTGTGGGGTGGACAACATTTGTAACTCCGCACTCCTTGACTCAAAACAACGCGACAAAGCATCGGCCACCACATTGGTTTTCCCTGCTTTATACTGAATGTCGTAATGATAACCTAACAGTTTGGACAAATAAAACTGCTGCTCAGGGGTTTGAATAACTTGTGTGAGTAACTCCTTAAGACTACGATGATCCGTTTGGATGACAAAGTAGTGACCCAACAAATATTGACGCCAACGCTTAACAGCACACGTGATAGCATGTAATTCACGTATATAAGTAGAAGCCTTAGAGAGTCTAGGACAGAACAGCTTACTGAAGTAGGCGATGGGATGGTCATCTTGCAACAAAACAGCTCCCATGGCATACCCCGAAGCATCGGTTTGAACTATGAAGGGCTTCCCAAAATCTGGCAGAGACAAGACTGGAGCAGAAGCAAGTGCCTGTTTCAAGGTGTCAAAAGCGCTTTGTTCTATAGTCGACCACTCAAATGCATTTGTCTTCAACAGGGAAGTGAGAGGGTGTGCTAAACTAGCGTAGGAGCGCACAAAACGGCGATAAAACCCAGACAAGCCAAGGAAACCGCGTAAACTCTTAACTGTTTTAGGAGTGGGCAAATCCAAAACTCCTTGGATTTTGAGGGGATCAGGAGCAACGGTGCCTACAGTGACAATGTGACCAAGGTAGGCAATTTGGGATTGGCAGAAAGTGCATTTTGACGGTTTCAAGTGGAATTCATGCTTCTCAAGTATAGAGAAAACTTGAGTCAAATGTTCCAAATGGCTATCCATTGTTTCGCTGAAAACCAATATATCATCAAAAAATACAATTACTGATTTTCGCAGTAAAGGCCTGAAAATGTCGTTCATTGTTGCTTGGAACGTAGACGGCACGTTGCAGAGTCCAAAAGGCATGACGCGATATTCATAGTGACCATCATGCGTGCGAAAGGCGGTCTTGTGGATATCTTGCGGAGCAACCCGTATTTGGTGAAACCCAGAAGTTAAATCCAACTTAGAGAATACCTGGGCGCTGCCTAACTCATCAAGCAACTCATCTATGGTGGGAAGAGGGAACCTGTCACGCACTGTGATAGTGTTCAATGCTCTGTAATCTACACACATTCGCCAGGTCCCATCCTTCTTCTTAAGCAACAGTACAAGCGAGGAGAAAGGGCTGGTGCTTGGTTGAATCCAACTGGTACTGAGAAATTTAGAAACCTGAGCTTCGATTTCCAACTTCTGGGAATGGGGGTAACGATAAGGGCGCACATTGACAGGAGTTGATTGTGGAATGAGGGGAATTGTATGGTCAGTGGTGCGTGGGGGTGGGAGAGAAGATGGTTCTGCAAATAGCTTGGCATGATGAGTGATTAGGGTTTGGAATTGGGGAGGAAGGAAAGATAGGGATTTGTTAGGTGAGTCAGTTTGATTGGGTGGATTATCTGTGGTTGAAAGTCCAGAAATGCGTAAGGAGAATAGTTGTGCCTCAGGATTGTGACGGGTTAGTTTGTGAAATGAATGCAAGCCCATGGTGGGGGTAGGTGTGAGGCCTTGTAGTTCAACACAGGAGTTGTTATGAAAGAAACACATGGTGAGATTATTGTAATTCATCAGCACCGGCCCAAGTTGTTTAAGCCACTGTGCCCCTAAAACCAGATCAACACCTCGTAGCCCTAATACGTACAAGTCCACTGAGAAAGTGTGATCCTGAATTATAATAGACACCCTAAGACACACATGAGTGCACTGCAATTCTTGGCCACTACCCACTAATACCCTAAATGGATCAATTGGGTCAAGAGTCAAGCCCAAAGTCTTAGCGATAGTCTCTTGCACAAAATTGTGCGTGCTTCCTCCATCCACAAGCACATGGACTGTTTGTGGCCCGATTCGGCCCACTATCCGAAAGGTGTCAGCAGCGTGGTCACCAGAGAGAGCATGCAAGCTCAACTGTGCTGCGGTGGTAGTTGATTCAAGTTGTGGATCATCGTCCGAATCCAACTGTGTAGCTGCCTGTTCAAGGTCACCGGCATCAATTGAAGCTTCGTCGTTATTAGCTAATAATAGAAAAACGCGAGCACCGCATTTATGGGAACGGGACCATCGTTGGTCACAGTTGAAACATAGTCCTTTCTCTCGTCGCTCATCCATCTCAACACTAGAGAGATGGCGGAAACGCGGCTTCAGAGTGCAAATTTGACGGTCGGGGTCACATCGGTGGTTGTTTTAACCGTAGGGCGCAAATTTGACGGTGGCTGCCACAGAGTGCTCTGCCGTTGACGCGATGCACGAACAATATCATGAAGTTTATCCTCTTGTAAACGAGCCAACCCGGCAGCTTGAGCAATGGTGGTTGGTTGAAGAGCCAAAATTTCACAGCGAATTTCTATTTTTAGGCCGGAGACAAAACAACTCAGAAGATCGGCGGAAGAGAGACCTTCTAAGCGATTGGCAATGGCTTCAAACTCTGTAAAGTAAGCAGCGACGGTGGTTGATTGAGTCAACTTGAATAAATTTCCCCGAGGATCATCGAATGCGGTGGGAGCAAACCGAGTTTCCAAGGCGGTGAGAAACGGTGGCCATGACACAATCTGGTGGTTACGATACATCCATTGATACCATGCGAGGGCAGCCTCGTCGAGGTAGAACGAGGCGATGGTAATGCGCTCTTCATCGGAAGTCTGGTGATAAGTGAAAAATTGGGAGATTTTGAAGATCCACCCATGGGTGTCGGTGCCGTCGAAGCGGGGAACGTCAAGTTTCAGGCGAGGACGGTTGGAAGATTCTGAGGAGGAGCGACCCGAAGCCAGGGACGACGATGAATCCATTAACCGTTTGCTCAGAGCTTCAAATTGGGTGGTGAGGAAGGAGATTTGACGGGCTAGTTCATCCACACGGTCAGGTGGAGGAGGAGGAGGGCGATTGTTGGTCATTGGAGGAGAGGACACAGAATGAAAGCACCAATGTTATACTCTCAGTATTATAAGGCCTGAGTGCCTCCTCAAGAAAAGATAGAGAGAGAATGAAGTTGGAATATATTTCATTGATATCTTTGAAATGATGAATACAACCAAATATAAAGGAATGCAAACAGAATCCACTAACAGATTTGACAGCAATGCAAAATGTAACAAACTAGTAGTGAGTCATCCATTCTAGAAGCAATAAGGATATTCTATTTGTAGACTATATGATCCTTATATTTAGAAGGCAGCTTCTTGGTACGCATGGGCCTTCTCACAGTATCATTCACAGACCCATCTTATGTAGTGGCAACAGGCCCAATCCAACATTAGTATCAATAGGAACTGGGCTCATAACAATATACCTTCAAAACTTTGCATGCATTCATCAAATACATCAGCATCTGGCATCTAGTGTCTTCCTCTTAACATCTCTCTCTCTCCTTCACTTTCTATAGCATTGTTTCCAATTCTAAGTTGTTTTGAAATGAAAATGAAGGGTTCTATTAGGTTTCTTCCCCTTGTTATAGCCACTTTTTTCGTGGCTGCATCATATAGAAACTTCAATGCACAAGTTTGTGTTTGGACTTCTTCAGGTTCTTCTTGTTCTTCCAACAAATCTCCATCATCTTCATCAGCTCAATCATGGTTAAGTGAATGGTTGGACTCAAATGGCATATCCAAAGTTCATTGGGCACAAAAGAATTATATGATTTATAATTATTGCACTGATACTAAACGTTTTCCACAAGGACCCCCTTTCGAATATCTTGCTTGAACATCATTATACGTTTTGATAAAAGATCCGAAATTAGATCCTCAATGATCATTGTATGGTGTACGGATCTCTAGAATGATTAGATCTAGAGATTTTTGCACCACGCAACAATTATAGAAGATTCCTACGCATTAAATCTCATACATATTAAACATGTGACATATATGTGAAGTTTTCTTTCTTGTGTAAATTTCCATTAAAATTATGCGGCTGATGATTGTATATGAAAAAAGATGCATGATATTCATATCAGTAAAAATGAAAATTGTTTATTTATATAATTTTAATATAACTTTAGTTATAAGATTAATCGTTCCATGAGATAGAATAATGACTGTATTTAGCACTTTCATTTTTAAACAAAGATCTTTTTATGAATATACTTCCACCATTTCATAGTAAAAGGTTTGAATTATGGAAATAAAAAAAATTCTTGAACTAAGTGATTTTGAAATGGGAGATTCTATCATCAATAGTCTGATTATTGAGACTTATTTTATTGATAATAAAGTAATAAATAAACTTGTTTTTTTTTTGAATTTCTTCTCTCTAGAGTAATACTAAAATTGCTCATTGAATATCTTGGAATCTCTAATCAAGTTATGATTATCCCAAGTTAATTTTGCTATTTTCCAATATAAACTTTAAGTTATGATTACGCCAGTTTAAAATGCTTTCATCCATCAAAAAAATTCAAATTGGCATGTCATTCCTTATTGTATAGATTCGTTGGTGGAGGTTAATTTCTCCCAACAAATTTGACTTTATCTTGGCCTTCGAGACTTGAGTTCCTTTTCTCTATTTGGCCTGGAATTTTAACACGTATTCATTAATTTGTTAACCTAAAATATGGCATTCAAAAAATAATAAAACAGGATAAATGCTTTATTTTAGGACATTATTTAGAGTATGTATAAATCGAGAGTTTTACTTGTTATTACTCACCAAATAAGGGGTGAAGTGTGTTATTTGGTTTTTTAAAATGTTTTCATTAAAAAATTATTTTAAGGTTGGTTAATTTTAAGAAATAGATCAAGCAGATACTGGTGATCAAAAGAAAAATTGCACACATATAACATAGAAGATTTAGAGAGATCGCATCAAGATTTATATTCGTTCATCTTTAAACCATATAGCGTAATCCATTCACCAACAATTTCCCATTGAGATTTGTAATAATAGCTTTAGGTTTTAAACAAGGTTCAACCCACAACCTCCTTGCATCAAACTTTTATACATGTTCAGTTTAAAATATTTATAGCACTTTGAATGTTACAAGAGAACCGAACTCTTAAATTACAATAACAACATAATTTGACCGGAATAATAAATTACACAATTCTTACTTTTAGAGTTTCACTCTCTCAATGCTGAGATACTAGCAAGTGTATAAAAACACTGTATATGAAGAAAACGAGTGAGAAAGAGGAGTAGTAAATCTCATTTTAGTGTTTTGAAAGAGTGCACAAGACTCGTTTATATAGGAAAAAATTGGTTCAAAAATAAAAAGTACATGGGCTTTGTCCGCCCTCTGATCAATCTCCCAACGATTTTAATCAAATAAACCTAGAAAATATATAAACTAGTTAGCCATGATTTCACCTTAATAAACGAAAAAAGTTTCCTAATTAATTAGAAGAGTGGATCGCTCCTTAGCGGATTAGATAGAAGGTCTAATCGACTAAATAGTGAGATATCACATTTCTTATTGGTTAGGACGCTTCCTAATCGATTAGTCAAAGCCCATAAATGGTTTTAATACATATTTTGAAATAGATGAAAACTTGAAAAATGCTTTAAGTGGGTATGTGCATTTTTTTAATAACTTGAAATTTACTCTTGCATAATTTCATACTACTAATCCAAAAGAGAAAATAAAATCTAATGCTTAGGATTTGATCAACATTCTTAACTTCAATTATTTTTGTCTTCAACATCGGAACCTTCTATCTTAACTTTTCTTTTTGATAATGCTCATGATTATTTTATATTTTCTCTTTTTTTATTATCAAAACCACATCCAATAACATCATAGCCTACACAATACATAGAACTACACCCTCTCATTTTTTAGATGGCAACACATCTCTCAAGAATGTAGTAAATAAAAAAATTAAGATGAAAATATTAGAGTTGTTAACTCCCACTTAAATATAAAAAGAATATGCTCTATCAAAAAAGGTAAAAGAAGAAGAAGAATCATGCAAACAACAGATATAACAAGTTTTTTTTAGATCAAATTATAGCAAAAGGGAGCAAACATCATATATTAAAAAAAGAGGATTACAATAAAGGAATAGAAAAATACTAGAAAGTATACAGATAAAGAAAGCAAGAATTCATATCAAGACACCTACTAGTGGTTTCCATCATCATCATCATCATCATCATGAAAAAATAGCCTAGGAGAAATTGATACTCTGATGCTATCTAGGTGCTTGGAGAAGAATTCGACTTGGACAAACATCTGATGAAGCATTTTGTTGTCATCTTGAGTTCTTGTAAGAATGATATTGATAAGAGCATATATTAGTGGAATTTGAGGTATCTTATGGTAAAACTCATCCAATCTTCCCGACCTTAATTGTTGGAGAGCATGATGTGTTAACTCAACAAGTGCATTGTGCTCCCGGACCCCAGTCATGTTGTTCACCTTCATCTTCTTTAAAGTAGTCTTGATAATCATTGAGGACCTTAAATTAGACTCCCCCCTCTAAAATGACTCCATCATGAATTCAAATATTTCAAATCAAGTGCCCATATGGAAGTCAAGTAGTTCCACTTCTTCAAAAATCCAACATATGTTGCATTACTCCACAAGCTAAATTGGTTTCACTGTTGTTGGTTAGCATCCATGTGGCCACAACATCAGGAATTAAAAAATTTCATGGTTTAACTTCCTTGGGATGATCATATGGGAGATCACATAGAAAATGATACGGAAAGTCACATTCATATATCAAACTATGAGATTGATTGTATGACCTGTCGGTGGATTAGAAAGAAGTGATTAAATAACATTGAAAAAGTTAAAGTTATCCAAGACATTGGGAGAAGAGAAAGACTATAGAATACCAACATAGGGTATATCAACAAGTTCCCCCAAACTCTTCAACGTGGAGAGATTTGGATTTTACATACCTCAAAAGTTATCACCCCTCTTTGAAATTGAGATTTGGATATAATATTTTTACACTTCTTCTAGCTTGTTGTAGATGAAGTATTTGAGACTGAATTGACATAAGGAACCAAATAATTCAAAACTAGAGTGGTTTAAGAACAAAGTGGTTAAGAAAATGTTGAAGTAGTTATCTTGAATATGTGATGAGAAATAATTTGACTAATAGTTTTTCAAAGATGTGCTTGCAGAGGTTCATATTTTTATTAGGGTCACTTGATGATAATGAGATAGCGCAAACAAAGAGGTGATTTATGTTTTTTTAATTGGATAAATATATATGTTTTGGAGGGTATTTGAGTGAGTTAAGGGAATGGTATAAATTAATTAGATTTATTTTAATTAATTTAAATTGAGTAGAATAATTAAAACTAAGGTGATCACAGAAAAATAAGGGAAATAATATAATTGGGTGGATAATTAAATTATTAGAAATTAAGAATAAATGAAATTGAAGTTACTAAGAGGAGTAAGGGAAATATGGGAAATAAGAGAGAAAGTTAAGGGTGATAAGGAAATAACATAATTAGGGAACTAGGTTTTGGTTTAAATAGAAAAGAGTGAGGGCTTAACTTTGACAGTACATATCATTTTGGAGAACAAGAGAAAAGAGGGAAGGGAGGTAACCCAGGGTTTGGGAAGAAAACATCATTGTTTATGAGCTTAGAGTTTGCTTTGTTGAAAATACAAGGTAAGGGGGATATTACTCTTCTATGGATGTATATTGTATGAATGATAAAGAGGGATCCTCACACTCATCTAGGTTTTTCTTTTGATTTCACAGTTGTTGATATGTTCATGTGTTCTTGATGAAAATTGTGTCAATTGTGTGTCCAATTGTTATGATTCATGATTTAATATGTGCGTTATAACATGTTTAATTGTTATGAGATTGTTATATGATGTTAAACGCAGGATATGATGTGTTTGTATGTTATAATGAGAATTAGTTTGATGTATGAAGTTTAGGGGATGGAGACGATGAAGTAAACGTGTTGAAAATTGGGATTTTTTGGATTTTGGCTAATGTCAATCGATTGATATCCTATGTCAATCGATTGCACACGTGAAAAATAGAAAAATAGGAAAAATTAAACTATGTTAATCGATTAATTTTCATATTCAATCTATTGTTCTTAGCCAAAATGTGAAAATTTGGAAAGGTGAAACATAATGAGGAATCATGTCAATCGATTTTCCCCAGATGCCAATCGATTTATGCTATTTGAATTTTGGAAAATTGCTGACTTAAAACCTATTATTTTTTTCTGGTTGTTTTTGCCATAACTTTAGTTCTGTAAATCCAATTGAGGTGCGGTTTGAAGTGCTGGAAACCTAATGTGGATGGATATCCCATAGTTTTGTATTAAGAGGCTAAACGGATACTTGAATTTGTAAAACTTAATTTTTTTACTTGTTACGTAATAGTTGAAGGTAATGAACAGACGGTTAATTGTGTAAATGAATGAATCAATGAAGTGATGTTAAGAACGATTTAACAAGATTGAGTGTTGTGTGGATGTTTATTCGATGTTTAAATATATGATGTGAATTGAAAGTATAATTATATGAATTATTATAAATACTTGCTAATGATTGTTGAATGATAATTGATCTACTTACATATTGATGTTTATATGGTGCAGAAATTGTATGGGATGCATATGATGTTGTTTTGTGATGTTGTATGAGGTGAATACAATTTTTATTTTTGTAAGATGCATGATTTTATGGTGATTAATCATGTATGTTTAATATGCTGATAAATAGTTCAAAAAGGGGACTATTTGTATGCATTGTTGATATGGTTGTTAGATAGTAATTCAAATGGGGGGATTACTATTATGTGTCAATGTATGTTGTTTATGGTCAGAAGGGGGAGGTAAGTATTGTTATTATTGTTGCATTGATTTGAATTAACATGCAACATTGTGTCATGTCGTTGAAAGATGCATGTTTGCTAGTTCAGAATGGGGGACTCGTGGCTTATCCCAAGCTTAAAAGGGGGACTTAGAGGTCTGAAAGGGGGCACATAGGGGACCTAGTTCCTGAGAGAACCAAATGTTGAGTTGGTACCACATGCATATAGAGTCGAGGTGTTTTCACATTGCATACAAGTTGAAATTTGTGAATTGATGATTGTTGTGTGAATACATATTTGCATTTAGTTTAAGTTAGTTGCTGACGTGAGTTGGTGTTAATAATAATTGATTGTGTGAGTCGATTGGAGTGTTTTGTATGAGCTTGTGTTATTGATGATTGTTGTGAGAATAAATTACTTGTTGATGATGGTTGTTGTTGTTGTTTAGGCCATCCTTAGTTATCATTTGCACCACTAATATATTTGAGTATATTATCATCAATTTGCTTTATGTTGTCCACCATGGACATCTTACAGATAACCAGGAGTAGAGATCTGTTGTTGTGAGTGGAAGATAGCTTCTTGGAGCTTACCTTCATTTATTTTATCGTTTATTTCTTTTAGTCAGTTAAATCCTCTGATCTATAACACAAGGGACAAAGCGTTTTTATTATGTTTTGAATTAATGTTGAATTATATGGTTTAAAGTCTAAAACTTTATTTGTGAAATTTAATTTTGAAGTTGTTGTGATATGATGTTCCGTTGCATGTTATTAAATTTTTTCGAAATTTTTTGGGTGGTTGTCATAGTAACTCCTTAAATTGTCGATTAAATTTTTTTATATAAATTTTGGGGTTTAGGGTGTTACAAGAAGCATCACATTTGTTGAACTATTGTTGTCTAACTTGTTTGGACAACCCCTTATCCAAAGACCAATTTTCTTGCAACCAACATTATGTTGTTTTTCTGTCCTTGTACTTGAACCTCCGTTTCTTTCTAGAACCCACTACCTTACCCGTGCCTCCTACCATAGTCTTGACATCCCTTCACAAACAAACCTTCACTTGAACTTCCTCCCCCTTCCTCTACACTTTGGCGATGTTGTGCATATTGCAAAAGGGTAGAAGAAATATAATCTAGCGTAATTGTTTTCTTTTCGTATGTGAGAGTACTCGCTAAGTGGTCATAAGAATTTGGTAAAGAGTACAACAAAATAATGACTTTATCCTCATCGTCAACCTTCACACCAAGCCGTGTCAAATCAACGAGGATGTTGTTGAAAGTGTTGTAATAAATATGCAAATCAAATCTTTTCCGCATATTCAAACTATAGAGACGCTGATTCGCGAACAATTTGTTCATGAACATCCTGGGCATGTACTGATTTTCCAATTTATCCCATACATCCTTCGGAGTTGTGAGGTACAAAATATGATTAATCACGTAATCAAAAGCGAAAGTCTTGTTAAACATGCGGCATTCTCCTTCATCTCGTTCCAATCAATGGTTGTGATGTCCGTCGATTTCTCATCACGAAGAACCTAATGTAAACCTTACTAAGCCAACAAATCATTAACCCTCATTTGCTATAAACTGAAATTGTTGGTTCTGTCGAACCTATTCACTTCGAATTTCGCATCTCCAAGATTATGCGACATGTGATACCAATTGTTGGATCAGGAATGGGAATACATATCAAAGTAGAGAGAACCATACAAAAAATTTGTTCATGTAGTTTGGCCAAATTGCCGAGTCAGCGACTATAGAGCAATTATAGTTTCATCTTATTAATTCATTCTAAATTACACCTATTAAGATTTTAATGTTACCAGTATATATAGGAATACTAATGATCCTGATTATATAATCGATTTCGAAATGTCCGTGTCGATGTTGATGTTTCGTAGAGTTCAACTATTAACTCAAGAGTTCGTTCAACTATTAACTCAAGAGTTCGTTCAACCGTTGAATTCTTGTCTCCATGAACTTTTTTTGGGATCCATGGCCGAGCCGAACTCAAATAAACCTAGAAAATATGTAAACTATTTAGCCATGATTGCATCCTAATAAACAAAAAAAGTTTCCTAATTGATTAGAAGAGTGGATCGCTCCTTAGTCGATTAGATAGAAGGTCTAATCAACTAGTGAGATATCACATTCCTTATCGGTTAGGACACTTCCTAATCGATTAGTCAAAGCCCATAAATGATTTTAATAAGGATTTTGAAATAGATGAAAACTTAAAAAATGCTTTAAGTGGGTATGTGCATTTTTTTAATAATTTGAAATTTATTCTTGCATAATTTCGTACTATTGATCCAAAAGAGAGAAAATAAAATCTAAAGCTTATGATTTGATCAACATTCTTAACTTCAATTCTTTTTGTCTTCAACATCGAAACCTTCTATCTTAACTTTTCTTTTTGATAATGCTCATAATTATTTTATAATTTTTTTTCATTATCAAAACCACATCCAATAAGATCATAACCTACGAAACACATAGAACTATGCCCTCTCATTTTTTACGATCACAACATATCTCTCAAGAAGGTAGTAAATAAATACAAATTAAAATGAAAAGATTAGACTTGTTAACTCCCACTTAAATATAAAAAGAATATGCTCTATCAAAAAAGGTAAAAGAAGAAGAATAAACATACAAACAACAGATAGAACAAGTATTTTTTTAGATAAAATTATAGCAAAAGGAAACAAACATCATATATTAAAAAAAGAGGATTACAATAAAGAAATATGAAAATAATAGAAAGTATACAGATAAAGAAAACAAGAATTCATATCAAAATACCTACTAGTTGTTTCCATCATCATCATCAAAAAATATCCTATGAGAAACTAGTACTCTGTTGCTATCTAGGTACTTGGAGAAGAATGCTACTTGGGCAGACATCTGATGAAACGTCTTATTGTTATCTTGAGTTTTCGTAAGAATGGTATTAATAAGAGCTTATGTTGGTGTAGTTTGAGGTATCTCATAGTAAAACTCATTCAATCTTCCCGACCTTAATTGCTGGAGAGCTTGATGTGTTGACTCAACAAGTGCGTTGTGCTCCCAGACCCCATTCATGTTGTTGACCTTCATCTTCTTTAGAGTAGTCTTGATAATCATTGAGGACCTTAAATTAAACTCTCCCCCCATCTAAAATGACTCCATCATGAATTAAAATATTTCTAATCAAGTGACCATATGGAAGTCAAGTAGTTCCACTTCTTCAAAAATCCAACATATGTTGGATTACTCCACAAGCTAAATTGGTTTCACTGTTTTTGGTTAGCATCCATGCTGCCACAACATCAGGAATTAACAATTTTCATGCTTTAACTTCCTTGGGATGATCATATGGGAGATCACATAGATATTGATACGAAAAGTCACATTCATATATCAAACTATGAGATTGATGGTATGACCTGCCGATGTATTAGAAAAAAGTGATTAAATAGCATTGAAAAAGTTAAAGTTGACCAAGACATTGGAAGAATAAAAGGAGTATATAATACCATAACAGGGTAGATAAACAAGTTCCCCCAAACTCTTCAACGTGGAGAGATTTAGATTTTACATACCTCAGAAGTTAGCACCCCTCTTTGAAGTTGAGATTTGGATATAATATTTTTACCAACCTTGGATACACTTATTCTAGCTTGTTGTAGATGAAGTATTTGAGATTGAATTTACATAAGGAACCAAATAATTTAAAACTAGAGCGATTTAAGAACAAAGTGGTTAAGAAAATGTTGAACTAGTTATCTTGAATATGTGATGAGAAATAATTTGACTAATGATTTGCCAAAGATGTGCTTGCAGAGGTTCATATTTTTCTTAGGATCATTTGATGATAATAAGATAACACAAACAAATAGCATAAATATAGAAAATAACAAATAAAGAAGTGATTTTTTTATTTTATTTGGATAATTGGATAATATATATGTTTGGAGGGTATTTGAGAGAGTTAAGGGAATGGTATAAATTAATTAGATTTATTTTAATTAATTTAAGTTAAGTAGAATAATTAAAATTAAGGTGGTTGTAGAAAAATAAGGGAAATATTATAATTTGGTGGATAATTGAATTATTAAAAATTAAGAATAAATGAAATTGGAGTTAGTAAAAGGAGGAAGGGAAATATAAAAAATAAGAGAGCAAGTCGAGGGTGATAAGGAAATCAAATAATAAGGGAATTAGATTTTGGTTTAAATAGAAAAGAGTGAGGGCTTAACTTTGACAGTACATATTATTTTGGAGAACAAGAGAAAAGAGGCAAGGGAGGCAACCTAGGGTTTGGGAAGAAAATACCATTGTTTATGAGCTTAGAGCTTGCTTTGTTGGAAATCCAAAGTAATGGGGAGATTACTCTTCTATGAGTGTATATTGTATGAACGGTAAAGAGGGATCCTTACCCTCATCTAGGTTTGTCTTTTGATTTCACCATTGTTGATGTGTTCATGTGTTCTTGATAAAAATTGTGTCAATTGTGTGTTCAATTGTTATGATTCATGATTTAATATGTACGTTATAACATGTTTAGTTGTTATGAGATTGCTATATGTTGTTAAATTCATGATATGATATGTTTGGATGTTATAATGACAATTAGTTTGATGTATGAGAGTTAGGGGATGGGGACAATGAAGTAAAGGTGTTGAAAATTGGGATTTTTGGGATTTTGATTGATGTCAATCGATTGCACGCGTGAAAAATTAGAAAAATATGAAAAATTAAATTATTTTAATCGATTAAAATTCCCATATTCAATCGATTGTTCTTAGCCAAAATGTGAAAAATTGGAAAGGAAAAATATAATGAGGAATCATGTCAATCGATTTCCCTCAGATGTCAATCAATTTATGTTATTTGAATTTTGATAAATTGCTGAGTTGACACTTATTATTTTTTTCTGGTTGTTTTTGCCATAACTTTAGTTATGTAAATCCAATTAAGGTGTGGTTTGAAGTGCTGGAAATCTAATGTGTATGGATATCCCATAGTTTTGTATATATAAGCTAGATGGATACTTGAATTTGTAAAAGTTAATTTTTTTACTTGTTACATAATAGTTGTCGGTAACGAACAAACGATTAATTGTGTAAATGAATGAATCAATGATGAAGTGATGTTAAGAATGATTTAACAAGATTGAGTGTTGTGTGGATGTTTATTCGATGTGTGAATTATTATAAATACTTGCTGATGATTATTGAATGATAATTGATCTACTTACATATTGATGTTTATATGGTGTAGAAATTGTATGGGATGCATATGATGTTGTTTTATGATGTTGTATGAGGTGAATACGATTGGTGTTTTAGTGAGATGCATGATTATATGGTGATTAATTATGTATGTTAAATGTGCTGATAAATAGTTCAGAAGGGGGACTATTTGTATGGTTGTATGCATTGTTGTTATGGTTGTTAGATAGTAATTCATAAGGGGAGATTACTATTATGTGCAAATGCATGTTGTTTATGGTCAGAAGGGGGAGGGTAAGTATTGTTATTATTGTTGTATTTATTTGAATTAACATGCATCATTGTGTCATGTCGTTGAAAGAGACATGTTCGCTAGTTCAGATTTGGGGACTCATGGCTTTTCCCAAGCTTAAAAGGGGAGCTTAGAGCTTAGAAGGGGGCACATGGGGGACCCAGTTGCTGGGAGAACCAAATGTTGAATTGGTACCACATGCATATAGAGTCGAGGTGTTTTCACATTGCATACAAGTTGAAATTTGTGAATTAATGATTGTTGTGGGAATACATATTTGCATTTAGTTTAAGTTAGTTGCTGACGTGAGTTGATGTGAATAGTAATTGATTGTGTGAGTCGATTGGAGTGTTTTTTATGAGTTTATGTTATTGATGATTGTTGTGCGAATAAATTACTTGTTGATGATTGTTGTTGTTGTTGTTGTTGTTTAGACTATCCTTAATTATTTATTTCATCGCTAACATATTTGAGTGTATTCTCATATATTTGCTTTATGTTGTCCACCATGTATATCTTACAGATAACCATGAGTATAATTTTGTTTTTGTGAGTGAAGGATAGCTTCTTGGAGCTTACCTTTATTTATTTTATCGTTTTTAGTTTTTAGTCGGTTAAAGGCTTTGATCTATAACACCAAGGACAAAGTGTTTTTATTATGTTTTGAATTAGTGTTGAATTATATGGTTTAAAGTCTAAAACTTTATTTACGAAATTTAATTTTGAAGTTATTGTGATATGTTAACTGTTGCATGTTATTAAATGTTTTCGAAATTTTTTGGGTGGTTGTCATAGTAACTCTTTAAATTGTCGATTAAATCTTTTTATATAAGTTTTGGGGTTTAGGGTGTTACAAGACACTTCACATTTGTTGAATTACTATTGTCTGCCTTGTTTGGACAATCCCTTATCCAAAGGCCAATTTTCTTGCATCACATGAACTTCCTCCGTCTTTCTCTACACTTTGGAGATGTTGTGCGTGTTGCAAAAGGGTAGAAGCTATATAATCTAGCATGATTGTTTTCTTTTTGTGTGTGAGAGTAGTCGCTAAGTGGTCATAAGAGTTTGGTAAAGAGCACAACAAAATAATGACTTTATCCTCGTCATCAACCTTCACACTAAACTGTGTCAAATCAACGATGATGTTGTTGAAAGTGTTGATATGAATCTACAAATCGCATCTTTTTTGCATCTTCATACTATAGAGATGCTGATTCATGAGCAATTTGTTCATGAGTATCTTGGACATGTACTGATTTTCCAATTTATCTCATACATCCTTCTGAGTTGTGAGGCACAAAATATGATTAATCGTGTATCATAAACGAAAAGTCTTGTCAAACATGCAATCTTCTTCTTCATCTTGTTCCAACCAATGGTTGTGATGTCCATCGGTTTCTCATCATGAAGAACCTTTTGTAATCCTTACTAAGCCAACAAATCATTAACCCTCATTTGCTATAAATTAAAATTGTCCGTTTTATCGAACCTACTCACTTCGAATTTCGCACGTTCAAGATTATGCATCATCTGATACTAATTGTTGCATCCAGAACACGAATACAGATCACAGTAGAGAGAAACATACAAAAAAAATTGTTCGTGTAGTTCGGTCAAATTAACTAGTCTGCGGCTATAGAATAATTATAATCCGTTTTATTGATTCATCCTCAATTACACCGATTAAGATTTCAATGTTACAAATATATATAGGGATACTAATGATTCACATTACATAATCGGCTTCGAAATGTCTGTGTCAATGTCAATGTTTCATAAAGTTTAACTATTAACTCAAGAGTTTGTTCGATCATTGAACTCTTGACTCTTGATCTTTTCGGATCCATCGCCGAGCTGAATTTTAAAATATTGGATGAAACCAACCATTATAATTGAGTTACATTAATACAAATCTTTAAAGAGTGAGACACGTAAATTAAATACAAAACACAAACTAGACAAGTCCAGTCAATTGTTACATTAGTACACCAGAAGTATTAATTAAAGAAGGAAACAATATGATATATTACATCTGGTGACAAATCGCATCCAGTTTCTATTGAATTTTTGAAAGCAATATTTGACAAGTGTTAACACCAATTTTTGGCAGAAAGTTGACCTGATGTATCATCCTCTCAACTCCCTCTTAAATAAATACAAAACTATCCACTCATCATTCTATAATTTTCGGCAGAAAATAGACCTGATGTATTAACGTCTCATTCTATTTCGCATAAAGTTAATAAAATTATTTATACAAAAATCATTAAAAATATTTACTAATTGAATTTGTCTAAAACCCCCCCAAAAAAATAATCTAAAGATGGGTTCATAATATTATCGTGACAATTGATTTTGGATAAGTTTATCATCTCCTCTGAACTTCCACTATAGAAAAACTCAGCCTTTTTTTGCTAATTATTTTTGGATGATAAAAACTAAATTTATTTGACTTATAATATATTTTAAATATATTAAAATAATTTTAAACATTTTGAATGCTCTCCTTATTAGAATTGGGCCTCTCATAATATCTTCGCTTTTGATAAGGTGTGTATTGTTATTTTAGAATAGAAAACTTGTATACACTTGTAGTTTTGTATCAGTTAACTACTTAATTAACGACGGCGACAGATTAGCTGAAAATTTTTACAATAATTATTTTTTAAATGAAATATTTTAATTAATTAAAAAGGAAATTTAAAATAAATAAAAAGATCACATTCGTGAAGGAAAACTTTAGAAAGCATTTTTTTTAGTGTAAATGAAATGAAAAAGAGCATGTTATGTATAGGGGAAATATGGTTTAAAGAGAAAAAGATTCATTGGCCTTTTTAATCATGATAATCAATTAAACCAATTACAATCATGTACAAAAATGAAAGGCTTATAAAAGTAGACATTAATAATCGACAATTAAGACCAATAATTAATAATGAGGTGTTATAAAAAGAGATTATCGATTAGGCCTAAGGGCTAATCGATTACACAGTGTAAATTGCACTAATAACATGTTTTTTAATAAGTAACTAATTTGTTAGGTACAAAAATATTTTTTCGGGTTGATTTAATAAAATAAGAGAGGCTTTTCGAGCATTTGAAAGTGTGTGTGATTTTTCTAAGTAAAATTGAAAGTTAGTCTTATACATATGTAAATACAAATCACTCGACACAGACACAACGATCTTTCACAGTTACTCTCTTTCATAGCTTGGAAGCTTCTAGTTCCTTAATACATTATCTTTGACTTTAGAACTTCAGCGGAACCTTGAATATTCTTCCTGATGAAGCTTAAGATAACTCTTCATGATAAACACCACGATCAAATGAACAACTTTATCAAATATTTTTATTAACTCCACCGAACGTAGATTGACATAAAGTGTTATCACCATAAGATATGCTTTGATATCTTGATCTTCAAGCATCACAACTTAATCACTAATATTTTGATCTTTAAGCACCACTACTTGATCATATCAAATGAAATATTGATCTCCTAACTTCACATCAGACGACGACTTCACTTTACATTATTGTCATCATCAACACCATGATCAGAATTTTTGACGAAGACTTCTGTCAACAACGTTGTCAACATCAAAATTAAATAGATTGTTGTAAATATCATACCTACGAGCACGTAGATTCACATCTACCACTCACACTCAATATTTATAGTTGAGTACCAAAAAATGGGATTTCTTGATTCAACGTTGAAGACGATGGATATATTGAATAAATTCACACAACTTCTAAACAGGTCTGACTCAATCAATACTCTATAAAGATGTAAAAGAAAGAACAATCATGAATTTGTAAATTCATGAGAAGTATGACTTAAGATTTTTTTTCAAAATACAGAAGAGTGCATCATTTGCATATGGATGATGAGTATTTTTATGTAATTTATAAACGTTTGTAAACCAAAGCGTTGTTCTAAATAAATTTTTGAAATTTAAATATTTTCTCTTTCTTTCTTGTGTTTGGAGTGACTTGGTTAACAGAGATGACCACATCATTAAATCTTTTGTTACGATGGTTATAATTTTCTAATGATCTGATTTATGCTTGCAAAAGATTAGCGCTACAATGTTCAAGTTGATGTTTAATGAAACTAAACTTTACAAATGTGTATAAAAAGAATACACGAACGTTACTCAATGTCACACTTATATAGAGAAGACAATTATAATCATTCTTTGTTTGTCTGACATTGAGTGCATGTGACTATTAGATGTGGACAAGTCATACTTCTATACGATGTTTAGGAATGATGATTCACTTGTACGTGACGAGAGTGAAATAATCACTCTTATTAAATTCATCTTATAAATTAAATCACTTTTAATGGCTTTGGTGAGCCAACCTTCACAAGACACGTTCTAGTAAAAGTTAGTGTGTCGGAGTTTTTTTAATATGGGCTAGTATTGTTGTAAATAGGATATATTTAAATGTTACCCTCACATTATAAACAAATAAGTGAGGTTTATTTAGAATAGGAACTAATAATGTGTTGATTCATGAAGCAATTTGCTGAGAATACTTTTATAACCACATGATTTAGACATTAGCCAATATGATTTGATGTTAGAAAATAGAAAGCACACATAAAGCCAAACAATTTATTAAAAATGTAGAACTCAAATGATTCAAGAAAATTTTGATATTATCCCACAACTTGCTAGCTGTCAAGGTCCCCACACTCAACGAGTATGATCTCTCTTCTTACCACATTCAACTCCAATCATTTTATACATTCCATAGTAGTTATTTATTTACGTGATAATCATCAATCTATACTCTATATATACCTTCAAAACTCTGCATGCATTCATCAAATACATCATTTGGCATCTAGTGTCCTCCTCTTAACATATCTCTCTCTTTCTATAGCATTTGGTTGGAATAGTATTCTAAGCATCAAAATGAGAGCTAAAGTTCTTATTCGATTTCTTCCCCTTATTGTGGCCACTCTTTTTGTGGTTACATCCGCTGGTAACTTTTACCAAGACTTTGAAATAACATGGGGTGATGGTCGTGCAAAAATCCTTGAAAATGGACAGAGTCTTAGTCTTTCTTTAGACAAAGCCTCTGGCTCTGGCTTTCGTTCCAAATATGAATACTTGTTTGCAAAAATTGACATGCAACTCAAACTGGTGCCTGGTAACTCTGCTGGCACTGTCACTACCTATTATGTAAGTATCTGCCATGCATGTGTATTTTTATTGTTAAAAGTTTTACCATATAATAAAGGCTGCAAACTAATATTTTATTACTAAACTTGTGAATATTGTTGCAGCTATCTTCTCTAGGGCCTACTCATGATGAAATAGACTTTGAATTTCTTGGTAACTTGAGTGGTGATCCTTATACACTTCATACAAACGTGTTTACACAAGGAAAAGGCAATAGAGAACAACAATTCCATTTGTGGTTTGACCCCACCAAAGACTTCCACACATATTCTATTCTTTGGAATCCTCAAAGCATCATGTATATTATTACATGCTCTTATTCACTTTTTTTCTTTCTATATTTTCTGAATTCATATGATAAATTTTTTGTTTCTTATATAGATTTTCTGTGGATGGATCACCAATAAGAGAGTTCAAGAATTTAGAAACAAAAGGAGTTAATTTTCCGAAGAACCAACCTATGAGGATATATTCTAGTCTATGGGATGCTGAGAATTGGGCTACAAGAGGTGGACTTGTCAAAACTGATTGGTCCCAAGCTCCATTCACAGCCACATATAGAAACTTCAATGCACAAGTTTGTGTTTGGACTTCTTCAGGTTCTTCTTGTTCTTCCAACAAATCTCCATCATCTTCATCAACTCAATCATGGTTAAGTGAATCGTTGGACTCAAATGGCATAGCCAAAGTTCATTGGGCACAAAAGAATTATATGATTTATAATTATTGCACCGATACTAAACGTTTTCCTCAAGGACCCCCTTTCGAATGTCTTGCTTGAACATTATTATGTGTTTTTATAAAAGACTTAAACTTAGTTCCTCTATAATCATTGCATATTGCATAGTGTATTGATCTCTAGAATGATTAGATCTAGAGATTCTTGCACCATGCAACAGTTATAGAAGATTCTTATGCATTAAATCTCGTACATATTGGACATGTGACATATATGTGAAGTTTTCTTTCTTGTGTAAATTTCCATTAAAACTATATGGCTGATGATTGTATTGTAAATTTCTGTGTTGTTTGTGTTTGTAAAAAGACATGCACGATATTCATATTAATAAATGGGAAATTGTATATTGTATTGTTCAAATATAATATTATTTGAATTTAATTTTTTGTTGCATTTTTTTAATCTGGTTTACTTTTATTATTGAAATACTTAATTATAGTAATTTGTTCAAACAAGTCTTTGATGATTGTATTATGTATTTTTATAAAAGACTTGAACTTATATCCTCTATGATCATTTATTTGACGTGTGCATATATATAAAATTTTCTTTCTTTTTTAAATTTACAAGTAAAACTATATGGTTAATGATGTATATGTTGTGTATATTTCTCCGTTGTTTGTGTTTGGAAAAAGATGCATGATATTCATATCAATAAATATGGAAAGTGTTTATTATATACAGCTTCACCTTGAAATCTTTATATCATTTTGAATGTTACAAGAGAACCGAGCTCTTAAATCACAATAAATTACACAACTCTTACTTTTAGAGTTTCACTCTCTCAACATTGAGCTACTAGCAGGTGTATAAAAACAGTGTGTCGCATCTCGAAAAATACGATTCCTCGCGATGGTCGCGGAAAAAATTTATGTTCGAACAGAGTCGCCACCGAACTTTATTTATCCTAATGAAGGAATAGGAAAATATCGATAAAACCTTTAGGAAATGGAATAATGGTCGTCGCAACCATATTCGGGTTTGGGAGTGGATTACGTAAGGGGAAGGTATTAGCACCCCTTACGTCCGTTGTACTCAACGGGAACCTTTTAGTTCTAATGTGTGTTTCGAGTGTTAATTTATGTTTGTTTGTTATCTTTAGGTTATAAAATTATGAAAATAGAAATGGATGAGAACCTCAGAAAGGAGAAATGGGAGGTTTTTTATTAGTGTGCTCGCGAAGATACAACAATCTCCTGCCTACGTATCCTTATGGTATAATAAGGAAATCAGAGCATTCGTAGTTCAGGGACTACGGTTGGTTGGTGTTTTTTTAATGAAAACTGCTGTTTGGATCGCATCCTAAAGGCTAAACGTTGGCTTGTCTACTCTCGACGGAGGCTTAAGCACTAGTTTGTTGTGTGCATTAGAAAGGATTAAATGGTGTTCTTTTTTAAAAGAGTTTTGATCACACGGAGGAGACAAGTTGAATTAATGTGTTGGGTGTTTTGTTTGATTGGTTATGATCGCACGAGGGTGATAAAAGATAGGTTTGATGTGTTGAGATATTTTTAGGTTGGATGATGATTACTCGGATAATCGAGTAAGATAACTCGTATCCTAATAGTCGAGAAAGGGAATAGAAGACTCTAGACTGCTTTCTGTTTCATCTGAGTAATTATGAAAAAGGTTGGATAATAATTAAGGTGTTTTGAATGTATGACGAATACTCGGATGGTCGAGTAAGACAACTCGTATCCCAATATTCGGAAAAGGGAATAGAAGATTCTAGACCATTTTCTTTTTCATCTGAGCAATTATGAAAATAGGTTTGGCTATGGTTGATGTATTTTTAGAATAAACGACAGATACTTGAATGGCTGAGTAAGACAACTCATATCCAAGCATTTGAGGAGAAGAATCGAAAGCTCAAGACCATCTCCCTTTTCGTACAGTTTTGATTGAGAATGATTTGCCAAAGTTATATGTTTGTGGAAAAATGTCAATTGTTCGACTGACCGAGTAAGAGAACTCGTATTCTTCCAATTGAGGAGTGAAGTTGAAAACTCAAAGTCAACTCCTTTTTCATTCAACTTATTGTAAAAAAAGTTTTGATTTAATCAGGGTATTTCAATTGAGTTTGAGAATAAAATACTCGACGTTGGATCGAGGTCTTTGATTTGTGTTTTGAATGAAGTGAATTTATTTAGTGTATTGCTCTTCTACTCGATAAAAATTGAATAGTTCTCATTGTAAGAAAGCCCAATAGTAAGCTATGTGAGGTTGATGGCGATGCTTTAAAAGCGATCGACTTACAAGGGTGTTTTGAATTGATTTGGAAAAGGCGCACTCGATATTGACCGAGGTTGTATTTACATGTGCATATGAGTTAAATTATGAAAATGGTCTCGAAATGAGATTGCTTATGAATTTTAGCTTATGCAACGCGAATGCAAAAATAACCAACAAGAAAATAAAGAGTCTCATTGTAAGGTAGCCCAAGAGAAAGCCTTTTGTGTGCAAAAGTGACCTATTCTAAACAAAGGATAATGGTCTTACAAACATGTCCCCCTTAGGTGGTGCCATGATGCCATTCTTACAATATGCATGTAAGTTACGGATGAAAATCCAAGTGTTTACAAAATATCACAAAGAGTAAAAGAAGACTTCCAAGCAAAGGTCCTAAGATGAAATCCTCTAAGTCCAAGTTGATTAAGAGTGGAGTGAATATTTTTGGTCTTTATCATTTTATCATGTTTTTGTTATTTTTAATGTATGATGACAATAAAATAAATAACAAGTAAATAAACATGCATGATGAGTTTGTACAATGATGGTGATGATTGTAACAACCCAATTTTAGTAATTATTTCCTATGTTTGTATTACTATATTTTATTTTATTTATTTGGAGTGTTAATTAATTAATTGGTTGTTAGGTAGTATAATAATCGATTATATTAATTAATTTGGTGTGTTAATTAATTATTTAGTTGATATGAGATATAATGAATAATGGAATTAATTAACTTGGTGTGTATATTGAGTTGGTTTGATTTATTTGAATTAAATAGAGATATTTAAATATTAGGTCTTATTGGGCCTATTAATTAAATTAGAGGTATCATGCTTTAAGCCCAAATAGAATACTAGTATATAAGAGGTGAGGAGAGTGAGAATTATGATTCATTTGATCATTTGACAACAATAGAGAAAGAGAAGAGGAAAAGTAAGGAGAAGAGGGGAAGAACAAGAGAGAAACCAGGGTTTCCAGAAAATTGAAGAGGTAAGGGGGAGAATCCTTATTATTATGGGTTAGTATAATTGGGGCAATGGGTAGAAATGTGTTTAGGTTGAAATCCCTAAATTGCATGGTTTTGGAATTGTTAGGTCTTGATGAATATTCTCGATTTGTGGTGATTTGATTGTGTTAAAACTGTAAATTAATGTTATATACTTAGAGTATTGTATGAGTCATAATTTTCTGAATGTTTGGCTTTTTACGGAATCGAAATCGGAGGTCCGAAAGTCCTCCAACGATGAAAAACGCAGAAAATTATGCATTCTGTTTTATGTTAACCGGTTACCCACCGATCGTTAACCGGTTACTTGCTTAAAAATCAGCGCAGGAAGTTGATTCTGTTTTATGTTAACCGGTTACCCACCGAGCGTTAACCGGTTACTTGCTCTGTTTTATGTTAACCGGTTACCCACCGAGCGTTAACCGGTTACCACTGTTGAAAAATGAAAATTGAGATTTTAAAAAAGTTGTATTCATTTGCAATGAGATCTAGTGTGCGTAGTTGATAATTAGCCTATATTTGTGAATGATATATTGTTATGAATGTGTATATGTACCATTGGTGGATAATTCATAGAGTTGAATTATGGTGATATGTGGAATGTTAAGATGGTAGAGATGATCTTAATTGCATATGTGTTGGTATTTGTACATTCATTCATGGCATGGTCGGCTTCATGGTGGAAGCGGTGAAACTGTGGGTTCACATAGTGGCATACGTTGATCCTTAATTGGAAATAGGCGTAGTAGACGTTGATCCTTGAATGGAAATAGGCGTAGCATACGTTGATCCTTAATTGGAAATAGGCGTAGTAGACGTTGATCCTTAATTGGAAATAGACGTAGTGGCTTTGATCTTGTCCGGATCGGAAGCGTGGCTTGGATTCTAGATATTGAATCGGAAAGCGGTGAAACGTTGGGTTCACATTGCGGTACCACATGCATAAAGTCACATGTCTTGCATTGAGTCACATTAGAGTTATGTGATAATTGAGTGTATGCATTATTGTGATTGTGATGCGTGTATGAGATATGGTAATTGAATTGATGATGTTTGGATACATAATTTGGCAAAGTATATGATTATGTGATAATTGTAGTTATGTGTAATTTTGGGAATATAATATTGGATTTGTTGTTATACTCCTTGAGTTTTATGTGTGCTTGAAACATGTGAAATAAATGTTGGTTAATATTATTTACATGGTTATATGAAGTGTGATGGATTCCTTTAATTGTTGATTTAATCATTGTGCTTTATTATACTTCTTCATAATGATTTGAATTCTCACCCTTCTGTTGGAATGATGCTTTACACGACATCGTGCAGATACTCTAGAGTAGTATTGCTGAAGTAAGTGGACGGTAGCTCGCTCGAGATTAGCCGGAGAGTTTCCGTATTTTAGTTTGAAGACTAGGTAATGAGTCAATGCCCTGGTCACGTAACACTAGGTAGATTAGTAGTATTGAACTCATATCTTATTTGGATATGCATTATGTTATTACTTGTTTTATTTTATCTTGAGGTGATTATTGAGAGATGATCATGGTATGGGACATGGATCACTTTATGACATACACGAGTATTCATTATTTTCCGCTGTGAACGCATATTCTTGAATATTCATGATAATTGAGATGTGTTATTTTAAATGACCAGGTGTATTATATATTGATGATGAATGATGTTGGTTTTTGAAAGCTTTTAGTTTTTGAAAACGTCGATGTGACGCCCTTTTGTTTATATGCGTGTTTATTTACTCTGATTATATGTTAAGTATTTTGGGGTAGAAAAAGGGGTGTTACATTAGTGGTATCAGAGCCTGGTTGACCAGTTGGTCAATAGTCATTAGGGTTTTCCATTCCGTGGTATTTGAGTCTGGTTGACCAGTTGGTCAATAGTCTGTTTCCATTTGTGTGTTTCTTTTGACGTCTCAGCGTCTCTGTGTTGTGTTTTGTTTCGGCGTGCGTTAGCCGAACTACGGTAGCTCTGATTCTCATTCCATATGAGATACGTAGGCATAGGATGTGATATCCTAGCGAGCCCGTTCCCCCCTCTTCTTCCATCTGTATTTGATTCCAGTGTGTGTGCATTCTTTTGAGCAGTTTTCAGCAACCTTATTCTTTTCTTTTGAGCGTGGATCCCGTCGAGTACGACGGACGTGGGGGGTGCTAATACCTTCCCCTTGCGTAACCGACTCCCGTACCCTGTAATCTTCGGTCGTAAGACCATTCCTTTCCAGGTTTACTTCGAGCGTTTCCTTTCCCTCCTTTGGGATAAATAACACACGGTGGCGGCTTTGTTTGTTTCTTTTTCCCGTCGGTTGTTTTTCGCGTATGCGACAGAGATAAGCCGGAGGATTTTCGTATTTTAGTTTGAAGACTAGGTAATGAGTCAATGCTCTGGTCATGTAACACTGGGTAGATTAGTAGTATTGAACTCATATCTTATTTGGATATGCATTATGTTATTACTTGTTTTATTTTATCTTGAGGTGATTATTGAGAGATGGTCATGGTATGGGACATGGATCACTTTATGACATACATGAGTATTCATTATTTTCCGCTGCGAACGCATATTCTTGAATATTCATGATAATTGAGATGTGTTATTTTAAATGACCATGTGTATTATATATTGATGATGAATGATGTTGGTTTTTGAAAGCTTTTAGTTTTTGAAAACGTCGATGTGACGCCCTTTTGTTTATATGCGTGCTTATTTACTCTGATTATATGTTAAATATTTTGGGGTAGAAAAATGGGTGTTACAATGATGAGCACTTGAATATAAATTACAAGGTAATGACATAAAAGTAAATCATAAGATAAATAATGGTAATATCACAATAATAATGGTTAGTGAATGTAAATGAACAATAAAATAAATTGCAAGGAAGTAAAGTACAATAATATAAATGTTGGAAGTTAGTAGTTAATGGTTAGTAACAATAAAATAAATTGTAAGGAATTAAAGTGAAATAATATAAATGTTAGTAGTTAGTAGTTAGTAGAATAACAATAAGCAAATGGATTAGCAAGTTAATATAGAGAATATGGTTTCATCTATGCATCAAATGACTCAAATATTGGTGAAATAGAGGAAATCTATCAATGCCTCAAAGTATCATGAATGATCTATTGATCAACCATTAATAGGCTTGAAACATTGAAGATTTAATCAACTCTAAACAACCATGTCATGATCCAATAGAACTCATCAACCAAATAAATGTAACAATAAGTCAACAATAAATATTAAACGAGAACAAAAAAAATGTAAAGAAAAATGGTTTCATCTATGTATCGAATGACCCAAACATGGTTGAAATAGAGGCAACATATCAATGCCTCAAAGTATCATGAAGGATCTATTGATCAATCATTAATAGGTTTGAAACATTGGAGGTTTTATCCACTCTAAACAACCATAACCATGACATAATAGATCTCATCAACCAAATAGATGTGAAAATAAGTCCACAATAAATAGAAAATGAAACAAAATACTACGTTTGATTAAAGATAGTGGATAGAAGTAGCAAGAGCAAGAAATCCCAAAAAAAAAAATGTAAACCAAAGTTAATCATTTTTTACAAGCTTGAGTCTAAAACCTCTCAAAAGATCAACCAAGAATGAACAAACATTTTCAACACAAAAACAGAACCAAAAGTTGACAAAGATTAAGTTAAAATCATTACCCAAAAATGTTGAAAAAAGGTAAGTTGAAGTGGTGTTGAGCTTGGATATAGAGTAAGGAGTTTGGGATGAAAGTGTTTATGGTGGAAGTATAGTGAAGGGGCTGAGTTATGAGTTTTAGAGAGTAAGAAGTTTTGAAAAAAAATATGAAAGTGGGCAAAAAAGTTGGTAGGGTGACTTTTCTAAGAGGGAAAGATTTTTTTGTTTTGGCTTAGGTTTAGAGAGGTGAGTAAATGGTACTATGACAGAACTTTTGGGGGCTAGGAAAGCATGAAAAATGAGGGGAAATAGTACCTCTATTTATAAGGAAAGTTGGTGGAAAGAGGGGGTGATCAAAAAAACACATTGTGTAAAAAAACAGACCTATTACAGCTGCCTGCGCAGGTGTAATCGGTTACCCTAATTAGGGTAACTGATTACCCAGTCAAAAATGGCCAAAAACTCAATTTTGGGTCTGTGTAACCGATTACCCAGTCAAAAAATGATCATTGATGTTGATGCATGCATTGTTTCAAATTTCATTGTTAACTTAGAATGAAATTCAAGTTTTTAACTAGATCAATTGAACGTTCGTAGCACTCAATTGATTGAATTGATCTTTGTAAAACAAAAATTTGAAAAACCAAAAGCATCTATCGATTGACTCAATGGTACAATTGGTTGAGTGTTCCATTTTTTGCCTAAGTCAATGAATTGATTCAGTTCATTTTTTCATAATTTGTTAATGTTACAACTGATTCAATCGGTTGACTCATTTATACAAACGATTGACGTCTGAAACATCTTGAAAAATTCTATAACATAACATACCTCTTCATTGCATATGATCATGATACCTCTTTTAAATCTTTATAAATACTCATTATTATTTTCTCCAACATTGCCACTATTTTCTAGAGGGTATCTTGTCATATATAAATGGAGAGTTTTTCATATTTTATATCACCTCTTTCATAAAATATTTTCAAACAATTTATTTGTGCATTTGCAAAAACTCTTAGAAACTTTACTGCATAATTTTCATTAATCAGATAAAATTTTCTTGAACGCTTAAAGTTTATAATTTTGAATTGTTATATTGATGAGAAGACTAAGTTATAATTTTGTGAATAATCAAAATTCAATTTTACCTAACTATATGTATCAGTGTAATGTAACTTGTTTGCCAAATTTGTGGAAACAAGAAAAGTTAGTGGACAATAGAGTTCTTTCTCTGTGTTATAAAATTAGAAAGTGGTGTTCTTTCTTGATTGTATTAGGAGATTATAAATAGAGTCTTAGTGTGAGATTGTAACAGTTTTTAACATAGTGAAATTTTTCACCGGTGTGGAGGGACTGAACTAACCTTGATTGGAAAGGGGAACCAGAATATACTACATTCTTATTCTTAGTTCTTCACCATAATTCCGGAACAGTAAAAGGAATTATATTATCCGTAAAATAAAGAGAAAAAGTTTGAAACTTAATTCACCCCCTTTTAGGTTGAACTCTATAATTACAATTAGAATCATATCAAGTTAAGGTAACTTGCTTCTCGATCCGAGAAAAATGGACTCCATAAAATTGTTCTTGGAAAATGATGGTAGCAACAACAAACCTACATGCTTCATTGGTGAACACTATGATATTTGGAATATTCACATGCGGGTGTATCTAGAATCATAAGAAGAAGAGATATGGGATGATGCAAAAAATGGTCCTTACGTTCCTACAACAATCATTAACAATGTAGAACAAATAAAGGTAAAAGGCTCATGGAAAGAAGATGACAAGAAGAAAGTACTATTTGAAAAAAAGGAAAAGAAAATTCTGACATTTGTACAACAATCATCTTTAAAATTGTTCAACGACAAAATAAATTTGGGATACATTAGAAGTAACACATGAAGGCACGATAGAGGCAAAACGATACAAACTTAACACTTTATCACATGAATATGAATTGTTTAGAATGCAGCCTGATGAATCAATTCTTGGTTTACAAAAGAAATTCTCACACTTAACAAATCATTTGATGACTCTTGGATTTTTTTTTTTTGAAATAATGAATGTATGCATGTGCAGTAGGATCATGGATCAGATGAAAGTTGTATCGGGGTAGGACAAAATTGGGGTATGACAAATTGAATTTGAAATTGGAATTTACATTTTCATTTGAGGTAGTTTGTTACAAGAAGAATTACATCACATGGCACAAAACCACTACACGGTTGCCCCTTCCTAATCCTACTAAATCAGGGGCCAAAACTTCACACATTATCACTCAATTTTAAAGCTCACACATGCTGCACAAACCACACACGAATTTGCAACAAACTTCACCATAATATGTCACCAATTTCACATGAAACTTCACTCAATTCACTCTTCAATTCATTACAAAATTACAAAGCTCTAACAAAATCACACACACTACACTATCTCATACACTTTACTAACCAATTCACAAAATATCTTCATCAAACTCACATGAATTCCTCTCATTCATACACTTGAGAAATTATTCACACAGCCATAATAATCGAATATAATTCATTCCTATTTAATCCATCATCTACACGCACATTTAAAAAGCCACAATTTCCCTTTGAAAGCAAACCCGCAACAACAACCTTCAAATTCAAACCTTCAATAAAGCTCTAGTTGATTCTAGCTTGAGCCTCCATCAATCATAGTAACAATAACAAGCATACACACAAAGAAAAAGAAAAAGAAGAAATTATAAGAATCAGAAGAAGGAAGAAAGTGTAATAGAGAAGAAGATGAGCTAAAATCACGTTACTTAGATATCTGACTCTCGACAGAACTTGGAGCCCCTCGTTGGAGATCCACCAAGCTCCGATTTGGCATCTCCCTTGGTTTTTGTTGCATTTTTCTTCTTGTTTCTTATTTCTAGACATGATATTATTGTTATCACCATGCTAATTTTGTTTAATCATGCTTAAATGAATCAGTTTGGTGAATTTATGGTTTTAGGGTTCGTACAATTTGAGGTTTGGTCCGTTTGATTTGTGGTTTTGTTGTTGTCTTTTACATCAGATTCATGTTTAGGAGTTTAAAATAGTTAGGGTTTGTGTCTACAGTTTTTGATTTTTGGGTTGTTTTGTGGTTTTTAGGAAATTTTATGAAATTTTCTCAATTGATACTTTTACTAAATCATCTTCATCACAAATAACTACATTATCCTCCTTAGAGGGGTTAAATTCATCAAATGAAACATGCATGGATTCAATAACAAGAGTTCTTTTATTAAATACTCTATAGGCCTTACTCGTAAGAGAGTAACCAAGTAATATCCATTTGTCATATTTCTCATCAAACTTACCAAGATTGTCTTTTCCATTGTTTAGAATAAAGCACTTGCACCCAAAGACATGAAGATGTAAATTGTTTGGCTTTCTTCCCTTGTAGAGTTCATATGGTGTTTTCTTTAGGTATGTCTAATGATTACACGATTAAGAACATAACATATCATGCTTACCGCATATGTCCATAAATATTTTGGTAGATTTAATTCACTAAGCATTGTTCTTGCAAGTTATTATAGATACTTATTCTTTCTTTTGAACACGCCATTTTGTTAAGGACTCCTTGGTTCTTAAAAGTTGTTGGAGATGTCATGCTCATCACAAAGTTATTCTAATAATGAAGTTTTAAACTCTCCTCCATGGTAACTTCTAATTGATACAATCTTTATGGATTTCTCATATTGCACTAACTTTGCACACTTCTTGAATGCCTTGAATGCATCACCTTTCTACACTAAAAATAATGTCCAAGTATATCTAGGAAAGTCATCAATAATAACTAAAGCATAAAAGTTACCGCCAAAGCTTCTAGTCCTTGAAGGACCAAACAAGTCCATATGGATCAATTAAAGAGGCTTGTAGTTGTCACCATATTATTTGATTTTAAAGATGCTTTTGTTTGATCTCCTTTTTGACATGCATCATACAACCTATCTTTGATAAATTTTATCTTGGATAATCCAATAACAAGATCATGCTTGACTAGTTTATTCAAATGTTCCATATGAATATGTGTTATTCTTTTGTGCCAAAGCCATGCCTCATTATTATTACTTACCACAAGAAACTTAAGTTTCAAATTTAAATCATCAATTATTTTAAAGGGGAGTTCTAACTTTTCCAATACCAAGAATCCTTCCTTTGTTATTGTCTCCATATGTGACACTTCTTTTTGACTTTAAGGTAATAGATGAAAATGTTGTCTTGTCTTCGGTCATGTGCTTGGGTCAACCAATATCTAGATACCACATGTTGGTAGTGGTCTTCAACCATATCTACAAAATAAATTGAAATTTTTTATGTACCCAATATACTTTGATTCGTTGTTGGTTAGATCCTTTCGTAACCCAAACATACTCACCATATGGAACACCATGGTCTTTTGTGTTACAATAAAAACGTGTAGGTTTATGAACATGATGGTTTTTATATGCACAAGAATTATATCTCCCATATGAATAATTTTTACCATAGGAATTATTTCTAACACTATAATAACTTCTATCTTAAGAATTATTTCTATTACTATAATAATTTATACAATAAGAATTATTTCTAACATTAGACCTTTAAGGAGGATTTACAACATGCACTTTCTTTTGGTCCAAATTGTTGAATTTTGTGCTAACTTTAACAAATATGGTTTTACTTGTGTTTAGTTTATCAAAATTAGAAAAGCCAAGTCTACATTTATCATTTGAATACCTTTGTCTACTAAGCACAACTTCTAAGCCAATTTGACATTTTTCATATTTCTTTATAACTTGGTTTAGCTCAACAATTTTGGATTCATATTCTTGACATTTATTACATGTAGAAATTTTGACATTTTCTAATTCCACATTAGTCTCACTAGTCTTGCTTTCTAGAGATAGAATTATTTTCTTTTGTTTTGCACAAGTTCTAGAAAGCGTCAAGCATTTCTCATGTAATTCATGAAAAGAATTTTGTAATTCTTCATATGAAAGTCTATCATTTAATTTACAATCACTAACATCTTGTTCATCATCTAAATGATGTGACACCATCATTGCGAAGTTTGCACATTCTTTATTTTCCAAGTCGGGAAATGAACTTACTTATCATCCCATGCAATATAGGCCTTTTTTTTATTTGGATTCTTTCTTTCCTTTGAAGTTAATTTTCTTTGCAAGAGAAGGGAAATCCTCTGACATGTGACCTTGCTTCCCACATTCAAAACATGAAAAGTTTTGGTTTAATGTTGATGGTTCCTTTTTCTTGAAGAATTTCCTTCTATTTACCAAACTTTATAGTCTTGACATTTTGAAGAAACTTTACAAACCTTTTTACAAGTAAGGTAATATTTTCATCTTGATATGAACCATCGTCTATCATAGCATCCTTTGGTCCCACTCTTGAAGCAATACTTTTGGGTTTCTTCTCTTGATATTCTTGCTTTTCTAATCTTATAAGTTTTATATCATGTTTTTGGAGTTTCGCAAACAATGATGCATACAACATTTTTAAGAGACTTTTTTTTTCCAATATTATCGTCAACTTTGGTTGTCATGCCCTTGTCAATGATCTAAGAACTTTGAGATTCAGATCATCATTTGTAAAAAAATTCCAAGAGTCATCAAATGATTTGTTAAGTGTGAGAATTTCTTTTGTAAACCAAGAATTGATTCATCAGGCTGCATTCTAAACAATTCATATTCATGTGATAAAGTGTTAAGTTTGTATCGTTTTGCCTCTATCGTGCCTTCATGTGTTACTTCTAATGTATCCCAAATTTATTTTGTCATTGAACAATTTTAAAGATGATTGTTGTACAAATGTCAGAATTTTCTTTTCCTTTTTTTCAAATAGTACTTTCTTCTTGTCATCTTCTTTCCATGAGCCTTTTACCTTTATTTGTTCTACATTGTTAATGATTGTTGTAGGAACGTAAGGACCATTTTTTGCATCATCCCATATCTCTTCTTCTTATGACTCTAGATACACCCGCATGTGAATATTCCAAATATCATAGTGTTCACCAATGAAGCATGTAGGTTTGTTGTTGCTACCATCATTTTCCAAGAACAATTTTATGGAGTCCATTTTTCTCGGATCGAGAAGCAAGTTACCTTAACTTGATATGATTCTAATTGTAATTATAGAGTTCAACCTAAAAGGGGGTGAATTAAGTTTCAAACTTTTTCTCTTTATTTTACGGATAATATAATTCCTTTTACTGTTCCGGAATTATGGTGAAGAACTAAGAATAAGAATGTAGTATATTCTGGTTCCCCTTTCCAATCAAGGTTAGTTCAGTCCCTCCACACCGGTGAAAAATTTCACTATGTTAAAAACTGTTACAATCTCACACTAAGACTCTATTTATAATCTCCTAATACAATCAAGAAAGAACACCACTTTCTAATTTTATAACACAGAGAAAGAACTCTATTGTCCACTAACTTTTCTTGTTTCCACAAATTTGGCAAACAAGTTACATTACACTGATACATATAATTAGGTAAAATTGAATTTTGATTATTCACAAAATTATAACTTAGTCTTCTCATCAATATAACAATTCAAAATTATAAACTTTAAGCGTTCAAGAAAATTTTATCTGATTAATGAAAATTATGCAGTAAAGTTTCTAAGAGTTTTTGCAAATGCACAAATAAATTGTTTGAAAATATTTTATGAAAGAGGTGATATAAAATATGAAAAACTCTCCATTTATATATGACAAGATACCCTCTAGAAAATAGTGGCAATGTTGGAGAAAATAATAATGAGTATTTATAATGATTTAAAAGAGGTATCATGATCATATGCAATGAAGAGGTATGTTATGTTATAGAATTTTTCAAGATGTTTCAGACGTCAATCGTTTGTATAAATGAGTCAACCGATTGAATCAGTTGTAACATTAACAAATTATGAAAAAATGAACTGAATCAAATCATTGACTTAGGCAAAAAAATGGAACACTCAACCAATTGTACCATTGAGTCAATCGATAGATGCTTTTGGTTTTTCAAATTTTTGTTTTACAAAGATCAATTCAATCAATTGAGTGCTACGAACGTTCAATTGATCTAGTTAAAAACTTGAATTTCATTCTAAGTTAACAATGAAATTTGAAACAATGCATGCATCAACATCAATATCATTTTTTGACTGGGTAATCGGTTACACAGACCCAAAATTGAGTTTTTGGCCATTTTTGACTGGGTAATCGGTTACCCTAATTAGGGTAACCGATTACACCTGCGCAGGCAGCTGTAATAGGTCTGTTTTTTTACACAATGTGTTTTTTTGATCACCCCCTCTTTCCACCAACTTTCCTTATAAATAGAGGTACTATTTCCCCTCATTTTTCATGCTTTCCTAGCCCCCAAAAGTTCTGTCATAGTACCATTTACTCACCTCTCTAAACCTAAGCCAAAACAAAAAAATCTTTCCCTCTTAGAAAAGTCACCCTACCAACTTTTTTGCCCACTTTCATATTTTTTTTCAAAACTTCTTACTCTCTAAAACTCATAACTCAGCCCCTTCACTATACTTCCACCATAAACACTTTCATCCCAAACTCCTTACTCTATATCCAAGCTCAACACCACTTCAACTTACCTTTTTTCAACATTTTTGGGTAATGATTTTAACTTAATCTTTGTCAACTTTTGGTTCTGTTTTTGTGTTGAAAATGTTTGTTCATTCTTGGTTGATCTTTTGAGAGGTTTTAGACTCAAGCTTGTAAAAAATGATTAACTTTGGTTTACATTTTTTTTTTTGGGATTTCTTGCTCTTGCTACTTCTATCCACTATCTTTAATCAAACGTAGTATTTTGTTTCATTTTCTATTTATTGTGGACTTATTTTCACATCTATTTGGTTGATGAGATCTATTATGTCATGGTTATGGTTGTTTAGAGTGGATAAAACCTCCAATGTTTCAAACCTATTAATGATTGATCAATAGATCCTTCATGATACTTTGAGGCATTGATATGTTGCCTCTATTTCAACCATGTTTGGGTCATTCGATACATAGATGAAACCATTTTTCTTTACATTTTTTTTGTTCTCGTTTAATATTTATTGTTGACTTGTTGTTACATTTATTTGGTTGATGAGTTCTATTGGATCATGACATGGTTGTTTAGAGTTGATTAAATCTTCAATGTTTCAAGCCTATTAATGGTTGATCAATAGATCATTCATGATACTTTGAGGCATTGATAGATTGCCTCTATTTCACCAATATTTGAGTCATTTGATGCATAGATGAAACCATATTCTCTATATTAACTTGCTAATCCATTTGCTTATTGTTATTCTACTAACTACTAACTACTAACATTTATATTATTGCACTTTAATTCCTTACAATTTATTTTATTGTTACTAACCATTAACTACTAACTTCCAACATTTACATTATTGTACTTTACTTCCTTGCAATTTATTTTATTGTTCATTTACATTCACTAACCATTATTATTGTGATATTACCATTATTTATCTTATGATTTACTTTTATGTCATTACCTTGTAATTTATATTCAAGTGCTCATCATTGTAACACCCATTTTTCTACCCCAAAATATTTAACATATAATCAGAGTAAATAAGCACGCATATAAACAAAAGGGCGTCACATCGACGTTTTCAAAAACTAAAAGCTTTCAAAAACCAACATCATTCATCATCAATATATAATACACATGGTCATTTAAAATAACACATCTCAATTATCATGAATATTCAAGAATATGCGTTCGCAGCGGAAAATAATGAATACTCATGTATGTCATAAAGTGATCCATGTCCCATACCATGACCATCTCTCAATAATCACCTCAAGATAAAATAAAACAAGTAATAACATAATGCATATCCAAATAAGATATGAGTTCAATACTACTAATCTACCCAGTGTTACATGACCAGAGCATTGACTCATTACCTAGTCTTCAAACTAAAATACGAAAATCCTCCGGCTTATCTCTGTCGCATACGCGAAAAACAACCGACGGGAAAAAGAAACAAACAAAGCCGCCACCGTGTGTTATTTATCCCAAAGGAGGGAAAGGAAACGCTCGAAGTAAACCTGGAAAGGAATGGTCTTACGACCGAAGATTACAGGGTACGGGAGTCGGTTACGCAAGGGGAAGGTATTAGCACCCCCCACGTCCGTCGTACTCGACGGGATCCACGCTCAAAAGAAAAGAATAAGGTTGCTGAAAACTGCTCAAAAGAATGCACACACACTGGAATCAAATACAGATGGAAGAAGAGGGGGGAACGGGCTCGCTAGGATATCACATCCTATGCCTACGTATCTCATATGGAATGAGAATCAGAGCTACCGTAGTTCGGCTAACGCACGCCGAAACAAAACACAACACAGAGACGCTGAGACGTCAAAAGAAACACACAAATGGAAACAGACTATTGACCAACTGGTCAACCAGACTCAAATACCACGGAATGGAAAACCCTAATGACTATTGACCAACTGGTCAACCAGGCTCTGATACCACTAATGTAACACCCCTTTTTCTACCCCAAAATACTTAACATATAATCAGAGTAAATAAACACGCATATAAACAAAAGGGCGTCACATCGACGTTTTCAAAAACTAAAAGCTTTCAAAAACCAACATCATTCATCATCAATATATAATACACCTGGTCATTTAAAATAACACATCTCAATTATCATGAATATTCAAGAATATGCGTTCACAGCGGAAAATAATGAATACTCGTGTATGTCATAAAGTGATCCATGTCCCATACCATGATCATCTCTCAATAATCACCTCAAGATAAAATAAAACAAGTAATAACATAATGCATATCCAAATAAGATATGAGTTCAATACTACTAATCTACCTAGTGTTACGTGACCAGGGCATTGACTCATTACCTAGTCTTCAAACTAAAATACGGAAACTCTCCGGCTAATCTCGAGCGAGCTACCGTCCACTTACTTCAGCAATACTACTCTAGAGTATCTGCACGATGTCGTGTAAAGCATCATTCCAACAGAAGGGTGAGAATTCAAATCATTATGAAGAAGTATAATAAAGCACAATGATTAAATCAACAATTAAAGGAATCCATCACACTTCATATAACCATGTAAATAATATTAACCAACATTTATTTCACATGTTTCAAGCACACATAAAACTCAAGGAGTATAACAACAAATCCAATATTATATTCCCAAAATTACACATAACTACAATTATCACATAATCATATACTTTGCCAAATTATGTATCCAAACATCATCAATTCAATTACCATATCTCATACACGCATCACAATCACAATAATGCATACACTCAATTATCACATAACTCTAATGTGACTCAATGCAAGACATGTGACTTTATGCATGTGGTACCGCAATGTGAACCCAACGTTTCACCGCTTTCCGATTCAATATCTAGAATCCAAGCCACGCTTCCGATCCGGACAAGATCAAAGCCACTACGTCTATTTCCAATTAAGGATCAACGTCTACTACGCCTATTTCCAATTAAGGATCAACGTATGCTACGCCTATTTCCATTCAAGGATCAACGTCTACTACGCCTATTTCCAATTAAGGATCAACGTATGCCACTATGTGAACCCACAGTTTCACCGCTTCCACCATGAAGCCGACCATGCCATGAATGAATGTACAAATACCAACACATATGCAATTAAGATCATCTCTACCATCTTAACATTCCACATATCACCATAATTCAACTCTATGAATTATCCACCAATGGTACATATACACATTCATAACAATATATCATTCACAAATATAGGCTAATTATCAACTACGCACACTAGATCTCATTGCAAATGAATACAACTTTTTTAAAATCTCAATTTTCATTTTTCAACAGTGGTAACCGGTTAACGCTCGGTGGGTAACCGGTTAACATAAAACAGAGCAAGTAACCGGTTAACGCTCGGTGGGTAACCGGTTAACATAAAACAGAATCAACTTCCTGCGCTGATTTTTAAGCAAGTAACCGGTTAACGATCGGTGGGTAACCGGTTAACATAAAACAGAATGCATAATTTTCTGCGTTTTTCATCGTTGGAGGACTTTCGGACCTCCGATTTCGATTCCGTAAAAAGCCAAACATTCAGAAAATTATGACTCATACAATACTCTAAGTATATAACATTAATTTACAGTTTTAACACAATCAAATCACCACAAATCGAGAATATTCATCAAGACCTAACAATTCCAAAACCATGCAATTTAGGGATTTCAACCTAAACACATTTCTACCCATTGCCCCAATTATACTAACCCATAATAATAAGGATTCTCCCCCTTACCTCTTCAATTTTCTGGAAACCCTGGTTTCTCTCTTGTTCTTCCCCTCTTCTCCTTACTTTTCCTCTTCTCTTTCTCTATTGTTGTCAAATGATCAAATGAATCATAATTCTCACTCTCCTCACCTCTTATATACTAGTATTCTATTTGGGCTTAAAGCATGATACCTCTAATTTAATTAATAGGCCCAATAAGACCTAATATTTAAATATCTCTATTTAATTCAAATAAATCAAACCAACTCAATATACACACCAAGTTAATTAATTCCATTATTCATTATATCTCATATCAACTAAATAATTAATTAACACACCAAATTAATTAATATAATCGATTATTATACTACCTAACAACCAATTAATTAATTAACACTCCAAATAAATAAAATAAAATATAGTAATACAAACATAGGAAATAATTACTAAAATTGGGTTGTTACAATCATCACCATCATTGTACAAACTCATCATGCATGTTTATTTACTTGTTATTTATTTTATTGTCATCATACATTAAAAATAACAAAAACATGATAAAATGATAAAGACCAAAAATATTCACTCCACTCTTAATCAACTTGAACTTAGAGGATTTCATCTTAGGACCTTTGCTTGGAAGTCTTCTTTTACTCTTTGTGATATTTTGTAAACACTTGGATTTTCATCCGTAACTTACATGCATATTGTAAGAATGGCATCATGGCACCACCTAAGGGGGACATGTTTGTAAGACCATTATCCTTTGTTTAGAATAGGTCACTTTTGCACACAAAAGGCTTTCTCTTGGGCTACCTTACAATGAGACTCTTTATTTTCTTGTTGGTTATTTTTGCATTCGCGTTGCATAAGCTAAAATTCATAAGCAATCTCATTTCGAGACCATTTTCATAATTTAACTCATATGCACATGTAAATACAAACCTCGGTCAATATCGAGTGCGCCTTTTCCAAATCAATTCAAAACACCCTTGTAAGTCGATCGCTTTTAAAGCATCGCCATCAACCTCACATAGCTTACTATTGGGCTTTCTTACAATGAGACCTATTCAATTTTTATCGAGTAGAAGAGCAATACACTAAATAAATTCACTTCATTCAAAACACAAATCAAAGACCTCGATCCAACGTCGAGTATTTTATTCTCAAACTCAATTGAAATACCCTGATTAAATCAAAACTTTTTTTACAATAAGTTGAATGAAAAAGGAGTTGACTTTGAGTTTTCAACTTCACTCCTCAATTGGAAGAATACGAGTTCTCTTACTCGGTCAGTCGAACAATTGACATTTTTCCACAAACATATAACTTTGGCAAATCATTCTCAATCAAAACTGTACGAAAAGGGAGATGGTCTTGAGCTTTCGATTCTTCTCCTCAAATGCTTGGATATGAGTTGTCTTACTCAGCCATTCAAGTATCTGTCGTTTATTCTAAAAATACATCAACCATAGCCAAACCTATTTTCATAATTGCTCAGATGAAAAAGAAAGTGGTCTAGAATCTTCTATTCCCTTTTCCGAATATTGGGATACGAGTTGTCTTACTCGACCATCCGAGTATTCGTCATACATTCAAAACACCTTAATTATTATCCAACCTTTTTCATAATTACTCAGATGAAACAGAAAGCAGTCTAGAGTCTTCTATTCCCTTTCTCGACTATTAGGATACGAGTTATCTTACTCGATTATCCGAGTAATCATCATCCAACCTAAAAATATCTCAACACATCAAACCTATCTTTTATCACCCTCGTGCGATCATAACCAATCAAACAAAACACCCAACACATTAATTCAACTTGTCTCCTCCGTGTGATCAAAACTCTTTTCAAAAAGAACACCATTTAATCCTTTCTAATGCACACAACAAACTAGTGCTTAAGCCTCCGTCGAGAGTAGACAAGTCAACGTTTAGCCTTTAGGATGCGATCCAAACAGCAGTTTTCATTAAAAAAATACCAACCAACCGTAGTCCCTGAACTACGAATGCTCTGATTTCCTTATTATACCATAAGGATACGTAGGCAGGAGATTGTTGTATCTTCGCGAGCACACTAATAAAAAACCTCCCATTTCTCCTTTCTGAGGTTCTCATCCATTTCTATTTTCATAATTTTATAACCTAAAGATAACAAACAAACATAAATTAACACTCGAAACACACATTAGAACTAAAAGGTTCCCGTTGAGTACAACGGACGTAAGGGGTGCTAATACCTTCCCCTTACGTAATCCACTCCCAAACCCGAATATGGTTGCGATGACCATTATTCCATTTCCTAAAGGTTTTATCGATATTTTCCTATTCCTTCATTAGGATAAATAAAGTTCGGTGGCGACTCTGTTCGAACATAAATTTTTTCCGCGACCATCGCGAGGAATCGTATTTTTCGAGATGCGACACACTGTTTTTATACACCTGCTAGTAGCTCAATGTTGAGAGAGTGAAACTCTAAAAGTAAGAGTTGTGTAATTTATTGTGATTTAAGAGCTCGGTTCTCTTGTAACATTCAAAATGATATAAAGATTTCAAGGTGAAGCTGTATATAATAAACACTTTCCATATTTATTGATATGAATATCATGCATCTTTTTCCAAACACAAACAACGGAGAAATATACACAACATATACATCATTAACCATATAGTTTTACTTGTAAATTTAAAAAAGAAAGAAAATTTTATATATATGCACACGTCAAATAAATGATCATAGAGGATATAAGTTCAAGTCTTTTATAAAAATACATAATACAATCATCAAAGACTTGTTTGAACAAATTACTATAATTAAGTATTTCAATAATAAAAGTAAACCAGATTAAAAAAATGCAACAAAAAATTAAATTCAAATAATATTATATTTGAACAATACAATATACAATTTCCCATTTATTAATATGAATATCGTGCATGTCTTTTTACAAACACAAACAACACAGAAATTTACAATACAATCATCAGCCATATAGTTTTAATGGAAATTTACACAAGAAAGAAAACTTCACATATATGTCACATGTCCAATATGTACGAGATTTAATGCATAAGAATCTTCTATAACTGTTGCATGGTGCAAGAATCTCTAGATCTAATCATTCTAGAGATCAATACACTATGCAATATGCAATGATTATAGAGGAACTAAGTTTAAGTCTTTTATAAAAACACATAATAATGTTCAAGCAAGACATTCGAAAGGGGGTCCTTGTGGAAAACGTTTAGTATCGGTGCAATAATTATAAATCATATAATTCTTTTGTGCCCAATGAACTTTGGCTATGCCATTTGAGTCCAACGATTCACTTAACCATGATTGAGTTGATGAAGATGATGGAGATTTGTTGGAAGAACAAGAAGAACCTGAAGAAGTCCAAACACAAACTTGTGCATTGAAGTTTCTGTATGTGGCTGTGAATGGAGCTTGGGACCAATCAGTTTTGACAAGTCCACCTCTTGTAGCCCAATTCTCAGCATCCCATAGACTAGAATATATCCTCATAGGTTGGTTCTTCGGAAAATTAACTCCTTTTGTTTCTAAATTCTTGAACTCTCTTATTGGTGATCCATCCACAGAAAATCTATATAAGAAACAAAAAATTTATCATATGAATTCAGAAAATATAGAAAGAAAAAAAGTGAATAAGAGCATGTAATAATATACATGATGCTTTGAGGATTCCAAAGAATAGAATATGTGTGGAAGTCTTTGGTGGGGTCAAACCACAAATGGAATTGTTGTTCTCTATTGCCTTTTCCTTGTGTAAACACGTTTGTATGAAGTGTATAAGGATCACCACTCAAGTTACCAAGAAATTCAAAGTCTATTTCATCATGAGTAGGCCCTAGAGAAGATAGCTGCAACAATATTCACAAGTTTAGTAATAAAATATTAGTTTGCAGCCTTTACTATATGGTAAAACTTTTAACAATAAAAATACACATGCATGGCAGATACTTACATAATAGGTAGTGACAGTGCCAGCAGAGTTACCAGGCACCAGTTTGAGTTGCATATCAATTTTTGCAAACAAGTATTCATATTTGGAACGAAAGCCAGAGCCAGAGGCTTTGTCTAAAGAAAGACTAAGACTCTGTCCATTTTCAAGGATTTTTGCACGACCATCACCCCATGTTATTTCAAAGTCTTGATAAAAGTTACCAGCGGATGTAACCACAAAAAGAGTGGCCACAATAAGGGGAAGAAATCGAATAAGAACTTTAGCTCTCATTTTGATGCTTAGAATACTATTCCAACCAAATGCTATAGAAAGAGAGAGATATGTTAAGAGGAGGACACTAGATGCCAAATGATGTATTTGATGAATGCATGCAGAGTTTTGAAGGTATATATAGAGTATAGATTGATGATTATCACGTAGATAAATAACTACTATGGAATGTATAAAATGATTGGAGTTGAATGTGGTAAGAAGAGAGATCATACTAGTTGAGTGTGGGGACCTTGACAGCTAGCAAGTTGTGGGATAATATCAAAATTTTCTTGAATCATTTGAGTTCTACATTTTTAATAAATTGTTTGGCTTTATGTGTGCTTTCTATTTTCTAACATCAAATCATATTGGCTAATGTCTATATCATGTGGTTATAAAAGTATCCTCAGCTAATTGCTTCATGAATCAACACATTATTAGTTCCTATTCTAAATAAACCTCACTTATTTGTTTATAATGTGAGGGTAACATTTAAATATATCCTATTTACAACAATACTAGCCCATATTAAAAAAAACCCGACACACTAACTTTTACTAGAACGTGTCTTGTGAAGGTTCACATAGACACTGCATGCGTGCATATTATGTGCTTAGTTTTTTTTTAAGTACAAAATATTAAATTATAGAAGGAAAATATTATGTTTTGGGCTCACCAAAGCCATTAAAAGTGATTCAATTTATATGATGAATTTAATAAGAGTGATTATTTCACTCTCGTCACGTACAAGTGAATCATCATTCCTAAACATCGTATAGAAGTATGACTTCTCCACATCTAATAGTCACATGCACTCAATGTCAGACAAACAAAGAACGATTATAATTGTCTTCTCTATATAAGTGTGACATTGAGTAACGTTTGTGTATTCTTTTTATACACATTTGTAAAGTTTAGTTTCATTAAACATCAACTTGAACGTTGTAGCGCTAATCTTTTGCAAGCATAAATCAGATCATTAGAAAATTATAACCATCGTAACAAAAGATTTAATGATGTGGTCATCTTTGTTAACCAAGTCACTCCAAACACAAGAAAGAGGAAATATTTAAATTTCAAAAATTTATTTAGAACAACGCTTTGGTTTACAAACGCTTATAAATTACATAAAAATACTCATCATCCATATGCAAATGATGCACTCTTCTGTATTTTGAAAAAAAATCTTAAGTCATACTTCTCATGAATTTACAAATTCATGATTGTTCTTTCTTTTACATCTTTATAGAGTATTGATTGAGTCAGGCTTGTTTAGAAGCTGTGTGAATTTACTCAAGATATCCATCGTCTTCAACGTTGAATCAAGAAATCCCATTTTTTGGTACTCAACTATAAATATTGAGTGTGAGTGGTAGATGTGAATCTACGCGCTCGTAGGTATGATATTTACAACAATCTATTTAGTTTTGATGTTGGCAACGCTGTTGACAGAAGTCTTCGTCAAAAATTCTGATCATGGTGTTGATGATGACAATAATGTAAAGTGAAGTCGTCGTCTGATGTGAAGTTAGGAGATCAATATTTCATTTGATATGATCAAGTAGTGGTGCTTAAAGATCAAAATATTAGTGATTAAGTTGTGATGCTTGAAGATCAAGATATCAAAGCATATCTTATGTTTAAGACCCCAATTTTGACCCTAAGATCCCTCATGGCATCATAACATTGCATTTGCAAAGCCTCAAGGATCATAAGCATCTTGGTTCCTTTTACCTTTAGATGGGACTTCTTGTGAGTGGTTTGAGATCACTAAGCATACTTGAATTGTATATCATTGCTTTTCTCATTTTTTCATTTGCCAACCAAAAGCACAAAAATATGTCACTAACATCTTCTGTTTGTAGCTTGAGCAATCACAAGGTCCAAAGCTTCTAGGAGATCATGGGTGCAAAGATATGGCCAAGAGAAGATGAAGGCAAGCATGGAAATGGTTCCCAAAGCTCTCATTCATAAAATATGTCTCCCTAGCATCTCAATTCATCATTTTGATCAAAGCAAGTCAAAGGGTTTGAGGTTTGTTCCTCAAGGAAACCCTAATTCATCTGATCACCCTCAATGCCTTGCTAATGAAGCAACCTCAGCCCATGGTCAAATACAATCAAGGGAAGTTCTCTAATTCATCATTTCATGCATATTTGAGCTTATTTGAGTGTCCTCAATCATCAATTCATCAAGATATGAGTTGTGGACTGGAGAAGTTGATCAGTCAATTCATCTGACTATTTTGAAATGCAATGAGACCTAACTTTTTATGTGTTGGTCAAATGGAGATGATCCCAAAAGAAAAAATGTTCTTAAGGACAATATGAACAACTTTCATGTTCATCAAAAAATTGATTTGAAGCTTGGAAGGTGATCTCCCATTCCAAGACATTATAGGTCATTTTGACTGAAACCCTAATTTTGGGTCAACTTCCCAAGAACATAACTCATTCATTTTTTATGATTTTGAGGTGGGATCAAATGCATTGGAAATATTATTGTGTCTACTTCAAATGTTATGTTGAACAAAATTTCAAAATCTCAAAAGAAATACATGTGATAATGCAAAACATTATAGGTCACTTTGGACCAAATGCATTGAAAGGCAAAAAAGTCCAACTTCAAGTGCCCATAACTTCTTCATAAAAAATCCAAATGATGCAACCTTTAAGTCCATCTCGATTGTCTTGAAAAGATATACAACTTTGATGTTGGAGGTGTTTCCATTTGAGGCTTGCATCATCAAAACAGAAGGGCTTGAACATTGGCCAAATTTGGAAACCTCACTTTTGCATGTTTTGCACCTTACACTTTAAACTAAAAATTCACTAATTTCCAAGGCCCAACTGAAATTTTGATCAACATGTCATTTGTTCCTTATGCAATAAGCTTTCTAACCATTACTCATGAGGTGGCATTTGGAGTTTGGAAGCACCATTTTCGAAGGCATGAAGGTTTAGTGCCACTACGCCAAAAAGGTTTTTTAACAGCGCATCTTAGACAGCGCTTTTAAAAGAAAGCGCTGTCTAAGGTTAAAATAAAAATAAAACACGGAAAATGTTCTAAAAAAATAATGAAAGCGCTGTCTAAGGGGGGGTCTTAGACAACGCTTTTAGAAAGCGCTGTCTAAGACCCCCCCTTAGACAGCGCTTTTAGAAAGCGCTTTTAAATATAGACCTTAGTCAGCGCTTTTGAGAAAGCGCTGTTTAAAGTCTTTCAATTAAAAAAAAATTAAAACCAAAAGCGCTGTCTAAGGTGGGGGTTTAGAAAGCGCTTTTGGAAAGCGCTGTCTAAGGCATATCTTAGAAAGCGCTTTCCACAAAAGCGCTGTCTAAGGTCTAATTAAAATTAAATTTCAGACTTCTATTTTCGTTCTCAGTTCTTTTTGTTTTCCCTCCTGCGATTAAACCCCTCCAGCGAACCCTAACAGCGAACGAGAATACATTGTAATCATTCGGTTTCAATACCAGAAAGTGTTTGAAGAATCGGTTTCAGAACGTCATTTCTACTGCGGTATGTTCTTCATTTCTGCATTTTTTCATTTCTGATTCAGTTCGTCATTTCTACTGCGTTTTGTTCGTCATTTCTTAACATTTTCATTCATTTGGTTTCAGGCATTGCAAGTGTTTGAAGAATATTTCATTTCTGAAAGTGTTTGAAGAATCCTTCATTTCGGTATGTTCTTCATTTAGGGAAATATCAGTATTTGTAAATAACTTCATCAGTATTTTTCATGCTCTGTTATTTTGTTTGGTTCAATGCTTGCTCTTTTTGTTTGTAAAATACACTGTTGATGCTCAATTGCCAACCCTAACTGAATGAGAAATAAAAATTCTTGTTCTTGTCTTTATGTAAGTGCAAGCATCTTTCTTTATCATCTAATATGCAAATATGAATACCTAACAATATCACATTAATTATGAGTACTATTTTTGTTGCATTATTCTACATGTACATCAAGTATTTTGTCCAAATATTTGAATATAAAGTTTAGGCGAGTAATGGGGTCCATTTATAGACTTTTAGATTGAACACATAAGATTTTGGACATGAAACATGGTTTTCCCACATAAAAAGGTAGGTAGGTAGTATTAAATTTCATACATTGTTTTGTTACAGTGTCTGTGTCTACTTGACTTTAAACTCTAAATATCATTTTGGATTTAGATGTTCAATATTGTTCAAACTTCATGTTTCCTTAGTGATTATACTTGAAGATTGAATAGGTAGTTTTTTTTCTTTTTAACTGTGAAAGTATTGTTCATCTCACTTTCATTCTAAAGGAACAAGATTTCTCCCATAAAATGATTGAACGAACTCTAATATAGTTATAGGTATAGTTATAGGTATATTGTAATAGAAAAAGTTTGATTCTTGTAATATAAAAAATGAAAGTGATGAGGTAATTAAAGTTGGTATATTGGCGTATCGGATACGTTATTGAAGTTTATATTAACATTGGTTATGTATAGGTTTTTGAAGTTTAAAATGAATTGAACTTTATAATTGTTAGGATATTCAAAGATACTACCTTAGTTATGTATTTTCGTCTGGATTAATTGTTTACTTTAATAAGTAGGAAAACCATGGATAAAACATGGATTTGTGCCGATCGAATGACCAAAGAGTACGAGAGTGGGGTTTTGGAATTCGTTAAGTATGTTGTTCAACACGTTGAAAACCCCAGACGAATGCATTGTCCTTGCTTGCGTTGTTGTTATATTGGTAAGGTTGACGCACATGGATTGAAATCGCTTTGATTATAAGTTATATCTGATAATGCATGATTTCTTTATTTTTTTGTTTTCAATTGCTTTGATTATAAGTTATATCTGATAATGCATGATTTCGTTATATTTTTGTTTTCAATTGCTTTGATTATAAGTTATATCTGATAATGCATGATTTCTTTATTTTTTTGTTTTCAATTGCTTTGATTATAAGTTATATTTGATATTTGATGGTTTCCTTGGTTTATTACAGGTTAGACATGGCTGATGACCAACATGAGGAAGTTAGTAAAAAAGTATCCGCGGAAGAAGAAATTCGAAGAGGCATCACAGTAATGAGAAGGGTGGTCCAAGGAAGATCTCGAGGCATCATACTAGATGTCTATTGGAGCAACCAGGGACAGCTTATAGAACCTAATGGGCATACCTTAACTAGTTTTATCGGTGCACTAGTAAGGAATGAAATTCCCATTACATGTGATGATTGGAGAAACAAAGAGCTGAATGAGTCCAAAGAAAAAATTTGGAGTGAGATAAAGGTACAATCAGTTGGCCCTTAATTATACGGTATCAATTATGTTTTTTCAATTACCGATACTAACTATCAATCTGTATGTTTTTCTTAGCGATGTTTTAACATCGAAGAAGAAAGAAGAGGTTTTTGTATGAAATTGGCCGGAAAGCTTCTAAGAGGGTTTCGGACATTTTTATCATCCAAGTTCCTTAAGGATGCGGATGGTAATTTTGTGGATGCGGAGCTTCCTAAAAAATATGAAAGTTTGATATCGGCTGAAGAATGGGAAGCTTTCAAATCCAAAAGACAAGACCCGGTTTTTCAAAGAATAAGTGCTACAAATCGGGAAAGAGCATCAAGTCCCACATATCCATACCGAAAAGGACGTGTCGGATATGGACACTTAGAACAATCCATGGTAAGTATTTATAAATTGCGATAACAAATTTGTTCATCATATATTAGTTTTATCTGATCAAATTGTATGACTTAATGTGTAGCTGCAGAAGGAGGAAAGTTCAGAAACATCTCTTCCTGCACATGTTTTGTGGAAGGAAGCCCGTGTGGGCAAATCTGGAGTTCCTCAAGAAGAAGTTTTACACGTATACCAGAAATGTGTAAGTATAACATTTTTTCATTAATTGAATAACATTTTTATACACAAATATTTGACAAGTATACGGTATTCATCTGATTTAACTCATATGCACATGTAAATACAAACCTCGGTCAATATCGAGTGCGCCTTTTCCAAATCAATTCAAAACACCCTTGTAAGTCGATCGCTTTTAAAGCATCGCCATCAACCTCACATAGCTTACTATTGGGCTTTCTTACAATGAGACCTATTCAATTTTTATCGAGTAGAAGAGCAATACACTAAATAAATTCACTTCATTCAAAACACAAATCAAAGACCTCGATCCAACGTCGAGTATTTTATTCTCAAACTCAATTGAAATACCCTGATTAAATCAAAACTTTTTTTACAATAAGTTGAATGAAAAAGGAGTTGACTTTGAGTTTTCAACTTCACTCCTCAATTGGAAGAATACGAGTTCTCTTACTCGGTCAGTCGAACAATTGACATTTTTCCACAAACATATAACTTTGGCAAATCATTCTCAATCAAAACTGTACGAAAAGGGAGATGGTCTTGAGCTTTCGATTCTTCTCCTCAAATGCTTGGATATGAGTTGTCTTACTCAGCCATTCAAGTATCTGTCGTTTATTCTAAAAATACATCAACCATAGCCAAACCTATTTTCATAATTGCTCAGATGAAAAAGAAAGTGGTCTAGAATCTTCTATTCCCTTTTCCGAATATTGGGATACGAGTTGTCTTACTCGACCATCTGAGTATTCGTCATACATTCAAAACACCTTAATTATTATCCAACCTTTTTCATAATTACTCAGATGAAACAGAAAGCAGTCTAGAGTCTTCTATTCCCTTTCTCGACTATTAGGATACGAGTTATCTTACTCGATTATCCGAGTAATCATCATCCAACCTAAAAATATCTCAACACATCAAACCTATCTTTTATCACCCTCGTGCGATCATAACCAATCAAACAAAACACCCAACACATTAATTCAACTTGTCTCCTCCGTGTGATCAAAACTCTTTTCAAAAAGAACACCATTTAATCCTTTCTAATGCACACAACAAACTAGTGCTTAAGCCTCCGTCGAGAGTAGACAAGCCAACGTTTGGCCTTTAGGATGCGATCCAAACAGCAGTTTTCATTAAAAAAATACCAACCAACCGTAGTCCCTGAACTACGAATGCTCTGATTTCCTTATTATACCATAAGGATACGTAGGCAGGAGATTGTTGTATCTTCGCGAGCACACTAATAAAAAACCTCCCATTTCTCCTTTCTGAGGTTCTCATCCATTTCTATTTTCATAATTTTATAACCTAAAGATAACAAACAAACATAAATTAACACTCGAAACACACATTAGAACTAAAAGGTTCCCGTTGAGTACAACGGACGTAAGGGGTGCTAATACCTTCCCCTTACGTAATCCACTCCCAAACCCGAATATGGTTGCGATGACCATTATTCCATTTCCTAAAGGTTTTATCGATATTTTCCTATTCCTTCATTAGGATAAATAAAGTTCGGTGGCGACTCTGTTCGAACATAAATTTTTTCCGCGACCATCGCGAGGAATCGTATTTTTCGAGATGCGACACACTGTTTTTATACACCTGCTAGTAGCTCAATGTTGAGAGAGTGAAACTCTAAAAGTAAGAGTTGTGTAATTTATTGTGATTTAAGAGCTCGGTTCTCTTGTAACATTCAAAATGATATAAAGATTTCAAGGTGAAGCTGTATATAATAAACACTTTCCATATTTATTGATATGAATATCATGCATCTTTTTCCAAACACAAACAACGGAGAAATATACACAACATATACATCATTAACCATATAGTTTTACTTGTAAATTTAAAAAAGAAAGAAAATTTTATATATATGCACACGTCAAATAAATGATCATAGAGGATATAAGTTCAAGTCTTTTATAAAAATACATAATACAATCATCAAAGACTTGTTTGAACAAATTACTATAATTAAGTATTTCAATAATAAAAGTAAACCAGATTAAAAAAATGCAACAAAAAATTAAATTCAAATAATATTATATTTGAACAATACAATATACAATTTCCCATTTATTAATATGAATATCGTGCATGTCTTTTTACAAACACAAACAACACAGAAATTTACAATACAATCATCAGCCATATAGTTTTAATGGAAATTTACACAAGAAAGAAAACTTCACATATATGTCACATGTCCAATATGTACGAGATTTAATGCATAAGAATCTTCTATAACTGTTGCATGGTGCAAGAATCTCTAGATCTAATCATTCTAGAGATCAATACACTATGCAATATGCAATGATTATAGAGGAACTAAGTTTAAGTCTTTTATAAAAACACATAATAATGTTCAAGCAAGACATTCGAAAGGGGGTCCTTGAGGAAAACGTTTAGTATCGGTGCAATAATTATAAATCATATAATTCTTTTGTGCCCAATGAACTTTGGCTATGCCATTTGAGTCCAACGATTCACTTAACCATGATTGAGTTGATGAAGATGATGGAGATTTGTTGGAAGAACAAGAAGAACCTGAAGAAGTCCAAACACAAACTTGTGCATTGAAGTTTCTATATGTGGCTGTGAATGGAGCTTGGGACCAATCAGTTTTGACAAGTCCACCTCTTGTAGCCCAATTCTCAGCATCCCATAGACTAGAATATATCCTCATAGGTTGGTTCTTCGGAAAATTAACTCCTTTTGTTTCTAAATTCTTGAACTCTCTTATTGGTGATCCATCCACAGAAAATCTATATAAGAAACAAAAAATTTATCATATGAATTCAGAAAATATAGAAAGAAAAAAAGTGAATAAGAGCATGTAATAATATACATGATGCTTTGAGGATTCCAAAGAATAGAATATGTGTGGAAGTCTTTGGTGGGGTCAAACCACAAATGGAATTGTTGTTCTCTATTGCCTTTTCCTTGTGTAAACACGTTTGTATGAAGTGTATAAGGATCACCACTCAAGTTACCAAGAAATTCAAAGTCTATTTCATCATGAGTAGGCCCTAGAGAAGATAGCTGCAACAATATTCACAAGTTTAGTAATAAAATATTAGTTTGCAGCCTTTATTATATGGTAAAACTTTTAACAATAAAAATACACATGCATGGCAGATACTTACATAATAGGTAGTGACAGTGCCAGCAGAGTTACCAGGCACCAGTTTGAGTTGCATGTCAATTTTTGCAAACAAGTATTCATATTTGGAACGAAAGCCAGAGCCAGAGGCTTTGTCTAAAGAAAGACTAAGACTCTGTCCATTTTCAAGGATTTTTGCACGACCATCACCCCATGTTATTTCAAAGTCTTGGTAAAAGTTACCAGCGGATGTAACCACAAAAAGAGTGGCCACAATAAGGGGAAGAAATCGAATAAGAACTTTAGCTCTCATTTTGATGCTTAGAATACTATTCCAACCAAATGCTATAGAAAGAGAGAGATATGTTAAGAGGAGGACACTAGATGCCAAATGATGTATTTGATGAATGCATGCAGAGTTTTGAAGGTATATATAGAGTATAGATTGATGATTATCACGTAAATAAATAACTACTATGGAATGTATAAAATGATTGGAGTTGAATGTGGTAAGAAGAGAGATCATACTCGTTGAGTGTGGGGACCTTGACAGCTAGCAAGTTGTGGGATAATATCAAAATTTTCTTGAATCATTTGAGTTCTACATTTTTAATAAATTGTTTGGCTTTATGTGTGCTTTCTATTTTCTAACATCAAATCATATTGGCTAATGTCTAAATCATGTGGTTATAAAAGTATTCTCAGCAAATTGCTTCATGAATCAACACATTATTAGTTCCTATTCTAAATAAACCTCACTTATTTGTTTATAATGTGAGGGTAACATTTAAATATATCCTATTTACAACAATACTAGCCCATATTAAAAAAACTCCGACACACTAACTTTTACTAGAACGTGTCTTGTGAAGGTTCACATAGACACTGCATGCGTGCATATTATGTACTTAGTTTTTTTTTAAAGAATAAAATATTAAATTATAGAAGGAAAATATTATGTTTTGGCCTATTTAATTTATAGAATTAATTTAATCAGAGTAATTATTTCACTGTCGTCAAAGTGAATCATCATTCCTAAACATCGTATATGCACAAGTGAATCATCATTCCTAAACATCGTATAGGAGTATAACTTCTCCACATCTAATAGTCACATGCATTCAACGCCAGAGTGACAAATAATTATTCTAATTTTAATCTCATAACAAAAGATTTAATGATGTGGTCATCTTTGTTAACCAAGTCACTCCAAACACAAGAAAGAATAGATAGTTGAATTTCAAAATTTTGTTTATAAAAATGCATTGGTTTACAAACATTTATAAATTACGTAAAAATACACATCATCTAGATGCAAATGATGCACTCTCGTGTATTTTGAAAAAAAAATCTCAAGTCACACTTCTCACAAATTTACAAATTCATGATTGTTCTTTCTTTCACACCTTTATAGAGTATTGATTAAGTCAAACCAATTTAGGAGTTGTGTGAGTTTATTCAAGATACCCATCGTCTTCAACTTTGATCCAAAATATCCCATTCTTTATGCTCAACTATAAAAATTGTGTACGAATGATAGATGTGAATCTACATGCTTGTAGATATGATATTTACAACAATCTATTTAATTTTGATGTTGGCAACGCTGTTGATAGAAGTCTATCAAAAATTCTGATCAAGTCTATCTGGTGTTGATGATGAACTAAACCGAAACTCTTTTAATAAGTGTTCCAGTAGTCAACCTTATTTTTCTCCACACCGGAACTCTTCTTTGAAGTGTTCCAGTGCATTTTTATTTTGTTTTTAATTTTTTTTTATAATTTTTATTTGTTTTGTTATAATATTTTTTGTAGTGGTTCGAAGACGAGATGCAGATGGTAGGATTCCAGACTGCAGTTTAGACCGGGGCGCATCTTCATCTGCAGTAGAGCCGACTGGATATCCAGAAGGGTCGTACGATACGTCTCTTTTGGTGAAGTACGAGCATCATGTTGCTCACCATTTATGGTTTGGTGAGGTAAATAAACGGGATATATTTGAAAATGAATAATAGTTGTACATTTTATATTGTGTTTTCTAATATGTGTTTTAATTGTTTTTAGGAAAGAGGTCCAAAGAAAGACTTAAAGGTTGATGGACATGGACTGAAGCTGACATCTAGGGTTCCACTGGCTCTTCCACAACAGGTGGAGAGTTGGGTATCTAGATTGGTTTATCTTCACTTCAGAGAACTAGTCTGAACAAGATAGACACAAATCTTGTCTCTGCATTTGTGGAAAGATGACATCTAAAAACATCTTTATTTCACATGCCGTTTGGTGAAATGAGTATTACTTTGGATGACGTCTCATGTCTGCTTCACTTTCCCATCAGGGGTGTCTTTTGGAGTCCTCAGGATGTCATGGAAGAGGTAACTGTTGAACCTGTTATTTACTACTTAGGAGTGTCACAGGGTAAGGCACAATCACATGTTTGTAGATGCAGGGGTTCGTATTATAAGTTGGAGTGGTTATGCGATTTATTCGTACAGCATAGAGTTGCTTCCAACTGAGCATATGCGATCAGAGCATATCTGTTGATGTTGGTGGGTTCCACCATTTTTGCCGACAAGACCTTTACACTTGTCGAGGCACGATACCTTCTACTGTTTATGGACTGAGATAGATGTTCGGGATATAGTTGGGGAGCAGCTGCACTAGTTACCCTATACAGATATCTTGGAGATGCGTCCATGTTCAGTTGCAAACAGCTCGGTGGATATCATACTTTCCTACAGGTATATAATTTAATTTTGTTTATTAAGTTTGGATTCATTTTATAAAGTATGTTAACTTAATTTATTTTATTTATTATGTTTTTATTTTGTAACAGTGCTGGATTCACGAGTACTTTCCAACTGTTGGAAAAGAGGGGAAAATTGGAAACCAATTGATAATTGTGGTCTTCCTCGAGCTATGAGATGGTCCTATAGGCAAGGAGTCGGGAAGGTTGATGATTTACGACCTATTTTGGACGAGCTGACACCTTCCGACGTCATATGGCGTCCATTTGAGGATCATAGAGCATGGCGTCAGTTTGATGAGTTATGTCTCTACAGGGGGTGTTTGAAGTGGGGTGACACAGTTGTTCCATACTTGCCTGACAGATGTTTAGGTCAGTTCGGGTACAAGCAGTATGTTTCATCCCCACCTCTTGATTGTATGATGGCGACTCATATTGATGTTGATTGGATTGGTTACCATCAGAGCGTTATCGCTGTGACCCGTCCAACTACCCTAGCCACCACTCCATCTGATGTAGAAGATGGTTATCTGGAATGGTATTATTGTGTTTCGCATCCACGGTTGGTCCCTCCCCATCGTGACAATCCAAGAGAGGTACTCGTTCCTGTTTATGACGCTGGACCATCTGATTATTGCATATTATGTGCTTAGTTATTTTTTTAAGAACGTGTCTTGTGAAGGTTCACATAGACATTGCATGCATGCATATTATTGCATATTACGTGCTTAGTTTTTTTTTTAAAAACAAAATATTATATTATAGAAGGAAAGTATTATATTTTGGTTCACCAAAGGCCATTAAAATTGATTCAATTTATAGGCTTAATTTAATAAGAGTGATTATTTACTGTCGTCACATAATCATCATTGTATAGGAGAATGACTTCTTCACATCTAATAGTCACATGCACTCAACGCCAGACAAAACGAGAACGATTATAATTGTCTTCTTTGTATAAGTATGACATTGAGTCACGTTCGTGTATTCGTTTTGCACATATTTGTAAAGTTTAATCTCATTAAACACCGACTTGAATGTTGTAGCGCTAATCTTTTGCAAGCATAAATCTGATCACTACAAACTCATAACCATTGTAACAAAAGATTTAATGATGTGGTCATATTTGTTAACCAAATCACTCCAAATACAAGAAAGAGGAGATATTTGAATTTCAAAATTTTGTTCATAAAAACGCTTTGGTTTACAAATATTTATAAATTGCATAAAAATACACATCATCCAAATACAAATGATGCACTCTTCTGTATTTTGAAGAGAAAAAAAACTCAAATCACACTTCTCACAAATTTACAAATTCATGATTGTTTTTTCTTTCACACCTTTATAGAGTATTGATTGAGTTAGACCAGTTTAGGAGTTGTGTGAGTTTACTCAAGATACCCTTCGTCTTCAACGTTAAACCAAGAAATCCCATTTTTTGATGCTCAACTATAAATATTGAGTGTGAGTGGTAGATGTTAGATAATCGGGTATGATAATCCTGGATAACTTCGAAGAATCGTGTTCGTACACTTTCCGAACAAAGTGTTTCGACCCTATTCTTGCCTGGGTTCACGAAATCTTTGTGGGGATAATTCTTGAAGAACAATTTGTTTCTGGCAAAGAGAAATGTTCAGGAATGTAGAGAGAAAGTTTGGTTTCGTTATATTTATAAACTGAGGCCAAATGACTCCTTATATAGGAGATCAATAACAGAAACCGAAAAGACGCAACTGTTAAGAAACGGTTACGTCGGTTGGGAAATGGTTCAACTGTTCAAAAGAAAATTTCGAACGGGGCGCTTCCCTGCACCCCGCCAGGGGCTTCGCCCCTTGGAACCCCGTTTCAATTATTCGCATTCAATTATACGTAGGCTCGACGGGCGTGCACTCCGCACTACCCCTAACTCGTTTCCAAGCTTTAACGCATAATTGCATCGGCCTATAGTAAATCACATTACTACTAAAATACATTGATGATACTAAAATCACCAACAGTAGATGTGAATCTACATGCTTATAAGTATGATATTTACAACAATCTATTTCGTTTTGATGTTAACAACGTTGTCGGCAGAAGTCTTCGTCAAAAATTCTGATCAAGTTTATCTGGTGTTGATGATGACAACAATGTAAAGTAAAGTTGTCATCTGATGTGGAGTTAGAAGATCAATATTTTATTTGATATGATCAAGTAGTCGTGTTTGAAGATCAAGATATTAGTGATTAAGTTGTGATGCTTGGAGATAAAGATATCAAAGCATATCTTAGGATGACAACGCATTATGTCAAACTACTTTCGATGGACCCAATGAAAATATTTGATCAAGTTGTTCATTTGATGATGATGTCTATCATGAAGAGTTATCTCAAGCCTTATCAGAAAGAATATTCAAGGTTTCGCTGAAGTTCTAAAGTCAAAGATAATGTATTAAGGAACTAGAAGCTTCCAAGCTATGAAAGAGAGTAAATGTGAAAGATCGTTGTGTATGTGCCGAGTGATTTATATTTATAAATGTATAACACTAAGTTTCGATTTTATTTGGAAAAATCACACACACACACACTTTCGAATGCTCGAAAAGCCTCTCTTGTTTTATTAAACCAACCCGATTAATATATATTTTTGCACCTAGATAGTAAGCTACTAGCTCAAAAAACATTTTATGAGTGCAGTTTACATTATACAATTGATTAGCCCTTAAACCTAATCGATAATCTCTTACTGTAACACCTCATTATTAACCATTAGTGTTAATTGTCGATTATTAATGTCTCCTTTTATAAACCTTACATTTTTGTACATGTTTGCGATTGTGGCTTAATCAATTATCATAATTAAAAAGATCAATGAATCTTTTTCTTTTTAAACGATATTTCCCCTATAAATAACAGACTCTTTTTCACTTCATTTACACCAAAAAAAAAGCGTTTTACAATTCTCCTTCACGAGCTAGTGCATTTTCTGTGTGATAATCAATCCTTCAATTTGTTGATTCCACAATATGTAATTGAATGAAGAGTTTGTATGACTAATTTATGTTGTTATAGTATTTTAAAAATTTAAAATATATTAAAAATAAACACTTTAATTTTACTATATATAGAATTTTTTTTAAAATGTTAAAAATGTCTACATCGTTTAAAAAATCATCTTCCATGATAGCTAAAAGTGGAACTTATTATGCTATCTAAAAGTTGTTATTAGTAACAAAAATTAATTAGAGGAGCGGAAGTAGATCGGAGAGATGATTGTTACATTTTAGAAATACCATAGACATTTTATTATAATTCAAATTCTATTTATTTAGGTTAAATATATTTGTAATTTTTTTATATATCTTAAATTTTATTTTTAATTTTTAAAATATTTTTCATTCAAAAAACAGTCTTTTTTTTAAAATATTCATCTATACTTTTAATCCTTAATACTAAAATCATCGTTAAAATTACCGTTAATTCAATCATTAAATAATAAAACGTTGTCATTAAAGTAGAACATACCTAACTCATTTATTTATTTACAAAAGCTGATACAAAACTATAAGTATATACAAGTTTTCTATTCTAAAATAACATTACACGCCTTATCAAAAGCGAAGTTATTATGAGAGGCCCAATTCTAGAGCATACAAAATGTTTAAAATTATCTTAATAAATTTAAAATATACTATAAATCAAATAAATTTAGTTTTTATCAGCCAAAAATAATTAGCAAAAAAGGCTGAGTTTTCCTATAGTGGAAGTTCAGAGGAGATGATAAACTTATCCAAAATCAATTGTCACGATAATATTATGAACCCATCTTTAGATTATTTTTTTGAGGTTTTTAGACAAATTCAATTAATAAATATTTTTAATGATTTTTTTATAAATAATTTTATTAACTTTATGCGAAATAGAATGAGACGTTGATACATCAGGTCTATTTTCTGCCGAAAATAATAGAATGATGAGTGGATAGTTTTGTATTTATTTAGTATTAAGAGGGAGTTGAGAGGTTGATACATCAGGTCAACTTTCTGCCAAAAATTGGTGTTAACACTTGTCAAATATTGCTTTCAAAATTTCAATAGAAACTGGATGTGATTTTGTCACCAGATGTAATATATCATATTGTTTCCTTCTTTAATTAATACTTTCTGGTGTACTAATGTAACAATTTACTGGACTTGTCTAGTTTGTGTTTTGTATTTAACTTACATGTCCCACTCTTTAAAGATTTGTATTAATGTAATTCAATCATAATGGTTGTTTCATCCAATATTTTAAAGTTCGGCTCGGCCATGGATCCCAAAAAAAGTTCATGGAGACAAGAATTCAACGGTTGAACGAACTCTTGAGTTAATAGTTGAACTCTATGAAACATGAACATCGACACGGACATTTCGAAATCGATTATATAATCAGGATCATTAGTATTCTTATATATACTGGTAACATTAAAATCTTAATTGGTGTAATTTAGAATGAATCAATAAGACGAAATTATAATTGCTCTATAGTCGCTGACTCGGCAATTTGGCCGAACTGTATGAACAAATTTTTTGTATGTTTCTCTCTACTCTGATTTGTATTCTCGTTCCTGATCCAACAATTGGTATCACATGTCGCATCATCTTGGAGATGCGAAATTCGAAGTGAGTAGGTTCGATAGAACGAACAATTTCAGTTTATAGCAAATGAGGGTTAATGATCAGTTGGCTTAATAAGGTTTACATAAGGTTCTTCGTGATGAGAAATCGACGGACATCACAACTATTGATTGGAACGAGATGAAGGAGAAGGCCGCATGTTTGACAAGACTTTTCGTTTTTGATTACGTGATTAATCGTATTCTGTACCTCACAACTCCGAAGGATGTATGAGATAAATTGGAAAATCGGTACATGCCCAGGATGTTCATGAACAAATTGTTCGCGAATCAGCGTCTCTATAGTTTGAAGATGCGGAAAAGATTTGATTTGCAGATTCATATCCACACTTTCAACAACATCCTCGTTGGTTTGACACGGCTTGGTATGAAGGTTGACGATGAGGATAAAGTCATTATTTTGTTGTACTCTTTACCAAATTCTTATGACCACTTAGCGAGTACTCTCACATACGAAAAGAAAATAATTATGCTAGATTATATTTCTTCTACCCTTTTGCAACATGCACAACATCGCCAAAGTATAGAGGAAGGGGGAGGAAGTTCAAGTGAAGGTTTGTTTGTGAAGGGAGGTCAAGACTATGGCAGGAGGCACGGTTAAGGTAGTGGGTTCTAGAAAGAAACGGAGGTTCAAGTACAAGGACAGAAAAACAACATAATATTATGGTTGCAAGAAAATTGGTCTTTGGATACGGGGTTGTCCAAACAAGTTAGACAACAATAGTTCAACAAATGTGATGCTTCTTATAACACCCTAAACCCCAAATTTTATATAAAAAATTTAATCGACAATTTAAGGAGTTACTATTACAACCACCCAAAAAAAATCGAAAACATTTAATGACATATAACGGAACAACATATCATAACAACTTCAAAATTAAATTTCACAAATAAAGTTTTAGACTTTAAACCACATAATTCAACATTAATTCAAAACATAATAAAAACGCTTTGTCCCTTGTGTTATAGATCAGATCATTTAACTGACTAAAAGAAATAAATGATAAAATAAATGAAGGTAAGCTCCAAGAAGCTATCTTCCACTCACAACTACAAATCTCTACTCATGGTTATCTGTAAGATGTCCATGGTGGACAACATAAAGCAAATTGATGATAATATACTCAAATATATTGGCGGTGCAAATGATAATTAAGAATAGCCTAAACAACAATAACAACAACAACAACAACAACAACAATCATCAACAAGTAATTTATTCTCACAACAATCATCAATAACACAAGCTCATACAAAACACTCCAATCGACTCACACAATCAATTATTATTAACATCAACTCACGTCAGCAACTAACTTAAACTAAATGTAAATATGTATTCACACAACAATCATCAATTCACAAATTTCAACTTGTATGCAATGTGAAAACACCTCAACTCTATATGCATGTGGTACCAACTCAACATTTGGTTCTCTCAGGAACTGGGTCCCCTATGCGCCCCCCTTCTGACCTCTAAGTCCCCCTTTTAAGCTTGGGATAAGCCACGAGTCCCCCATTCTGAACTAGCAAACATGCATCTTTCAACGACATGACCCAATGCTGCATGTTAATTCAAATCAATGCAACAATAATAACAATACTTACCTCCCCCTTCTGACCATAAACAACATACATTGACACATAATAGTAATCCCCCCATTTGAATTACTATCTAACAACCATAGCAACAATGCATACAAATAGTCCCCTTTTTGAACTATTTATCAACACATTAAACATACATGATTAATCACCATAAAATCATGCATCTTACAAAAATAAAAATTGTATTCACCTCATACAACATCACAAAACAACATCATATGCATCCCATACAATTTCTACACCATATAAACATCAATATGCAAGTAGATGAATTATCATTCAACAATCATCAGCAAGTATTTATAATAATTCACATAATTATACTTTCAATTCACATCATATATTCAAACATCGAATAAACATCCACACAACACTCAATCTTGTTAAATCGTTCTTAACATCACTTCATTGATTCATTCATTTACACAATTAACCGTCTGTTCATTACCGTCAACTATTACGTTACAAGTAAAAAAAATAATTTTTACAAATTCAAGTATCCGTCTAGTCTCTTAATACAAAACTATGGGATATCCATCCATATTAGATTTCCAACACTTTAAACCGCACCTCAATTGGATTTACAGAACTAAAGTTATGGCAAAAACAACCAGAAAAAAATAATAGGTTTCAACTCAGCAATTTTTCAAAATTCAAATAGCATAAATCGATTGGCATCTGGGGAAAATCGATTGACATGATTCCTCATTATATTTCACCTTTCCAAATTTTCACATTTTGGCTAAGAACAATAGATTGAATATGGGAATTAATCGATTAACATAGTTTAATTTTTCCTATTTTTCTATTTTTTCACGTGTGTAATCAATTGACATAGGATATCAATCGATTGACATCAGCCAAAATCCAAAAAATCCCAATTTTCAACACGTTTACTTCATCGTCTCCATCCCCTAAACTTCATACATCAAACTAATTCTCATTATAACATACAAACACATCATATCCTGCGTTTAACATCATATAACAATCTCATAAAAATTAAACATGTTATAACGCACATATTAAATCATGAATCATAATAATTGGACACACAATTGACACAATTTTCATCAAGAACACATGAACATATCAACAATTGTGAAATCAAAAGAAAAACCTAGATGAGGGTGAGGATCCCTATTTACCATTCATACAATATATATCCATAGAAGTGTAATATCCCCCCTTACCTTGTATTTTCAACAAAGCAAACTCTAAGCTCATAAACAATGATGTTTTCTTCCTAAACCCTGTGTTACCTCCCTTCCCTCTTTTCTCTTGTTCTCCAAAATAATATGTACTGTCAAAGTTAAGCCCTCACTCTTTTCTATTTAAACCAAAACCTAGTTCCCTAATTATGTTATTTCCTTATCACCCTTAACTTTCTCTCTTATTTCTCATATTACCCTTACTCCTCTTAGTAACTTGAATTTCATTTATTCTTAATTTCTAATAATTTAATTATCCACCAAATTATATTATTTTCCTTATTTTTCTACAACCACCTTAGTTTTAATTATTCTACTCAACTTAAATTAATTAAAATAAATCTAATTAATTTATACCATTCCCTTAACTCACTCAAATACCCTCCAAAACATATATATTTATCCAATTAAAAAAAAACATAAATCACCTCTTTGTTTGCGCTATCTCATTATCATCACATATTCAAGATAACTACTTCAACATTTTCTTAACCACTTTGTTCTTAAACCGCTCTAGTTTTCAATTTTTTGGTTCCTTATGTCAATTCAGTCTCAAATACTTCATCTACAACAAGCTAGAAGAAGTGTATCCAAGGTTGGTAAAAATATTATATCCAAATCTCAACTTCAAAGAGGGGTGATAACTTTTGAGGTATGTAAAATCAAAATCTCTCCACGTTGAAGAGTTTGGGGGAACTTGTTGATTTACCCTATGTTGGTATTCTATAGTCCTTCTCTTCTCCCAATATCTTGGACAACTTTAACTTTTTCAATGCTAATTAATCACTTCTTTCTAATCCACCGGCAGGTCATACAATCAATCTCATAGTTTGATATATGAATGTGACTTTCCGTATCATTTTCTATGTGATCTCCCATATGATCATCCCAAGGAAGTTAAACCATGAAAATTGTTAATTCCTGATGTTGTGGCCACATGGATGCTAACCAACAACAGTGAAACCAATTTAGCTTGTGAAGTAATCCAACATATGTTGGATTTTTGAAGAAGTGGAACTACTTGACTTCCATATGGGCACTTGATTTGAAATATTTTAATTCATGATGGAGTCATTTTAGAGGGGGGAGTCTAATTTAAGGTCCTCAATGATTATCAAGACTACTTTAAAGAAGATGAAGGTGAACAACATGAATGGGGTATGGGAGCACAACATACTTGTTGAGTTAACACATCATGCTCTCCAACCAAGGTTGTCAAAATCGAGATCTTACATGAGATGGGAAGAGAATATGAAGATCGTAAAATATAAATTCGTAGTTAAGATCGGAAGATCCTACCCAATTATTTTTGTAAGATCGAAAGGGGGTAATAAGATCATCAAACATAAAATCACAACAAAAATCGTAAGATCCTACTAAAATGAAAAAATAATATTATATATTTGAAGTATTTTTACATGTTAGTAGGCAAGTGTATTAGTGAGAAAATGATTTTTTTTTTATATTCTTTAGATATGTATGTTTGAGTTTTTATACTTTACTACTACAACATGGAACATTTGTTAGACATTAAGGACATATTTAATCAATGACTAGGATTATCATAAGTCAATTAGTTAAAACAAACCCTATAAATGAGATGTTTATTCTCAAAACTCTAAATCTAACACTTCATAATTTCAAATGGCACGCATTTGTCTCTGTCGAACAAAAATTGGTGTGCCTCTGCATCTTGTCATCCTTCTCACATTTTAAGATAGTGGCCGAGAAACGGTCAATCATAGTCGAAACTGGCAAAGATCCCACAAAATCAATGATTTTACGATTTTTTTTTCACAATTTGACTACAACATAAAATTCTACTTAAGATCCGGATCGTTAGGGTTGAATGAGATCGTAAAATCTTAAGATTTTAAGATCTAGATCGAGATCTTGACAACCATGTCTCCGACAATTAAGGTCGGGAAGATTGGATGAGTTTTACTATAAGATACCTCAAACTCCACTAACATAGGCTCTTATCAATATCATTCTTACAAGAACTCAAGATAACAACAAAATGCTTCATCAGATGTTTGTCCAAGTAGAATTCTTCTCCAAGCACCTAGATAGCATCAAAGTATCAGTTTCTCCTAGGATATTTTTTGATGATGATGATGATGATGGAAACCACTAGTAGGTGTCTTGATATGAATTCTTGCTTTCTTTATCTGTATACTTTCTAGTATTTTTCTATTCCTTTATTGTAATCCTCTTTTTTTAATATATGATGTTTGTTCCCTTTTGCTATAATTTGATCTAAAAAAAACTTGTTATATCTGTTGTTTGCATGATTCTTCTTCTTTTACCTTTTTTGATAGAGCATATTCTTTTTATATTTAAGTGGGAGTTAACAACTCTAATATTTTCATCTTAATTTTTTTATTTACTACCTTCTTGAGAGATGTGTTGCCATCTAAAAAATGAGAGGGTGTAGTTCTATGTATTGTGTAGGTTATGATGTTATTGGATGTGGTTTTGATAATGAAAAAAGAGAAAATATAAAATAATCATGAGCATTATCAAAAAGAAAAGTTAAGATAGAAGGTTCCGATGTTGAAGACAAAAATAATTGAAGTTAAGAATGTTGATCAAATCCTAAGCATTAGATTTTATTTTCTGTTTTGGATTAGTAGTATGAAATTATGCAAGAGTAAATTTGAAGTTATTAAAAAAATGCACATACCCACTTAAAGTATTTTTCAAGTTTTCATCTATTTCAAAATCTGTATTAAAACCATTTACGGGCTTTGACTAATCGATTAGGAAGCGTTCTAACCAATAAGAAATGTGATATCTCACTATTTAGTCGATTAGACCTTGTATCTAATCCGCTAAGGAGCGGTCCACTCTTCTAATCAATTAGGAAACTTTTTTTGTTTATTAAGGTGAAATCATGGCTAACTAATTTACATATTTTCTAGGTTTATTTGATTAAAGTCGTTGGCAAATTGTTTAGAGAGCAGACAAAGCCCATGTATTTTTTATTTTTGAACCATTTTTCCCTATATAAACGAGTCTTGTCACTCTTTCTAAGATCTAAAATAAGATTTACTACTCATCTTTCTCACTCATTTTCTTCATATACATTGTGTCATACCCCAATTTTGTCCTACCCCGATACAACTTTCATCTGATCCATGATCCTACTGCACATGCATACATTCATTATTTCCAAAAAAAAAATTATAAAATAAATAAATAAATAAATATTTGGGTAACCGGTTACCCTAATTATCGTAACCGGTTACACAGACCCAAAATTGAGTTTTTGGCCATTTTTTACTGGGTAACCGATTACCCTAATCAGGGTAACCGATTACCCTAATCAGGGTAACCGATTACACCTGCGCAGGCAGCTGTAATAGGTCTGTTTTTTACATAATGTATTTTTTTGATCACCCCCTCTTTCCACCAACTTTCTCTATAAATAGAGGTATTATTTCCCCTCATTTTTCATGCTTCCTAGCCCCCAAAAGTTTTGTCCGAGTACCATTTACTCACCTCTCTAAACCTAAGCCAAAACAAAAAAATCTTTCTCTCTTAGAAAAGTCACCCTACCAACTTTTTTGCCCACTTTCATATTTTTTTTCAAAACTTCTTACTCTCTAACACTCATAACTCAGCCCCTTCACTATACTTCCACCATAAACACTTTTATCCCAAACTCCTTACTCTATATCCAAGCTTAACACCACTTCAACTTACCTTTTTTCAATATTTTTGGGTAATGATTTTAACTTAATCTTTGTTAACTTTTGGTTCAGTTTTTGTGTTGAAAATGTTTGTTCATTCTTGGTTGATCTTTTGAGAGGTTTAAGACTCAAGCTTGTAAAAAATGATTAACTTTGGTTTACATCTTTTTTTGGGGATTTCTTGCTCTTGCTACTTCTATCCACTATTTTTAATCAAACTTAGTATTTTGTTTCATTTGCTATTTATTGTGGACTTGTTTTCACATCTAATTGGTTGATGAGATCTATTATGTCATGGCTATGGTTGTTTAGAGTGGATAAAACCTTCAATGTTTCAAACCTATTAATGATTGATCAATAGATCCTTCATGATACTTTGAGGCATTGATAGGTTGCCTCTATTTCAACCATGTTTCGGTCATTTGATACATAGATGAAACCATTTTTCTTTACATTTTTTTTGTTATCGTTTAATATTTATTGTTGACTTGTTGTTACATTTATTTGGTTGATGAGTTCTATTGGATCATGACATGGTTGTTTAGAGTTGATTAAATCTTCAATGTTTCAAACTTATAAATGGTTGATCAATAGATCATTAATGATACTCTGAGGCATTGATAGATTGCCTCTATTTCACCCATATTTGAGTCATTTGATGCATAGATGAAATCATATTCTCTATATTAACTTGCTAATCCATTTGCTTATTGTTATTCTACTAACTACTAACTACTAACATTTATATTATTACACTTTAATTCCTTACAATTTATTTTATTGTTACTAACCATTAACTACTAACTTCCAACATTTACATCATTGCACTTTACTTCCTTGCAATTTATTTTATTGTTCATTTACATTCACTAACCATTATTATTGTGATATTACCATTCTTTATCTTGTGATTTACTTTTATGTCATTACCTTGTAATTTATATTCAAGTACTCATCATCACCATCATCGTACAAACTCATCATGCATGTTTATTTACTTGTTATTTATTTTATTGTCATCATACATTAAAAATAACAAAAATATGATAAAATGATAAAGTCCAAAAATATTCACTCCACTCTTAATCAACTTGGACTTAGAGGATTTCATCTTAGGACCTTTGCTTGGAAGTCTTCTTTTACTCTTTATGATATTTTGTAAACACTTGGATTTTCATCCGTAACTTATATGCATATTGTAAGAATGGCATCATGGCACCACCTAAGGGGGACATGTTTGTAAGACCATTATCCTTTGTTTAGAATAGGTCACTTTTGCACACAAAAGGCTATCTCTTGGGCTACCTTACAATGAGACTCTTTATTTTCTTGTTGGTTATTTTTGCATTCGCGTTGCATAAGCTAAAATTCATAAGCAATCTCATTTCGAGACCATTTTCATAATTGAACTCATATGCATATGTAAATACAAACCTCGGTCAATATCGAGTGCGCCTTTTCCAAATCAATCCAAAACACCCTTGTAAGTTGATCGCTTTTAAATCATCGCCATCAACCTCGCATAGCTTACTATTGGGCTTTCTTACAATGAGACCTATTCGAGTTTTATCGAGTAGAAGAGCAATACACTAAATAAATTCACTTCATTCAAAACACAAATCAAAAACCTCGATCCAACGTCGAGTATTTTTTTCTCAAACTCAATTGAAATACCCCGATTAAATCAAAACTTTTTTTACAATAAGTTGAATGAAAAAGGAGTTGACTTTGAGTTTTCGACTTCACTCCTCAATTGGACGAATACGAGTTCTCTTACTCGGTCAGTCGAACAATTGACATTTTTCCACAAGCATATAACTTGGTCAAATCATTCTCAATCAAAACTGTATGAAAAGGGAGATGGTCTTGAGCCTTCGATTCTTCTCCTCAAATGCTTGGATATGAGTTGTCTTACTCAGCCATTCAAGTATCTGTCGTTTATTCTAAAAATACATCAACCATACCCAAACCTATTTTCATAATTGCTCAGATTAAAAAGAAAGTGGTCTAGAGACTTCTATTCCCTTTTCCGAATATTGGGATACGAGTTGTCTTACTCGACCATCCGAGTATTCGCCATACATTCAAAACACCTGAATTATTATCCAACCTTTTTCATAATTACTCAGATGAAATAGAAAGCGTTCTAGAGTCTTCTATTCTCTTTCCCGACTATTAGGATACGAGTTGTCTTACTCGATTATCCGAGTAATCGTCATCCAACCTAAAAATATCTCAACACATCAAACATATCTTTTATCGCCCTCGTGCGATCATAACAAATCAAACAAAACACCCAACACATTAATTCAACTTGTCACCTCCGTGTGATCAAAACTCTTTTCAAAAAGAACACCATTTAATCCTTTCTAATGTGCACAACAAACTAGTGCTTAAGCCTCCGTTGAGAGTAGACAAGCCAACGTTTAGCCTTTAGCATGCAATCCAAACAGTTGTGCATTAAAAAAACACCAACCAACCGTAGTCCCCGAACTACGAATGCTCTGATTTCCTTATTATACCATAAGGATACGTAGGCAGGAGATTGTTGTATCTTCGCGAGCACACTAATAAAAAACCTTCCCTTTCTCCTTTCTGAGGTTCTCATCCATTTCTATTTTCATAATTTTATAACCTAAAGATAACAAACAAACATAAATTAACATTCGAAACACACATTAGAACTAAAAGGTTCCCGTTGAGTACAACGGACGTAAGGGGTGTTAATACCTTCCCATAACGTAATCCACTCTGAAATTCTAGTTATCAGACTTTGGATGTCACACTGGTTGTTATGACATCCAATTCTGCACAGACAGGGATTATGCAGAACTTAACAGTAAGTGCAGTAAATAACACAAGTAATTGTTCACCCAGTTCAGTCTAACATGACCTACATCTGGGGGCTACCAAGCCAGGGAGGAAATCCACTATTAGTAGTATCAATTCAAAGCTAAACTCACCCGTTTACAACTTATCACTTAATCCCTACCCAATGCAATTTCAATCTTAACCTAAGATCAGAGTTCCTACTCACTCCCCCTCAATCACCTCAGTGATATTAAAGACACTTTGAAGTCACACTTCAAAAACAACTCTTGATTATGCTTCACAGCTTAAATCAAGATACACAACACTCACGCTTAAAAGCTTTGAGTGACACAACACTTACAACTCAATGAACACCCTATGCCAAAGCAATCATCTACTCGATAATGGCTTGGCTTACAAGATACGTCTAATACTAGACTCACAAAAATACAGCAGTGAAGTATGATGGACACACAAAATCTTCACGCCTCAAAATCCCCGAAACTGAATGAAGGAACGCCTTCCTTTTTATATTGCAGCACCTGGGCTTTTGCACCTGTATTCTCCTGAATTTAAGGTCACTCAAGTTCCCATAAATTCAACATTTAGGTTACTAACAAATAGGCTATTTGTTAGGTTCATTGAATGTAGATTGGTTGTTGATTTCCTGGTTTTTCTCTAAGCTGTTGACTTCCTGAAGAATAGCCTGAGAAAAAGCTGAAACAGAAAACTGAACAACCTACAATTTAGCATATGCTGTCAGGAATGAATGTCACGACATTCAGCTTGACATCAAGGTCCATATGCTGAGTCTGTTTTTCCAGAAAACAGACTGTACAATTTTGCTGACCTGTACATGATCAAAATGATCATACTACAGTACCAGCTTACATTAATAAATGTCAAAGTGTCCAACTTAACATTTACACAATTGGCCTTAAGTTAGTTTTGTTATTCTTTTGAAGAACAAACTAAGTTACATGCTGAAGTATAGCAGAACACCACTCTGCCTAATCTTCAGTACCTGCTGTCAATGAGGAATGTCATAACATCCAGTTTGACATTCAATCAGTAGGCCTTATGCCAGGTCTGGTTCTTCCTTGATAACCAGACTGCACTTAAATACTAAGTTCTAACAGAACTCCTGCTGTTCTATTCCTTAGTATCTGTTAACAGGTATGAGTGTCACAACATCCAGTTTGACATTCAATAAATCCTGTGTTAGCTAGTCCTGCAGTAACTACAATGTAGTCACACATACATGTTATGACATCAGTCAAGACATTAGTGTTTTACCATATAATGCAGCCAATTAAACACCTACAAACTCCCCCTTTGGCAAATTTTTGGCTAAAACACTTTGATCCCCATAACAGAGTTCATAGCAGCGGAATCACACACCTAGCAGGAAAAAATACTAGCTAATACACTCAGAGTGGCAGCACACTCACACACATGGAAGTTAAATGACAACTTCACACAGCAGCACACACACAGTTGCTGCAGGGGAGGGAATCTTCAGATCTGTCATGAGAGTCTGTTGTAGAGACCCACTCTGTTTGTCAGGGGTAGTGGTGGTGTGGTGGTTATTACTCCCCCTTTTTGTCAAAAATGTTGCCAAAGCCAACAACATAGCCAGAGCACAATGACAGAGTTCCAGACTTGGTTTTACTTCACAGTTTCAACCAAGTTAACATCCCCTTGATCTTGCTTCACAGCTTCAATCAAGTACTCACCCACTTCTGCTTTATAGTAGGTACCACCATATCAGATGCCCTGATTTTGTTTCTGACATCCAGAACCACTCCTGCATGAACAGCATCCTTGAACTCCTGCAGGTACATTGACCTTCTAACAGTAGGGTGTCTCCTTACCCTCTTGTATCCACCCTTGTTACAAGTAGCATAGCTATGATCTGGTGCCCAATCATAACTTAGTACAAATTGTTTAATAAACAGAGATATTAAACAATTTATTCCCAACATCAGTGGTTGCTATAAGGTCTTAGAGAGACATATTCCCAGTTTGCTCCTTAAGTTTTCAAACTGAGTAGCATCCAGAGCCTTTGTAAATATGTCAGCCAGTTGAAGATCCGTGGCTACATGTTCCAAAGTGATCACCTTGTCTTCCACCAGATCTCTGATGAAGTGGTGCCTAATGTCAATATGCTTGGTCCTGCTGTGTTGGATGGGATTCTTGGAGATATTGATGGCACTGAGATTATCACAGAACAATGTCATGACATTTTGAGAGACATTGTACTCAGTGAGCATCTGTTTCATCCAAACCAGTTGGGAGCAACTGCTTCCAGCAGCTATGTATTCAGCCTCTGCAGTGGACAGAGAGACACAATTCTGCTTCTTGCTGAACCACGATATGAGGTTTTCTCCTAAGAAGAAACATCCACCTGATGTGCTTTTTCTGTCATCAGCACTTCCAGCCCAATCAGCATCACAGTACCCAGATAGGACAGGCTCAGACCCATGTGAATACAGCATCCCATAGTCACACGTCCCATTGATGTACTTGAGAATCCTTTTGACTTGATTCAAGTGGCTCACCTTGGGCTCTGCTTGGTATCTGGCACACACTCCAGCTGCATAAGAAATGTCAGGTCTACTTGCAGTTAGATACAGCAGACTACCTATCATGCTTCTGTACAGGCATTGATCAACACAAGGCCCTCCATCATCTTTGGTTAACTTCAGATGAGTAGGAGCAGGAGTCCTCTTGTGCCTGGCATTATCCATACCAAACTTCTTAACTATGTTCTTGGCATACTTGCTTTGGGAGAGAAACATAGAGTCCTCCATTTGGTTTACTTGCATTCCAAGGAAATAGGTCAGTTCTCCCACTAGACTCATTTCAAACTCAGACTGCATCTGGTGAACAAATTTTTTAACCATTTGTTCTGACATTCCACCAAAGACTATATCATCAACATAGATTTGAGCTATCATGATTTTGCCTTCTTCATCCTTCACAAACAAGGTTTTATCTATGCCACCCTTTCTATATCCATTTGAGGTCAGAAATTCGGTTAACCTTTCATACCAAGCTCTGGGTGCTTGCTTCAACCCATACAAGGCTTTCTTCAACTTGTATACATGCTCAGGTTGGTTAGGATCACAGAACCCTTTGGGTTGTTCCACATAGACTTCTTCATTCAGGTAGCCATTCAAGAATGCACTCTTCACATCCATTTGGAATAGCTTAAACTTCAGGATGCAAGCTACCCCCAACAGCAATCTGATGGACTCGAGTCTAGCCACAGGAGCAAATGTCTCATCAAAGTCTACCCCTTCAACTTGAGTGTATCCTTGAGCTACTAGTCTTGCTTTATTTCTAGTAATTACTCCTTTCTCATCAGATTTGTTTTTGTAGATCCACTTGGTACCAATGATGTTGGACCCTTCAGGTCTTGGAACTAGCTCCCATACTTCATGCCTTGTGAACTGCTCGAGTTCCTCTTGCATGGCAATGATCCAGTATTCATCAGTCAGGGCTTCTTTCACATTCTTTGGTTCAACCTTGGAAACAAAGCAGGAATTTGAGGTTATTCCTCTTGACCTGGTAGTTACACCACTGGTGGGATCCCCTATGATAAGATCCTTAGGGTGGTCTTTCTGAATTCTGATAGATGGCACTTTGGTGGTTGCATCTACTTCACATTCAAAAGGAGGTTCCTGTACTTCTTCAGACTTGACTGGAGTGTCAGTTGAACTGTCAAGGAATGTTTCAACATCCTCCATGACATCCGTTCCTTCCACTTTATCATCCACAATAACATTTATGGATTCCATCAGGACATTGGTCCTGTAGTTGAACACTCTGTAGGCTCTACTATTAGTGGAGTATCCCAGGAATATACCTTCATCACTTTTGGGATCTAGCTTCCTTCTCTGTTCACGATCTGTGAGAATGTAGCATTTACTTCCAAAGATATGAAAGTACTTCACAGTGGGTTTTCTGCCCTTCCATATTTCATACAGAGTGGAGGAGGTTCCTTTTCTCAAGGTGACTCTGTTGTGAACATAGCACGCGGTATTCATTGCTTCAGCCCAAAAGTGCATGGGGAGCTTCTTTGCATGAATCATTGCTCTGGAAGATTCTTGAATAGTTCTATTTTTTCTTTCAACTATTCCATTCTGCTGAGGAGTTATAGGAGAGGAGAACTCATGGCTTATTCCTTCAGACGAGCAAAACTCATCAAACTTGGAATTCTTGAACTCAGTACCATGATCACTTCTAATCCGGACCACACAACTGTCCTTTTCCCTTTGAAGTCTTATGCACAGATCTTTGAAGACATCAAATGTATCTGACTTCTCTCTGATGAAGCTTATCCACGTGTATCTGGAATGGTCATCAACCACCACGTAAGCATACTTCTTCCCACCAAGACTTTCAACCTGCATAGGTCCCATTAGGTCCATGTGCAACAGTTCCAGAACTCTGGAGGTTGTGGAATGTCCCAGCTTCGGGTGTGACATCTTAGTTTGCTTGCCCACCTGGCATTCTCCACAGACTCTTCCTTCATCAATCAGAAGCTTTGGAATTCCTCTTACTGCTTCCTTGGATATGATCTTCTTCATTCCCCGTAAGTGGAGATGTCCAAGTCTTCTATGCCACAGCTTCACCTCCTGTTCTTCCTTGGCTGAGGAGCATGTTGTGGAAAAGTTAGAGAGTTCAGGTTCCCACAGGTAGCAGTTGTCTTTGGACCTGGTTCCTCTCATAACTTCCTGATTGTCACCATTTGTCACAATGCACAGCTCCTTAGTAAACTGAACATGAAAACCTTGATCACACAGCTGACTTATGCTGATGAGGTTTGCAGTTAGTCCTCTTACTAACAGCACATTGTTCAGTTTTGGCACTCCATAACAGTCCAGTTTGCCCACACCTCTTATTTTTCCTTTGGCACCATCACCAAAGGTCACAAAGCTGGTAGTGTGAGGTTGAATATCTACCAGTAGATTTTCCATACCAGTCATATGTCTTGAGCAACCACTGTCAAAGTACCAGTCTTCTCTGGAAGAAGCCCTTAGAGCAGTGTGTGATATCCTAGCATACCATTGTTGCTTCTTAATGGGAACACATCGCTTATGTGTTTTGTGCTTAGGTCTGACATGCGAGGCTCTGTTAGGGAAACCATGAATCCAGTAGCAGAAGGCTTTTATATGTCCAAGCCTACCACAGTGGTGACACCTCCAATTCTGGTATTTCCTCTTCTGATGATCATTCATCCTAGATCCTCGATGTTGAGACATTTGCTTTGACTTCTGCTTGTACTTATGAACTTTAGCCTTTGGGCGTTTGTGTTCGGTTGAGGATCTTTTCCCAAATCCTAGGCCAGATTTGGTTCCAGATTGCTGTCCCACCTTGAGAATCTCTTCCAAGGTGTCAGTTCCCTTATTCATCATTCTGATGGATTTAGTCATCTGGTTCAGCTTGGAGGTCAGCAGGGCTATTTCACCATTTAAACCCTCTATGACAAACAGTTGCTTTTGTCTCTCATCTTCCAGTTCCTTGATGAGTTTCTTCTGCTTTTCTCCTTGTGCACGCACCTCTGCACTGGTGGAACACAGCTTCTTATAGGCTGCAGCAAGTTCATCAAAAGACAGTTCATCTGCACTTGAGTCATCATCAGAGGCACAAACACTGGTTAGTGCAGTGACATGTTTGGCAGATTCTCCTTCAGATTCACTTTCAGAATCTCCTTCAGACCATGTGATAGCTAGCCCCTTATTTTGCAATTTGAGGTAAGTAGGGCATTCAGCTCTGACGTGTCCATACCCTTCACAACCATGACACTGGATCCCCTTGCCATGGTTGAACTTCTCATCAGAAGTTGATCTGTTCTTAATGTCAGACGGGATGTTCTTGACATTAGATCTACCTCTTTGATCAATCTTCTTCACGAACTTGTTGAACTGCCTCCCAAGCATGGCTAAGGCTTCTGATATACTTTCATCACCTCCAGTATATCCTGCTTCTGGCTCCTCTTCAGCATTAGATACAAAAGCTATGCTTTTGTTCTTCTTCTCAGCATACTCACCCAAGCCCATTTCAAAGGTTTGGAGGGAACCAATGAGCTCATCCACCTTCATGTTGCATATGTCCTGCGCCTCCTCTATGGCTGTGACCTTCATAGCAAATCTCTTAGGCAAGGACCTGAGAATCTTTCTTACAAGTTTCTCTTCAGCCATTTTCTCACCTAGTCCACCAGAGGTGTTTGCAATTTCAATAATATTCATGTGAAAGTCATGAATAGTCTCATCCTCTTTCATCCTCAGATTTTCAAACTTGGTGGTCACCATCTGAAGTTTGGACATCTTCACCTTGGAAGTACCTTCATGAGTTACCTTGAGGGTATCCCAAACTTCCTTAGCTAGTTCACAGTGGTGTACCAGCCTAAAGATGTTCTTGCTGATTCCATTGAACAATGCATTCAAGGCCTTGGAATTTCCAAGAGCTAACGCCTCTTGCTCCTTGTCCCACTCTTCTTCAGGAATCTGCACACTGACTCCATCTTCACCTGTCCTCATTGGATGTTCCCATCCTTTGTTGACAGCTCTCCAGACTTTGCTGTCTAGAGACCTTAAGAAGGCTATCATACGAGGCTTCCAGTCATCATAATTAGATCCATCCAACATGGGTGGTCTGTTTGAGTGTCCTAAATCCTTGTCCATGGTACTAGAAAGTAACTTCCCTAGATCTCACCCAGAAATTCATAGGCAGGGTGCCTGCTCTGATGCCAATTGAAATTCTAGTTATCAGACTTTGGATGTCACACTGGTTGTTATGACATCCAATTCTGCACAGACAGGGATTATGCAGAACTTAACAGTAAGTGCAGTAAATAACACAAGTAATTGTTCACCCAGTTCAGTCCAACATGACCTACATCTGGGGGCTACCAAGCCAGGGAGGAAATCCACTATTAGTAGTATCAATTCAAAGCTAAACTCACCCGTTTACAACTTATCACTTAATCCCTACCCAATGCAATTTCAATCTTAACCTAAGATCAGAGTTCCTACTCACTCCCCCTCAATCACCTCAGTGATATTAAAGACACTTTGAAGTCACACTTCAAAAACAACTCTTGATTATGCTTCACAGCTTAAATCAAGATACACAACACTCACGCTTAAAAGCTTTGAGTGACACAACACTTACAACTCAATGAACACCCTATGCCAAAGCAATCATCTACTCGATAATGGCTTGGCTTACAAGATACGTCTAATACTAGACTCACAAAAATACAGCAGTGAAGTATGATGGACACACAAAATCTTCACGCCTCAAAATCCCCGAAACTGAATGAAGGAACGCCTTCCTTTTTATATTGCAGCACCTGGGCTTTTGCACCTGTATTCTCCTGAATTTAAGGTCACTCAAGTTCCCATAAATTCAACATTTAGGTTACTAACAAATAGGCTATTTGTTAGGTTCATTGAATGTAGATTGGTTGTTGATTTCCTGGTTTTTCTCTAAGCTGTTGACTTCCTGAAGAATAGCCTGAGAAAAAGCTGAAACAGAAAACTGAACAACCTACAATTTAGCATATGCTGTCAGGAATGAATGTCACGACATTCAGCTTGACATCAAGGTCCATATGCTGAGTCTGTTTTTCCAGAAAACAGACTGTACAATTTTGCTGACCTGTACATGATCAAAATGATCATACTACAGTACCAGCTTACATTAATAAATGTCAAAGTGTCCAACTTAACATTTACACAATTGGCCTTAAGTTAGTTTTGTTATTCTTTTGAAGAACAAACTAAGTTACATGCTGAAGTATAGCAGAACACCACTCTGCCTAATCTTCAGTACCTGCTGTCAATGAGGAATGTCATAACATCCAGTTTGACATTCAATCAGTAGGCCTTATGCCAGGTCTGGTTCTTCCTTGATAACCAGACTGCACTTAAATACTAAGTTCTAACAGAACTCCTGCTGTTCTATTCCTTAGTATCTGTTAACAGGTATGAGTGTCACAACATCCAGTTTGACATTCAATAAATCCTGTGTTAGCTAGTCCTGCAGTAACTACAATGTAGTCACACATACATGTTATGACATCAGTCAAGACATTAGTGTTTTACCATATAATGCAGCCAATTAAACACCTACACACTCCCGAACCCGAATATGGTTGCGACGACCATTATTCCATTTCCTAAAGGTTTTATCGATATTTTCCTATTCCTTCATTAGGATAAATAAAGTTCGGTGGCGACTCTGTTCGAACGTAAATTTTTTTCGCGACCATTGCGAGGAATCGTATTTTTCGAGATGCGACACAATTTTGCTTTGCTCTTTTCATTTTGTTGGTTTATTGATTTGAATTTTCAGTTTGGTGATGATGATGAAAAAAAAAGTGGGATGCAAGTTTAGTAAATTTGAAATTGTTTTAGCTTAAGCTCAAAATTCTCTTTTAATATAATAATGATTATGATGATGAAATGATTAATGAATGCAACTCAAAACTGGTGAAGTGGACATGAATGAAAGATAATAAATTCAACATTGAGATTCAATTATTCTTGTCTTAAATTCAAATTATTCTTTTTTAAAAAAAATATTTGCAATTTGCAAATGCTAGTGAATGATTATTAGTACTATTATGGACATGTGGTATGCAATGGATTATATTGATGTAAACATAATGAAGATGGATGAATATTATTGAGGTGAATTTAAAAATAAATAGCCTTCAAAATTAAATGTTGACTTTGACTTCGACTTTATTCATGATGAATGTCATGCAAGAAATGAATGATACTAACATGATGTTTGAGAATACAACTAAATTAATCAACTGAACCAAAAGTTTACTTTGGTCGACTTGGGCCCAAATTGCATAAAGATGTGATTCAAAGACCATGAGATGATGTATGAGTTGGTAAATGAAGTCAGGACATAAGGACTTCTTATCTTAGCATCATATGAAAGTTAAGTATCTATAACTAGACGATATGAAAGAGGGAGGGACAAAATTGGAGTATGACACTCATGTAATGAGATACGTGTCGAATTCTGAAGAAGTAACTGGTGTATACCTTTACTAATGTACTTACTATATAAGTAGATTTCGTTTTCTGAAATAGGGTTCGCATTTCATTGTATTTCCTATAGAATTCACAAGTCTCAGTCACAAAGATATAAAAATTCTGAGAAATGTATGAACTTGCGTCTCACCTTTAAATTCAAACAATTTTTATTCAATTGCATTTGTTCTTCATTTTCTTTATTTACTTTACTCATTTTAAATACTTCTGCACTTATTTATGTCAACTTGTGCTCAACTACTCATGAATCAAACATAAAACTTTCCAGAACTATTACACCTTATCAAACATTTCACACAAAATGTCCTTAAATTTTTTTCGAGTTTAATCCTATAAGTGAACTAAAACTCGTGATTTGTTTACCAAAAATGTCAGTAAATAAACACATTAGATATGTATCCAGTTTTTCATATATATATATATATATATATATATATATATATATATATATATATATATATATATATATATATATATATATATATATATATATATATATATATATATATATATATATATATATATATATAATATTGCCTTTAAACAATACAATATTATCATAGAGATTGAGTTATAAGAATGAGTCTCTTATGCGGTTAAATCTATGAAGTACGAGCACCTTTAAGAATAATCATGTCGTAGTGTCTGACATGCGTTGATGTTCTACACTTGTACGACACTCGTACAACGTGTGTCGAAAAAGTCAAACTAACATTTCCAAATAATTGATTTATTAGCTTTCTTTGTTTGGACACTTTTTAAATTTGTGTTCAACACCCCTTTGACATTCATATAACATGTGTCAAATAAATTTAAACAAGTGATTAAATTTTTTTTCTTTCTTTACTACAAAATATTTTTTAATTTTTAAAAACAAACCTCATATATCTAAAAGATTAAGCATGTATTTAAACAATGGTATCAATAAAAAATTAAAGATAATAAATTTAATTAATATATTTTACTATTTTGATAATAGATGAATAAATAAAATTAAAATAATAGAATATAAGTCACCGTGTTTCTTTCATACATTTTTAATATTATAAGTGTCAGAATGTCCATGTCATGACTCAAGAGTTCAACGATTGATTTCTCGACTTCTTGATCTTTTTGAGTATGTGGCCTAGCCGATTTTTAAAATATTGGATGAAACCAACCATTATTGAGTTACATGAATACAAATCATTAAATAGTCGGGACATGTAAATTACATACAAAATACAAACTAGACAAGTCCAGTCAAATGTTACATTACAACACCAGAAGTATTAATTAAAGAAGGAAACCGTCTAATATATACATTTGTTGACAAATCGCATCCATGATCGATTGAGATTTTGAAAACAATGTTTCACCAGTGTTAACACCAAATTTTGGCAGAAAATAGACCTAATGTAGCAACCTCTCAACTCCCTCTTAACACTATATAAACACAAAACTATCCGGTCATCATTTATGACATTTGGATTTATGTACAATCAATGCTCACACGTCATGTTGAAACTTCAACATGCAGGACAACTTACCATATACCTTGCAATCAAAAGATTTTATTTAATGTATAGATGAGAGAACCCATTGATGCAAAGTCGGATTTAATTTTAATTAAAATTCTACGACACTTACTCGATTAAACATTAGCTTAAATCAATCATACTAATTATTGAATGTTATTTAAGGTAAATTTAATAAACACCTTTGATGAATATCTAAAAATCCCTTAGTTTTTATTTCTATCTTCAAAAATCTATCATTTTTTATTTCTCTACTATCATACGTCTTAATCAATAGTAAATGAAATGTTTTGATGTGATTTTGAGATATGTTTTGATTTGCAGTTTTCGATTATTGTCGTGTTGGATTCTTATTTGTTGATGGACTTAAATATATTTCTGATTCTCTAGTTTTGACGTTTTAAATAATTGATCAATCTATTATAAGAATAACTATTTTGATCCCTTAATTTTAATTGCATTTTGATTTGCATGATTCTCTATCCTATTTTATTTTATCAACTTCATTAATGACGTGACAAATATTATTTGGATTCATGTCAGTAATTCATGATATTTTAGTTTTCACATGGATATTTTAGTTTAGAAAATATTAAAAACATTTTTTAAATTAAAAAGAAATTTATAAAATGCTGAAAAGAGAAATAAAAGGTTAAAAGCCTCGTCCCCCAATTCACATCCTTCATTCTTTAGGATTGAAAAAACCTTAATCTCCCATTGACAACCATCATTTTAGAGGAAGTGCAAAATCTCTAATCCCCCAATCACATTCATCTTACCTCCTTTGTCTAAATCGTTCAACTGTGTGTATCATCCAAATCGAAGTTGTGAAGTTGTGTTTCAGAGTTTTGAGGTTTGACGAACATGAAGAACTCAGGAAGTCAAAAAGAGAGAAATGAATGGGTCAAATATTGGGTAAGGTATGCATCTTTGTCCTTGTGGTCCCGTTAGTTTAGTTTTGTTAATGTATTCTTGTGGTCCTTGTAATCCTGTTATGTTAGTTTTCTTAATGTATTCTTATGGTCTCTAGTGTCAGTTTATGTTTGTTTGTTTTCATTTTTGTCAATTTTCTCTCAAGCCAGTTAAGACTAATAAGATTAGGTTGAGAATACATCATAGGGAAAAATTAGTTGAGACACATGTTAAGTGGTATGTAAATGGGGAAGTTACTGAGATGAACTGGAGTTGGGATGTCGATTACATGGCGTACATGGAATTAGAGGATATGATTAAGAGTGAGAGTTACGTAAATATAAAGTACTTGTGGTATTGGAACCATGCATATAGATTTTCTCATGGTCTTAGACCCTTGAACAATGATCAGGATGTATTGCAATTTTCAAAAGATGTTGTAGGTTATGATATAATATATGTGTATGTGGATCATAGTGTACGAATTCCTGAGATTGTTGATGATAGTGAAGTAGATGCTAAATTGAGGATGATGGTGAAGATGATGTACAATGCTCTAGGTTTAAAAGTGCAGATGTTACTAAGGATGATAGTGAATTAGATGTTAACATTAAGGCTAATAGTGAAGAAACACCTAATGGTGTTACTGAAGAAGTTACTACTGATCCTAATGTTGTTGCTGAAAAAGTGACTAATGATACTAATGTTGATGTTAACAATGAAACTGGACAAGAAGGTATTGATGAGGATTATGTTGCAAGTGAGGGTAATTTTGAGGATAGTGAGTTTCAATTTTGTGAAGAATATGAGAAGGGTGAGATGGACTAGACTAAAGTGTTTCCCCAAGAGACTTTAGGTGAGGTTTCCAGTTGCTAAAACAAAAAAGACCAGGTTGAGATGGTTCATGATGAGAGTGGGGATTCAAACCATTTATATACACCTCTAAGGAGTGATGATGATGATGAGGCAATGAAGTACCCTACCTATAAGTTTGTTAAGGGAATGATTTTTCAGCTAGGGGTGATGTTTACTAATAAAGAAGTGATAAGGGATGTTGTAAAGGATTGTGATTAAATGCATTAATAGTTATAAGTTCTACATGAGATTTAGCAAAAGGATTGGCAACCATTTTTTGGCAAATTGTGACTTTAGTTGAAGATCATACATGCCATATGACTGTTGCCAACAAAAGTGATAAGACAAAGTGGCTTTCCAACAGGTTTGCAAACATCCTTATGCATAGTCCTCATATGAAACCATCAGGCTTCATAGCTGAAGCTGTTGAGAGACGGGGAGTGAAACTATCATATGATCATGCATATAGGGCCAAAAGTACAACAATGAAGTTAGTTCAATGGGGTGTTATTGAGCAATTCACTCATTTGAGAAATTATGGATATGAGTTATTGAAATCGAATCCAAATAGTATTGTTGTAATACAATGTGCTGATAGTAATTGCAACGATGTGTTTGAAAGAATTTATGTCTATTTAGAGGCTTGCAAGGTAGGTTTTACAAAGACATATAAGCCTATTATTAGGTTGGATGCATGTTTTTTAAAACGAGATTATGATGGACTATTAATGGCATCAGTAGGGAGGGATGGAAATAACCAAGATTTTCCAATTGCATATGTTGTAGTTGAGGCTAAAATAAAAGATTTGTGACACTGGTTTTTAGAACTTCTTCTACATGATTTGGAAGGTTACACTCAGAGGTCCTATGCATTTATATTAGATCAAAAAAGGTAAAACACTTATAGTTATGATTTACTTTTTTACATATTCTTATGCATTTACTTGTTTACATATACTTAGAGTTCAACTTGCATGTGATAGAGACTAGTTTCAGTTGTTCAAGGCATCAGTGCCAATGTGGAGTCCATACTATGTGTGAAGCACTTATATGACAGTTAGAAGAAGAAACACCATAGGTTGGAATTAAAATAAGTATTGTGGGAAACTGCTAGGGCAACAACAATTACAGCATGGTAAATGACAATGTAGAGAATGAAGGCAATGATGCATAATACATGTCCAACTTATACACAACATGCATAATGCATTACAAATTATAGTCCAACTTATACATAATATGCATAATGCAATACAAATTACAGGTCGAACTTATACACAATATGCATATTTCAATACAAATTACAGGCCCAACTTATACGCAATATGCATAATGCAATACTAATTATAATCCAACTTATACACAATATGCATAACGCAATACAAATTAATGTCTAATTTATACACAATATGCATAACAAAGTAATAATTGCAGGTCCATATTATGAACAGATGCAAAAAAATTGAACATAATTGCAATATGCATTAAAAATGACAGATCCAGATTATTAGAAATAAAAACAACATGAACAATAGCAATATGAAGTATAAATTACAAATCCAAATTATGAGCAATACTAACAACTTGAATAATACTAGTAATTTCATTTAAAATGTATTATAATCCACCTTACACCATTATATCAAATAACATAAGAACATAACCTAAAACCTAATCAACCAACAACCTATTTCATCAATATTGTCCCAACAAATTCAAACAACATAACAAACAACAACATCCAGTTTATCTTCAACTGTTTCTTCAACATCTTCACTTTCATCTTCAATTCTTCCTCTTTTGCTTTGTATATTTAAATATCGTCTTCGCTTCATTTATGTTATTTAATAATGCAGAGATTAACTATTTTGCCATAAGATTCATTTCCTCATGCAACCAAACAAAGTGACTGCATTTCTTGTAACCTTGAATTTGTAAGCATAAATGGATATGAAGTTGAATAAATCTCATCCTATACCAGAGCATTAACATTGAATCTGTAAACATCAATAGATAAACTTATAAATCTCACATCCATTGAAACGGCGACTCAAGTTAGCAACCATCCATGCGATCATCAATAGAGCATCCATATCATACTTGCATACATACCTCGAACGATTTGAAAATCTGCTTCCACAGCTAAAAACAGTCTGCTGCGACATCTTCAATAGAAATGGCGAGCTGAGATTTGAACGATTTTATTTTTCACC